>NC_040084.1:32055533-32358563 GCF_003369695.1 Bos indicus x Bos taurus
CAGTTACTTTGTGTTTTCTGTGTTCAGCATCAAATCCTTCTTAAAAGTCTTCTTTTAATACTCAACTTATGTCTCTCCTCCTGAGAACTGCCCTGAGCAACCTGGACCTTTTTAGGTTTGCCTTGCTCTGATTTACTCTTAACATTTATTTTCCTTACTTCTCATTCGATACTTAATAATACAAGTTTGCAAACAATTTATTTTTGTTTCTCTTATTTGACTGTAAGCTCCTCAGCTGTAGAGACTGTTCATCTCATGTAACCTTAATATGAATCCTTTGCACATAATATAAAAGCTTAATAAATATTCACTGAAGATAGTGATGTGCCAAGAAATGTTGTTATATAGTAGGGAAAGTCAGTAAATATTTTTGAATTGTATCTACTCCTCTTGTGGATTAATACTAGATCATTTCAGCGGAGTTAAAATTTCTCTTAAACTATTTAAATATTTATTTGGCTTCCCCTTAAACTGCTTCTAAAAGCTATATAATTTTATTATTTTTGATGCAAGAATAAAAATGTAAAGCATGCTATCTAAAATATAAATATTATCATTTCAAAAGCAAGGATTGATATATCAAATTCTTAGCAAATATGGAAAAACAGTCTTTTGATCATTTAATACTAACTCTGCTTTTACTATATTCACAACCTGAATATGTTCATACAATACCAAAACCAGTGACATTTTCAAACAATTCTGTTTTCTCTGTTAAATACTTATTTCTCACTAGTTTGTCTATTTGAATTACCTTAGATCATGTTTCATAATAGTCTTTGGTTTGGATTATGACTTGGATTGTTTCAGCTTCAGTTCAGTTCAGTTGCTCAGTCCAACTCTTTGCGACCCCCTGGACTGCAGCACGCCAGGCCTCCCTGTCCATCACCAACTCCTGGAGCTTGCTCAAACTCATGTGCATCAAGTTGGTGATACCATCAACCATCTCATCCTCTGTCTCCCACTTCTCCTCCTGCCTGCAGTCTTTTCCAGCATCAGGGTCTTCTCCAGTGAATCAGTTCTTCACATCAGGTGGCCAAAGTATTGGAGCTTCAGCTTCAGCATCAGTCCTTCCAATGAATATTCAGGACTGATTTCCTTTAGGATAGACTGGTTTGATCCCTTTGCGCTCGAAAGGACTCTCAAGAGTCTTCTCCAACACCACAGTTCAGAAGCGTCAATTCTTTGGCTCTCAGTTTTATGGTCCAACTCTCACATCTGCACATGACTACTGAAAAAACCATAGCTTTGACTAGATGGACCTTTGTTGGCAAAGTCACGTCTCTGCTTTTTAATATGCTGTCTAGGTTGGTTATAGCTTTTCTTCCAAGGAGCAAGCATCCTTTAATTTCATGGCTGCAGTTACCATCTGCAGTGATTTTGGAGCCCAAGAAAATAAAGTCTGTCACTGTTTCCATTGTTTCCCCATCTATTTGCCATGAAGTGATGGGACCAGATGCCATGATCTTAGTTTTTTGAATGTTGAATTTTAAGCCAGCTTTTTCACTCTCCTCTTTCACCTTCATCAAGAGGCTCTTTAGTTCTTCACTTTCTGCCATAAGGGTGGTGTCATCTGTATATCTGAGGTTATTGATATTTCTTCCAGCAATCTTGGTTCCAGCTTATGCTTCGTCTACCCTGGCATTGCGCATGATCAGCTTGATACATGCCAAATGTAGCATCTTTTTTTCCCCTCGTTTGTTACATTGCAGCTTTGCCATTCTACTATGCATTAGCTTAGATGTAATCTTTTAGTCATACCAGAGTGGTTTGAATTAATTACTAATGGGCACAAAAGCATGATATGCCATTAACATTAATCGATTGTCTAAAAAGTTATAAAGGGACTGCCTTTAGAGTTAAAAGGTTTTTCTTCTATAGAAGAAACCATAGATTCTTACCAGACTAACCCTCTCATTTTATAGATATGGAAGTTGAGGGCCTCAAGTCATTTGAAGATTATACAGCTCATTATAGGTAGATTTTGGATTGGAACCCAGGTCTCTGGAATGGTCTAGGATATGGGCAGCCGCACTCGCAGGGCTCCTATTGTGTATGCCTTCCTTCTACCTGATGTTACCCACTCAGTTCCTCAGAAGCCACGGAGCTGTTTTTCCCCACTTTGGAACCAGGTTTTGCTTACCATTTGCATCACAGCCCTGATGAGAGTGAAGCCAACGAGCCTCTCCCTTTCAGTGCACAGTTTCTGGACATGTGGGTTGTACAGTTTGTAAATACGGCTTTGGTAAATTTGGAACAGCTATTTTTCCTTTTTTGTATTCCCAGATAAATGTCATAATATTTTCATGTTTTATTAACAGCTTTAGTCATTCCAGACTTAAAAGCTATTTTAATTACATTGATTTAGATACTGTCATACTTGGTGTCAAAGTTACTACTATGTTGTTGTTGTAAATATTTATCCTCTGACTGCTTGCTTTCTTAACTGGATTATTGCCTGTGGTCCCATTTCTGAGGGCAATAAGTTGAAAGTTTTCCGGTTTTTCTTCTCCCACCCCCACCTGTTTTGTTTATGAAAATCTTTTGCTGTCTTCTAATTTCCAACCCCTTAAAAAGTAGTATGAAGGATAAGAGTTTGGCAAATGTGACTGAAACAATTTATTTTAATTAATAAGTAATTTCATATTGTTGTTGTTCAGTCAGTCAGTTGTGTCTGACTCTTTGTGACCCCATGGACTGTAGCACGCCAGGCTTCCCTGTTCTTCACTGTCTCCCAGAGTTTGCTCAAACGCATGTCCGTTGAGTAGATGATGTTATTTAACCATCTCATCCTCTGTCTCCCCCTTCTCCTCCTGCCCTAAACCTTTCCCAGCCTCAGGGTGTTTTCCAATGAGTCGGCTCATCTCATCAGGTGGCCAAAGTATTGGAGCTGCAGCTTCAGCATCAGTCTTTCCAATGAATATTCAGGACTGATCTCCTTTAGGATAGACTGGTTGGATCTCCTTGCAGTCCAAGGGACTCTCAAGAGTCTTCTCCAACACTACAGTTCGAAAGCATCCATTCTTTAGCACTCAGCCTTCTTTATGGTCCAACTCTCACATCCATACATGACCACTGGAAAAACCATAGCCTTGACTAGACAGACCTTTGTTGACAAAGTGATGTCTCTGCTTTTTAATATGATGTCTAGATTTGTCATAGCTTTTCTTTCAAGGAGTAAGCGTCTTTTAATTTCATGGCTGCAGTCACCATCTGCAGTGATTTTGGAGCCCAAGAAGATAAAGTCTGTCACTATTTCCATTGTTTCCCCATCTATTTGCCATGAAGTGATGGGACCAGATGCCATGATCTTAGTTTTTTCAATGTTGAATTTTAAGCCAGCTTTTTCACTCTCCTCCTTCACTTTCATCAAGAGGCTCTTTAGTTCCTCTTTGCTTTCTGCCATAAAGGTGGTGTCATTTGCATATCTGAGGTTATTGATATTTCTCCCTGCAATCTTAATTCCAGCTTGTGCTTCATCCAGCCTGGTATTTCGAATGATGTACTCTGCATAGAAATTAAATACGCAGGGTGACTATATACAGCCTTGACATACTCCTTTCCCAACTTTGAGTCAGTCCGTTGTTCCATGTCCGGTTCTGTTACTTCTTGACCTGCGTACAGGTTTCTCAGGAGGCAGGTAAGATGGTCTAGGTATTCCCATCTCTTTAAGAATTTCCCACAGTTTGTTGTGGTCCACACAGTCAAAGACTTTAGTCAATGAAGCAGAAGTAGATGTTTTTCTGGAATTTTCTTGCTTTTTCTATGATCCAACAGATGTTGGCAATTTGATTCTGGTTCCTCTGCCTTTTCTGAATCCAGCTTGTACATCTGGAATTTCTTGGTTCATGTACTGTTGAAAACTAGCTTGAAGGATTTTGAGCGTTACCTTGCTAGCAGGTGAAATGAATGCAATTGTATGGTAGTTTGAACATTTTTTGGCATTGTCCTTCTTTGGGATTAGGATGAAAACGGACCCTTTCGAGTCCTGTGGCCTCTGTTGACTTCTTCAAACGTGCTGCCATGTTGAGTGCAGCATTTTAACATCATCTTCTTTTAAGATTTGAAATAGTTAAACTGGAATTCCATCACCTCCACTGCTGCTGCTGCTAAGTCGCTTCAGTCGTGTCCGACTCTGTGCGACCCCATAGACGGCAGCCCACCAGGCTCCCCCGTCCCCAGGATTCTCCAGGCAAGAACACTGGAGTGGGTTGCCATTTCCTTCTCCAATGCGTGAAAGTGAAGTCGCTCAGTCGTGTCTGACTCTTAGTAACCCCATGGACTGCAGCTCACCAGGCTCCTCCATCCATGGGATTTTCCAGGCAAGAGTACTGGAGTGGGGTGCCATCGCCTTCTCCGATCACCTCCACTAGCTTTGTAGTAATGCTTGCTAAGACCCACTTGACTTCACATTCCAAGATGGCTGGCTCTAGGTGAGTGACCACATGATCATGGTTATCTGGATCATTAGGAACTTTTTTGTACAGTTCTTCTGTGTATTCTTGCCACCGCTTCTTAATCTCTTCTACTTCTGTTAGGTCCTTGCTGTTTCTGTCCTTTATTGTGCCCATCTTTGCATAAAATGTTCCCTTGGAACCTCTGATTTTTTGGAAGAGATGTCTAGTCTTTCCCATTCTGTTGCGTTTTCTCCATTTCTTTGCACTGTTCACTTAAGGCTTTCTTATCTCTCCCTGCTATTCTCTGGAACTCTGCATTCAGTTGGGTATATCTTTCCCTTTCTCCTTTGCCTTTGGCTTCTCTTCTTTTCTCAGCTATTTGTAAGGAATCCTCAGACAAACACTTGGCCTTCTTGAATTTCTTTTTCTTGGGGATGGTTTTGGTCACCACCTCCTGTACAGTGTTACAAATCTCCATCCATAGTTCTTCAGGCATTCTGTCTACCAGATCTAATCCCTTGAATCTATTCATCACTTCCACTGTATGATCATAAGGGATTTGATTTAGGTCATACCTGAACGGCCTAGTGGTTTTCCCTACTTTCTTCAGTATGAGCCTGAATTTTGCAATAAAGAGCTGATGGTCTGAGCCACAGTCAGCTCCCAGTCTTGTTTTTGCTGACTGCATAGAGATTCTCCATCTTCAGCTGCAAAGAATATAATCAGTCTGATTTCAGTATTGACCGTCTGGTGATGTCCATGTGTAGAGTTGTCTCTTGTGTTGTTGGAGGAGTGTGTTTGATATGACCAGTGCAGTCTCTTCCCAAAACTCTTTCAGCCTTTGTCCTGCTACATTTTGTACTCCAAGGCTAAGCTTGCCTGTTACTCCAAGTATCTCTTGACTTCCTACTGTTGCATTTCAACCCCTTAAGATGAAAAGGACATCTTTTTTTTGGTATTAACTCTAGAAGGTCTTGTAGGTCTTCATAGAATTGTTCAACTTTAGCTTCTTTGGCATCAGTCATTGGGGGTATAGACTTGATTACTGTGATGTTGAATGATTTGCCTTGGAAACAAACTAAGATCATTCTGTCATTTTTGAGATTGTACCCAACTAGTGCATTTCAGACTATCTTGTTGACTTTGAGGGCTACTCTATTTCTTCTAAGGGACTTTTGCTCACAGTAGTAGATATGATCATTAAATTTACCTATTCTGGTCCATTTTAAGTCCCTGATTCCTAAAATGTCGATGTTCATGCTTGCCATCTCCTGTTTGACCACATCCAATTTATCATGATTCATGGACCTAACATTCCAGGTTCCTATGCAATATTGTTTTCTTACAGCATCGGACTTTAGTGTCACGGCCAGACACATCCACAGTTGGGCATCCTTTCCACTTTGGCTCAGCCTCTTCATTCTTTCTGGAGCTGTTTCTCTGCTCTCCTAGTAGCATATTGGACACCGACTGACCTGAAAGACCATCTTTCAGTGTCATATCTTTTTGCCTTTTCATACTATTCATGGGGTTCTCAAGGCAAGAATACTGAAGTGGTTTGCGATTCCCTTCTCCAATGGACCACTGTTTGTGAGGCCCTGACTAGCAGGGACATGCCCTTCAACTGCTCCACGTAGCTATAGGACATGCCCGGCGCCCTGGTTGTCCCACTGCGGGTCCTCTTGAGTGTGTGAACCTTCACCAGCCACTGGGTGTCGGTCAGCATGGCACCTGGGGGCCTGGGCAAAGGCCCTGCTGGAGTTGTTGGCTGGAGCTGATGGATGATGACGGATGGCTAGGAGTGGAGGGCTCCTGGTCTTTCTGCTGCCGCCGGCCACCCCGGGCCAATCCGCCGCCCAGGAGCTTCAAGGAGCGAGGAGATGAGAATGGAGTAGCCTGGATTTCTGTAAAGTCAGTTAACTTCCAAATGACAATAGGAAGTGGTAGAGGTGGGGTGAAGTGGTAAAGTACTGTTGTTACTCTGCCCCTTCAGTTTATCTTATGAGATTACAAATCTTTTTTATCTGTAAGCAATTAAACTTGAGTATTATGCTGTGAAAATGGGGTTGATGGGAAAAATAGAAATTCTTAATGCCATACCTGTTTTTTCACCAGCGGAAGTTTCTATCCTTTAGGCTACTTTTGAATGAAAAGAGCAATAAATCTACTGGAATTGGTGTCCCCTAGTCCTTTTGAGCAATGGCACCCCACTCCAGTACTCTTGCCCGGGAAATCCCATGGACGGAGGAGCCTGGTAGGCTGCAATCCATGAGGTCGCTGAGGGTCGGACACGACTGAGCGACTTCACTTTCACTTTTCCCTTTCATGCCTTGGAGAAGGAAATGGCAACCCACTCCAGTGTTCTTGCCTGGAGAATCCCAGGGACGGGGGAGCCTGGTGGGCTGCCGTCTATGGGGTCGCACAGAGTCGGACACGACTGAAGCAACTTAGCAGTAGCAGCAGCAGTCCTTTTGAGGAGAGAAGAGAGAAAATTGCCAACTGAATTCAATTTTTTTTTCATTTTGTAAATAAAAACAGTTTTATAAATGTGTGGAGGAAATACTACTTTTGGGTATGGTGTGAGCCATAAAGGTTTTTTGCTGTATATATATATTTTTTAGATTGACCTCATAGCTTAATGATCCTTTAAAATATTTTGGAAAGTAGTCTCTGACTGCCAATCAATTAATATATAAAAATCAGTTTTGGAAACAGCAATCTTTGCAGGTTGAGGATCACCAGTTATAGTCAGTATCTGGTATACTTAATATTTGAGACCAGAACAAAAGTTTTAGAAAATAGACCTTTTATTTTTAGCTTTCTATTAAATTACAACAGTGTAGTTTAATTACAGACAATGCAGAGTATTGTCATTTGTAGGCCTCATACTTATTTCATTGATGATTACATCTTTCTCTCTCACAAAACTTTAACAAGACTGCATTAAAAGTAGTGAAGTTGAATATGTACAAAATTTTTGTCCTGTATCTTTTACTACTGGCATCTGAGATATTTTTTGGCCTGTATCTTTTACTACTGGCATTTGAGATATCAAGGGAGGCTCAAACCACCAAAGGACCTTTGTGTGTGTGTGTACTCAGTCATGTCCATTGCAGCCTCATGGACTGTAGCCCACCAGGCTCCTCTGTCCGTGGGATTTCCCAGGCAAGAATACTGGAGTGGGTCACCATCTCCTCCTCCAGGGAAAGGATCAATAGTGGTGGAAAAACAAGACCTAGTGATTAAGAGTAACACTTGGGATTTGGATAATAGACTCAGCTAGTAACACCTTATTTATTATAAGGGAGATAGTATTTTAATGACTTAAAAATTACTACTCTGTATTTCTTTACGTGTACATCTCTGTTTTGAGGTTTCAGAAGCTTTGAAAACAAAGTTTGTTCTTAAAGTACATTATAAAATGAAGTCACTCAGTCATGTCCAACTCTTTGCGACCCCATGGACAGTAGCCTGCCAGGCTACTCCATCCATGGGATTTTCCAGGCAGGAGTACTGGAGTGGGTTGCCATTTCCTTCTCCAAGGGATCTTCCCAGCCCAGGGACTGAACCCAGGTTTCCTGTGTTGCGGGCAGACCCGACTGTCTGAGCCACAAGGGAAGCTCGTAAGTGAAAGTTGCTTGGTCGTGTCTGACTGTTTGCAACCCTATGGACTATACAGTCCATGGAATTCTCCAGACCACAATACTGGAGTGGGTAGCCTTTCTGTTCTCCAGGGGATCTTCCCAACCCAGGGATTGAACCCAGGTCTCCTGCATTGCAGGCGGATTCTTTATCAGCTGAGCCACAAGGGAAGCCCCAAACAAGGTTGAAGATCCCAGAGGGAAATTAGGTGCTAGTCGTTCAGTCGTGTCCGACTCTTTGCCACCCACGGACTGTAGCCAACCAGGCTCCTCTGTCCATGGGGGATTCTCCAGGTAAGAATACTGGAGTGGGTTGCCATGCCCTCCTCCAGGGAATCTTCCCAACCCAGTGATCGAACCCAGGTCTCCCACACTGCCGGCAGATTCTTTACTGACTGAGCCACCAGGGAAACCCTAAAGTACATTGCTAATATTTAAATTATCAGTAAAATTGCTAATTTCAGTAAAATATTAGGATAAATCCCAGTTCAAAATTGTTGAGAGAATGAATTATTTTAGTTAACTAGATGCTGCCATGGGAATTAATGATTTTTTACCTTCCAAAATAATATGCTTACATTTAAATCATACCATTCATAAATAATATGGAGTCTGTTTCCACTCCAGATCCTTTTTGATAATCAGTACATTTATAGGAGATTAGGTCAGACCTATACTAATGCTATGCCAAATGCTTAAACTTTATTTCTGAATAAATTCTGTTACTTTCATTTTTATTTGCCATATCTCTCTTATAGAATGAAGTGCAAAGTTTGAATATTTGCCTACTCTAGATATTGAGCTTTTTGGTTGGAAAGATTTATCTTATTCTGGTCAGTGTGTGTGTCTGTGTGTTCATAGGTATTTGCATTTTTCATCTCATTTCTCCTTAAGCACAGTCTTAACAGAATCTTATGTCTTTCAGAAAACATTTCATAACCCAAACGCTAAACAGTATTCTATTTTTATTCTTAGATCTTTCATCTAGTGAAACACTGTGTAATTGAAGTACCGTATGTGTTTGTGTGTGTTTAATATAATGGCCTACTCAGAGCAGCAAAGGAAGATATGTTGTTCACTTGCTAAGTTGTGTCTGACTCTTTGGGACCCCATGTCCTGCAGCGTGCTACGCTTCCCTGTCTTTCACTCTCTCCCAGAGTTTACGCAGTCACGTCCATTGAGTCAGTGATGCTGTGGAACTGTCTCATCCTCCGTGGCCCCCTTCTCCTGCCCTCAGTCTTTCCCAGCATCAGGATCTTTTCCAGTCAGTCAGTTCTTTGAATCTAGTGGCCAAAGTATTGTAGCTTCAGCATCCATCCTTACAATGAATATTCAGGGTTGATTTTCTTTAGGATTGACTGGGTTGACATCCTTGCAGTCCAAGGGACTCTCCAAGAGTCTTCTACAGCACCACCATTTGAAAGAACCAGTTCTTCAGAGCTCAGCCATCTTTGTGGTCCAGGTCTCACATCCGTACATGACTATTGGAAAAACCATAGCTTTGACTGGATGGACCTTTGTTGGCAAAGCGATGTCTTTGCTTTGTAATATGCTGTTCAGGTTTGTCATTGCTTTCCTTTCAAGGACCAAGTGTCTTTTAATTTCATGACTGCAGTCACCATCCACAGTGATTATGGAGCCAAGAAAATAAAATCTGTCACTGCTTCCACTTTTTCCCCTTCTACTTGCCATGAAGTGTTTGGACTGGATGCCATGATGTTAGTTTTTTGAATGTTTAGTTTTAAGCCAGCCTTTTCACTCTCTTCCTTCACCCTCATCAAGAGGCTCTTTAGATCTTCTTCACTTTCTGCCATTAGAGTGGTATCATCTGCATATCAGAGAAGGCAATAGCAACCTACTCCAGTACTCTGGCCTGGAAAATCCCATGGGAGGAGCCTGGTAGGCTGCAGTCCATGGGGTCTTGAAGAGTCCGACATGACTGAGCGACTTCACTTTCACTTTTCACTTTCATGCATTGGAGAAGGAAATGGCAACCCACTCCAGTGTTCTTACCTGGAGAATCCCAGGGATGGCAGAGCCTGGTAGGCTGCCGTCTATAGGGTTACACAGAGTCAGACACGACTCAAGCAACTTAGCAGCAGCAGCAGCATCTGCATATCTAAGGTTGTTGATATTTCTCCCAGCAGTCTTGATTCCAGCTTGTGCTTCATCCAGCCTGGCATTTCTCATGATGTACTCTGCATAGAAGTGAAATAAGCAGGTTGACAATATACAGCCTTGACATACTCTTTTCCCTATTTAGAACCAATCAGTTGTTCCATGTAGGGTTCTAACTTTTGCTTCTTGACCCAAATGCAATTTCTCAGGAGATAGGTAAGGTGATCTGGTGTTCCCATCTAAGAATTTTCCACATTTTGTGATCCACATAGTCAGAGACTTCCATATAGTCGATGAAGCAGCAGCAGATATTTTTCTGGAATTCCCTTGTGTTTCTGTAGTGCAGTGATTGTTGGTAATTTGATCTCTGGTTCCCCTGCCTTTTCTAAACCCAGCTTGTACATCTGGAAGTTCTCAGTTCACATACTGCTGAAGCCTAGCTTGAAAGATTTTGAGCATAACCTTATTTAAATATGATTAAAGTGGAGTGTGCAGATCCATAAAGTTGGTAAACTTTTGTTGAATGTCTAGTCCATGAAAGATTCTATGCTGGGCACTATTAATACTGTCAATTTACAGGACTGTTTTTAGACTACATATTTTTCCCATTTTTTCCCATGGAGTTTTGAGAAAATGTGACCAGAATAAAGTAGGTGAACATTTTAATCAAAAACTATAGTAATTTGATGATTCTAAATGTTTAATTTGGAGAAGGCAATGGCAACCCACTCCAGTACTCTTGCCTGGAAAATCCCATGGATGGAGGAGCCTGGTGGGCTGCAGTCCATGGGGTAGCGAAGAGTCGGACATAACTGAGCGACTTCACTTTCACTTTTCACTTTCACGCATTGGAGAAGGAAATGGCAACCCACTCCAGTGTTCTTGCCCAGAGAGTCCCGGGGACGGTGGAGCCTGGTGGGCTGCTGTGTATGGGGTCACACAGAGTCGGACACGACTGAAGCGACTTAGCAGCAACAGCAGCAAATGTTTAATTATGTGCAGCTTTTCCTGTTTGATTTGTTTGTTTTGGGAAGGATATATATATATATATATATATATATATATCTGATTTTCTTAGATAAAAATTTAAGATAATTAATTTTAGATAAATAGTTTAAAGAATAATGTTGACACATTCTCTGGTTACAAATCTCTGTAGTGAGCAGGGGTAAAAGGAATGAGGGAAGTTTCAGTCTTTTGAACCGCAGGAGTTAATGGATATGTTTTGGGTTTCGGTCTCTTGTGGATGGGCCTAGAGAGGCAGCCAGGCACGCCATATGAGTCAGACATGTGGTTCAGTGGCTTAGACCCCAGTTTGAATTTCTGCTTCACCTTTAGTAGGCTGTGACTCTTGGTAAGTGTTTTAACCTCTCAGAGCCTCAGTCTCCTTGCTTGTAAGATAAGAATGATAAAGTCTATCTTCTAGAATTACTGTAAAGATCAAACAAGATAATTTGTGTAGGGAATGCATGCTAAGTCGCTTCAGTCTTGTGTCCGACTCTTTGTGACTCTATGGACTCTAGCCCACCAGGCTCCTCTGTCCATGGGATCCTCCAGACAAGGATACTGGAGTGGGTTGCCATGCCCTCCTCCAGGGGATCTTCGTGACGCAGGGATCAAACCTGCATCTCTTATGTTTCCTGCATAGGCAGGCGGGTTCTTTACCACTAGCGCAGCCTGGGAATCCCCTTATATAGGAGAGGGGGTCAATAAATATTAATCCCATTCCTCAGGCCCCTCCCCCTTGTCAACCTCTGCTGACATTGTCTTTAACAAATATATTTTTGTATATATTTTCTCCTCTGATGGAGATATATTCTACATTATTAGGGGCCACAGGTATCAAAAGTACAGGTTGAACAGATAGTAAAATACAGTTGATTTTCATTAGTTGAGGTAGCTGTGTTCTACCAAGTTGTGTAGGGGAAATATAGGGTCATGTTTGTGACACCCTCTGGTTCCATTCTCAACAGGCCTTCAGTACATTACCTTGTTTTAGGTGTATTTCTGTTTAATGACACTTTAATTTAATACATATCATTGGTTCATTAACAGTAAGTACACGGTAACTCAGGCCTGAATGAAGCTTATCTAACACACCGTCAGTGTTAGGTTTTGAGATTACATACAGATATTAGCAAGGAGGCAAAGTTGGAAATACAGAATCCATGAATAACGAGGATCTACTGTATCTAAAAATGGATGTAGAACTTTGCATCTGTTGTTTACTTAGCCCTGCTCTGGTTTGTCAGATGTTGTCATGGGCCTGCGTGACTATGACTCTTATTACGCCCTGAACACCCTCACATGAGTGTGAGTTTAACTTATTATTTCCCTAAATACCCTTCAGATGGGTGGGGTGGTAGGGGCGGGAATACTCATCTTTTGTGTGAGTTGCCAATCACCCAGCAGCCACCCTGCAATCATGAACATGGGCTAAAATTACAATCAGATTCTCTCCTTGTATGTAAATTGTAATTTACAGAATCTGAACTTGGATCCACCACTTTGCCCTAAGTCAGAAGAAGAAATAATATGTAAAAATTATTTCATGGCCTGGAGTAAGCCCTTTAAAAAATATAATGTTGACTTATTTTAAGTAAAACAAAGTCTTATTTTTTGTAGTCATCGTTTGCTTAAAATGTTTGCAGTTACAGTTACTTTCTTCCCAGCACAAACTGTCAGCATGGGAGTTGGTTTTGTTAAAAGCCTTTGTCTAGGTACCTAAAGTTAACTAGAAATCTTTGATGCTGTGAGACTGTAGCACATTTGGTTGGATGTTTCTGGATTAACTTTATGCAACACACAGAAAACTCCTAAACTGTTTATTCAAATACAGGCTGTCTTTGGCAGGTAGTCAGTCTTTCTGGTTTCTGTTCTGACCTATGCCTTCCTTAAATGACCTAGAACAACATGCGCTTTCAACGTTGTTTATTGTAAGGTGTGTTCAGTCAACACACATCTTCTTGTCCCGGTCTCCTGGTGATAATCAGAAAACACTAGTGAGAAAGGAGCCCAGATAAGATTACTCTGTGGTTATGAATGTATTACAAAGTTAATTGCTATAGGAAAAGTTTGCGTTTGACTTGAAGCTAAGCCTGTCCCTTTGTTCCTGCATTTTAGGACTCTGCGTATCTTTAACCCTCAGTCCTGGGTCACCCTTGCTGTTTGTTTTCTCTCTTTCTGTTTCTGGATTGTGGAACAATGCTAAAGAAAAGTATGGGACTGGACCATGGTGAGATAATGCCACCGTTCCCCCCACTCCTAAGAGGTCCGCGTCCTGATCCCTGGAACCTGTGAATACGTTACATTTGCCAGTATGGTTAAGTTATGGGTTTTGCAATGGAGCGATTATCCTTGATTTTGTGGATGGGGCCAGTATAATCACAAGGATTCTCCCAAGTGAGAGAGAGGCAGGAGGGTGGCTGTCAGAGTGATGGTGTGAGACAGACTTGACAGCCTTTGTTGGCTGTGGACATGGAAGGGGGCCTCGAGCCAAGGGATGCGTGACCTCTGAAAGTTAGAAACAGCCAGAAAAGACACACTCCCCAAGAGCCTCTTTTCAGACTTCTGACCTTCATAACTATAAGATTAATACATTTGTTTCGCTTGAAGTCACTGACTGTGATGAACTGGTACAGTAGCAGCAGGACACCCGTGCATGGACTTAACGTGATGCAGCATCAAGCGGTGGCGGTGGTTAGTTGCTAAGTTGTGACTGACTCTCTGCGACCCCATGGGCTGTAGCCTGCCAGGTTCCTCTGTCCATCAGATTCTCCAGGCAAGAATACTAGAGTGGCTTGCTGTTTCCTTCTCCAGGGGATCTTCCTGACCCAGGGCTCAAACCCGTCAACATTGTGGAACCCAGTGTTTTCTCACCACTCAGTGTGGCTGCACTGTGTCGTGTTGCCGTCTCTGAATTGTCCACAGTTGTATCCTCTCCTCTTTCTATGTACACATTGGGTAGGTAAGCTGCTTTCTCTTTCACTAAGACTATCAGGACTGTCAAGCTTAAGTTACGTGTCCACAAAGATTATGGGGTCTTTTATTCCTTGAGAGAACCTTTTCCTGGTCCTGCCACCTCAGCTCTTGTGTATGTGCCGTTTCTCTGTGTTGTAAATAGATCACACTTGACAGGGACAGAGGAGAATCAAGGAAACCAATTGGGAATCTATTGTAATATAGTTGCGGTGAGAGTTGTGAGTGCCTGAATTAGGACACTGGTAGAGAGATAAAGAGGTGATTTGAGAAATCTCAAATCTGAGAGGCAGAAACATTTTGCAGATAAACTTGTCAAGATTTAGTGACATTTTATTGTACGGAAGAAAGAGGATAACCAGTCTCTGTCACATCCTAAGAACTCATATATTGGTTAAATGAATGAATGAATGAGCAACTACATAGATGTTGATGTCAACTGAGATTAATTATGGGAAGGACATCTATTGTTGTGTGACAAGTTACCCCCAAGTTTAGCATCTAATACAACAAACATTATCTCATAGTTTCTGAGGTTCAGGAATCCAGCTGTCATTTAGCTGAGCGGTTCTGGCTCAGGGCTCCTCGTGAGGTTGCAGTCAAGCTGAAGACTTGACCAGGTCTGGAGTCTCCATTCTTGAGTTGACTTGTGTGGCTCTAAGTGCAGGACTTCAGTGCTTCACCAAGTGAGACTCTCTGTACCAGGTGATCTGAGGGAGTTGGGTTGGGCTTCCCTGGTGGCTCAGCGGTAAAGAATCTGCCTGCATTCAGGAGCTGCAGGGGATTTGGGTTTGATCCCTGGATTGGGAAGATCCCCTGGAGGAGGTCATGGCAACCCACCCCAGTGTTCTTGCCCGGAGAATCTCTTGGACAGAGGAGCCTGGTGGGCTATAGTTCATAAGGTCACAAAGAGTAGGACTTTGTTAAGCAGCTTAGCACACACTGACACACATAGGTGATTATTAAAATCATGAGTGATTGGGGTCTTAAGCAGAATAGAAAACATTTGGAATAGCTGTGGTGGGAAGGAGGAAATAATACCTGACCAGATTCAAGTGAAAGAATCAGTGAGGTGTGTGGTTGTCCCAAGAGGAAATTAGATGTGATATTTGGTATCAGTTTGATGCTTTGCATCAGTCTGCTTTGCGTTTTCTGCAAAGAGCTGCCACCATGTGGAGAGGACCATTGGTCACAAAATGTGGGAGATAAGGCATGTTATTCAAGGATTAATTCAGAGTGTGAGTTTTGCCTGAGAGATGTAGCAGAATTGGGGTTTAAGAGAATTAAAGAGCTTCAGTAGAGAGTAGTTCAGTTAATCTACCCTTTACTGTGTGTTGCATAGGGAGGGAAGTGAGGCGAGTATGGATTAAAAAAGGAAAACTGAAGGATGAAAGGACCATCAGTGTGTAATGTAGATGATGCCCAGTGGTTGAGGGATACCACAAGAAGAGGGGGCCATATTAAGACTTCTGAGATGGAATAATTTATAATTTAGAACCAGGGCACAGTCTTGAGAATGTTGATAGGGAAGTGAGCTTCTGAGAGTTAGGAATTCCAAAGAACTTTATATCTGGTCTTTTGGATTCTACATGCATTTTTGAAATCTTCGAAGATAATGGTGGAGTTAGACTAGGAGGAGAATTTGTGAGTCCCATGCCTAAATTCTGAATGTGGGCAGTGACTTACTATGATAAGGTAGGTGGAGTGATAAAGCTAAATAATAGGAATTTGTGAGTCCCATGGCTAAATTCTGAATGTGGGCAGTGACTTACTGTGATAAGGTAGGTGGAGTGATAAAACTAAATAACAGGATGAGTTATAAATCAAGAGGTAATTTTTGTTGTTGTTGTTCAGTCACTAAGACATGTCCTACTCTTTGCAACCCCATGGACTGCAGCACGCCGGGCTCCACTGGCCTCCAGTATCTCCCAGAGTTTGCTCAAATCCATGTCCATTGAGTCGGTGACGCTATCTGACCATCTCATCCTCTGCCGCCCCCTCTCCTTTTGCCTTCAATCTTTCCCAGCATCAGGGTCTTTTACAGTGAATCGACTCTTCACATCAGGTGGCCAGAATATTAGAGCTTCAGCTTTAGCATCAGTTCTACCAAAGAATATTGAGGGTTAATTTCCTTTAGGACTGATTGATTTGATCTCCTTGCAGTCCAAGGGGACTCTCAAGAGTCTTCTCCAGCACCACAGTTTGAAAGCATCCGTTCTTCAGTGCCCAGCCTTCTTTATGGTTCAGCTGTCACATCCATACATGAATACTGGAAAAATCATAGCTTTGACTATGTGGACCTTTGTTGGCAAAGTGATATCTCTGCTTTTGAATACACTGTCTAGGTTTGTCTTAGCTTTCCTTCCAAGGAGTAGGCATCTTTTAATTTCATGGCTGCAGTACTGTCCACAGTGATTTGGGAGCCCAAGAAAATGAAATCTGTCATTTGGAATGATTTGAAGTGCTTAACAGTAAATACCACTTTTAAGCAGCCATTACATGCTATTTTCTTATGATATTTGGTTCAGCTCTCACTGTACACTGTGAGATTGGTATGAGGAAGTTGAGCATTAGAGAGGTTAACTGAGTTGCCCTGGGCCACGCTGCCAGAAGAGCTGGGATTTGAACCTTGGTTTTCTGACTCTGACATGTTGCCCTTTTTAGACAGCAGTATTAGGCTGCTAGGTGAATGCCCACATCAATTCTGGGTCCCATGATGTATTAGGTGTGACATAAAGCCTGTCTTCTGTTGGAAGAGAATCTGTGGCTGAGAGGGGCAGAGATGGTGTTCTGAGGATGTAGGGAATTAGGGGTGTGTGTTTGTGTGTTGTTTATTATTTAAATACCTGCTCAAAGATGGTAGAGAATACAGTAAGGGAGCAGGGGTTAGTAGAGAAGGGACCAAGGAATGAGGATGGATACTGGGCTTACAGCCTTTCTGCAGTCTTATGTCTAAATAAGGTGCAATATGGTCTTACAGTGCAGACTTACTATGCTTGTATGTGTGTGTGTTTAGTATCAGCTATAAAATTAAAGATATTCAACAAATGTTATGAGGCTAAAATTTTTAAGAAAAATGTTATGCTTTTAAGTGAATTATTTGATCAAATTATCTTTTTAACTTGATTATTACTTTATTTATACAAAATTTCTAGATAGTTTGCCATCCTAAAAATAGTGAATAACATCCATAAAAATATCTGTTTACTAAACATATGGAAGTTTTTAGGTTATCATCTTTTTATTGATTGATACTTGATCTTAAACCTGAAAATAATGTTTTATAACATCTGAATGTCCTTTCTTCATGGCAAATAGATGGGGAAACAGTGGATACAGTGGCTGACTTTATTTTACTGGGCTCCAGAATCACTGCAGATGGTGATTGCAGCCATGAAATTAGAAGACACTTGCTCCTTGGAAGGAAAGTTATGACCAACCTAGATAGCATATTCAAAAGCAGAGACATTACTTTGCCAACAAAGGTCCATCTAGTCAAGGCCATGGTTTTTCCAGTGGTCATGTATGGATATGAGAGTTGGACTATAAAGAAAGCTGAGTGCCGAAGAATTGATGCTTTTGAACTGTGGTGTTGGAGAAGACTCTTGAGAGTCCCTTGGACTGCAAGGAGATCCAACCAGTCCATTCTAAAGGAGATCAGTCCTGGGTGTTCATTGGAGGGACTGATGTTGAAGTTGAAACTCCAATACTTTGGCCACCTGATGTGAAGAGCTGACTCATTTTAAAAGACCCTGATGCTGGGAAAGTTTGAGGGCAGGAAGAGAAGGGAACGACAGAGGATGAGATGGCTGGATGGCATCAGCGACTTGACGGACATGGGTTTGGGTGGACTCCGGGAGTTGGTGATGGACAGGGAGGCCTGGCGTGCTGCAATTCATGGGGTTGCAAAGAGTTGGACACGACTGAGCGACTGAACTGAACTGAAATGTCCTTTAGGAAACTAGCATAGAAGTTATTTAACAAAAGAAGAGATGCCACGCCAAATGTAGCCTCAGAAATTACATCTCTGAGGTGTGGAACCTTGCCTATGTTTACTTTTTTCAGCAGCCATTTAGAGTGTCTGATAAGTACTAGACGCAGTGGGGAACATGAATAACGTCCTCCAAGAGCTTGCAGCCTAGCAGGGGTACAAGACAGAAATTACCTGCGGCAAAGCTGTATTTGTATTAAGTAAACCTCTTAATGTTTAGTGTGACCTGGGTGGGACTCCGGCCAGATCAGCAAGAACATTGTGAGCCCTTTCATTCCCTCCACTGAGCACAGCTGCCTTCACTGCAACACAGGAAGCAGGGTACTGACCAGCCATGTCCCCCAGCTCGTTGCAGTTTCTCGAGAGGCCCCTGTCAATAACAAAACCATTCAACCAAAAAGCCTCTTGTACCCTGCTGTGTAGCAGGCACTGTGTTGAGCAGTTTATGTCGTTTCATCATCATGACTTTATGAAGTAGGCGTTATTCTCTTCACTTTACAGAAAAATACCTGAGGCTTAGAGATGTTTGAAGTAACTTTCTCTCGCAGTTGTACTTGCAAGTGATCTTGGAGAGGCAGCAGTGGACGGTAGCTTGAAGCGAGATCTTAGTTTCCTGCCCTGGAATTGAACCTGGGTTGCCTGGATGAAAACCAGCAGTCCTAGCTGCTAGTCCACCAGGAGCTAGAAGCTAGAGGCAAAACTCCCCTGGCTCTCGCCCCCACTGAAAACTGCATTCCTCAAGGAGGCAAAAACTGTAAAAACAGACACGAAGTTTATTATTAGAGACATAAGAAGTGGGAGAGCAGGCAGAGTAATAGTTTGTGAGTTAAGACAGAAGCAAGGCCAGAGATACACACGGAGAGAAAGGATGTGGGCATGCCCCCAGTGGGGAGGAGCCCAGTAAAGAGGTGGTTAAATCATTTACATGGGGCAGTTCTTTCCAGTCTTTGGTTACCTTCGGCCAGTTATCTGGTTTCTTTTCCCACACGTGACCTTCTCTAGGACTGTCCCCAACATCCATGCACAACTTTTTTCCAAGGTGTATTTGAGGCCATAGGCCTGTTGGGTGCCTTGGCATCACCTGTTCTGGAGTGGTGTGCACTCCTTTCTGATCCCCCAAGGGGCCTTTCTGCGCATGTGCAGTGTATCTCCATTGCCCCAAGGATGGGAAATATATGACCTGTTGATCTTTTACTCAAACACAGGTTAGCCCCTCTGGGTTCCTGCCATGACTGTTCCTGCCATCACCATTGGCAGGAGACAAAGCCTGGCTCTTTACCCCATTTCTGTTGTTATTTCTGTTTCGAAGTGCAAACAGGAAGCTGATTGTAAATGCCTAATGTGGAGCTCATCTGGTCTCCTGCCTCAGAATTAAGAAGGCTAACCCTGGTCACTTTTCTCTAACATACTTGGAATCTTGTGTAAAGTCCACAGTCTGCTATGTTCAAAGTGGTAAGACCAGAGCCTTGGAAGCTCCAAGCCAGCTCTTTCTGTCTTACATCATGTCCTTGTCCCTGGGCCTGGCTCCAAATACAGCCTCCTGGTCATCTGGCTTATCCTCGGGCAGTTGTATTTTCTTTTCCTGGACACTTGTTGGGTTTTTATTCTTGCTCTCTGGAACTCTCACTCCATTCTCAGCAAACTTCTCTGCAGCCACATCTCATAAAATATCCCACCTCCTTACTTCAGTTGAAAACCTGGCTCCCTCCCGAGGACACTGCCTTCCTTGCTGCATTTGCAGGTAACTACTGCTCATTTTCACATGTCTCATCAACCGCGTACTCCTCAAGAAAACAAAGTTCCATCAGGAAAATGAAGAGCTTGACTTTTTATGCTGTAATTTATGAATGACCAGTTTATACTTATTAAATATAGTAGTAAGTTATATATCTAAAGGCTCTATTTATAAAAATGCAATGGTTTGAAGAGTTTATATTAAGATTGTATATCAAATAAAAAGTGTCTTTTTGTTGAAGATAGTAAAAAGTGCTTTTCTGCCAATATAATACTTGAGGGTGAGAATAAATGTGTAAAATTCAGTATGGTCAATTGTCATTAATAAAGCATTTATAATGATAAACATCTAAAGTACTGTATAGTGTTTTGTTTATGATAAATGCTGAATAATTTTTATGCCTGACAGAACATTTACTTGTGATGGTTTAGTTGGGTGCACAGCATTTGCTTCAAGTAATTATGTCTTTAGTCATGACCCAATTCAAACACAGATTGGAATAAAATGGTGAAAAAAAGCTGAAATAATTTCGGTAAGTAAAGAGGATGCTAGAAAGAAGCTTTTAAAACAAACTGGAGACCAGAGCCTAGGTAATATCTTTATTGGATATGATGATTTCTCAAGCTGAACTGTCAAAATAAATTGGGGAAATTAACAGGGGACATTTTTATTTGCAAAAGCGTGGAAATGAAAGTTTCAGTAAAGGTCAAGAAAAATGTGGAATATGGTCATTAAAGTAAGGAGATGGCCATGTTACCTAATATACATTCCAGTTACCTATCCCTGCCTTTCATACCATCCAAAACCATGTATAAAACCACTGCCATTTTATTCTCTTACAACCTTGTGTTAGGAATTCAGAGACGAGACAGTGGGGATGATGTGTCTGCTCGATAATGTCTGGATTTTCAGATGGGAGAACTAGAATGGCTGGGTGTGACTTGACCAGGGGGAGTTGAAACAAGTGGGGTGGAGAATCCACTTTCAGGATGACTCCCTTACTCATGTGATACCTAGCCTGGGATGACTTGAAGGCCTGGCTCCCCTGGGGCAGTTGACTAGAGGACTTGACACATATGTCCTCTCCACAGAGCTGGGGCTTTCACAGGATGGCAGTTTCTGGAGACTGGGTGCTCCAGACACATAGAGAGCTGACAGGCTTCTACTGAGCTGGGCTCGGAAGTCTCAGTCTCACTTTTGCCACATTCTGTTGGTTACAAGCCAGTCATTCACTCAGGCCGTCGTAGATTTGAGAGAAGAGTTGAACTCTACTTCTTGAGAGGGGAGTGGCGCGGTCACACTGCAGAAGAGCATGTGGAATGGGAAATGTTGTGACCGTTTTGGAAAATATAGTCTGCCAAAACCTGCACTTTCTGGGAGTAGAGGGGAAAATTTAAACCACATTTACAGGCTTTTCAGTTAGCCACACACTTTAAAGGGATTAAAAACAGAGAAATGGTAGAGTGATGTATTTACGTATTAGGAAATAGCTCTTACTGCCATTTTAAACACGAATATTGAATCTCCAGATTAGCAGAGACACCGTTTCCTCAACATTTAATAAAGACTTACTGGCTATATGGTCATATATGGTAATAAGGACTGAAGCTGAAGCTCCAGTACTTTGGCCACGTGATGCGAACAGCTGACTCATTGGAAAAGACCCTGATGCTGGAAAAGATTGAGGGCAGGAGAAGAGGGCAAAACAGGATGAGATGGTTGGATGGCATCACTGATTCAGTGGACATAAACTTGGGCAAACCCTGGCAGATGGTGAGGGATAGCCAAGCCTGGCATGCTGAGTCCATGAGGTCATGAAGAGTTGGACACGACTTGGCCACTGAATAAGAACAGCAACATGGTAATAAGAAAGCTTTTATTGTAAGTGTAGCAGAAAGTTAGAAAATATACTAGTGTACACTTTGGATATTGTGATTGCTTAGCCACTTGTCTATCTTGTGGGGACAATAAGCAAGAAGACCATTATTTCGGGGCTTTTGAGATTGCTTCCAAGATTGTGGGTCTTTGGTATTAGTGTTTATGTGTGTATTTGGGCAGCAGCCTTTACTGGTTTCAAGTTACACTACATTAATTTTTAACCGTACTGTGGAAGAAATTTTTCAATCTGGTTAAGCTCTTATTTCTATCCTCTTCAAAAAAGGGGCAGATGGTACTATTTACATAAGTAGTGTTGTGTCAGGAAGGAAGAAAACCCAATCTTTGACTTACTGTTGCATTCGCCCCAAGCCAGGCTTTACCAGGACATATTCTCTTCTAGCTGGAGAAGGGCATGGCAACCCAGTCGAGTATTCTTGCCTGGAGAATCCCATGGACAGACAGAGTATGGCAGGCTACAGTCCATGGGGTTGCAACGAGTCAGCCACGACTGAAGTGACTTAGCCACAGGGGGCTTTAAGGTTAGCGATACTGTGGTTTGAATCCTGAATATTAATGAATAAGCACTTTGTTCTTGGCTTCATTTTTATCACAGTGTAAATGCTCAGCATGTTTGAGTGCCCAAATTTACATCACTTTGGAGAGAATGAAAGTACTTAGTGTATTATATGAATTGCTTTAGTTTGGGAGATATTTGAAGATTTATCAGACAGAGCTGATAAACTAAGTGCGTGGTAGAACTGTGATTCAATAGCCAGTTACTTTGATGCTCAATGTAAAGTGATGCCCTCGAATAAGGTGAGAGATACATTCTGATGAGCATAAAATGTTGTTGTGGGGTGGTAGAACCCTAAATTAATTTTAGGAAGCTTCTGTCCATTTAATTTTTAAGCCTGTCATCTGTACCTGGCTGTCTGCCATCACCTCAAACACCACATGTCCAAAATTGAATTAATCATCTTCTCCATCAGACATCTCCCACATGCCAAAGAACAAAGAAATAGGCCAAAAAACCTAGTTTCCTTTCTCAACTCTACCATTTCTGCCTGATTCTACCCTCCTTTGAGAGTAGAATTTTGAAATTAAAATTTTTTCTTAACTATTTTTTTTCTTTCTTTGGAATTTCTTTTAGATTTTCCTTTTTATATGCATCCCCCAGGTAGGAATCAATGCAGACCTTGTATTTTGTATTCTCCTGACTTTCATGTTTTCCCTGTTTCAATTCACCTTGCTTCTTAGTGCTGTGGTACTATTAATAAATGTAACCCCTGCCCGAGTGTTCATTTTCTCTTTGTTGTTCACTAGAGCAAATCGAAACTCCTCTGCATGTTTTTTGCTTATTTGCCTATTTGTAGAATAAGGTAGATGGCACCCCACTCCAGTACTCTTGCCTGGAAAATCCCATGGATGGAGGAGCCTGGTAGGCTACAGTCCATGGGGTCACGAAGAGTCAGACACGACTGAGCAACTTCACTTTCACTTTTCACTTTCATGCATTGGAGAAGGAAATGGCAACCCACTCCAGTGTTCTTGCCTGGAGAATCCCAGGGACGGGGGAGCCTGGTGGGCTGCCATCTATGGGGTCACACAGAGTTGGACACGACTGAAGTGACTTAGCAGCAGGAGAGAGGGTCAGTGAAGGACTAGGTCTGTAGGGCTTGTAGCCAAATGTCCGTCAACTGACGAATGGGTAACAGAATGTGGCATATAATAGAATTTTCAGTTCAGTCTCTCAGTCGTGTCCAACTCTTTGTGACCCCATGGACTGCAGTACACCAGGCCTCCCTGTCCATCACCAACTCCCGGAGCTTACTCAGACTCATGTCCATTGAATCGGTGATGCCATCCAACCATCTCATCCTCTATCGTCCCCTTCTCCTCCCGTCTTCATTCTTTCCCAGCATCAGGGTCTTTTCAGAAGAGTCTTCTCATCAGTGCTTCTCATCAGGTGGCCAAAGTATTGGAGTTTCAGCTTCAGCATCAGTCCTTCCAATGGATTCCGGACTGATTTCCTTTAGGATGGACTGGTTGGATCTCCTTGCAGTCCAAGGGACTCTCAAGAGTCTTCTCTAACAACACAGTTCAAAAGCATCAATTCTTCGGCGCTCAGCTTTCTTCACAGTCAAACTCTCACATCCATACATGACTACTGGAAAAACCATAACCTTGACGAGATGGACCTTTGTTGGCAAAGTAATGTCTCTCCTGTTTAATATGCTGTCTAGGTTGGTCATAACTTTTCTTCCAAGGAGCAATTTGAATTTTATTTGGCCATTAAAAAAATTGGGAGTGAAGTACTGATACATGCTAAATATAGATGAACCTTGAAAACATTGAAAGTGAAAGAAACTTGACACAGAAAGCCACATATTGTGTGATTCCATTCCTTTGAAATGTCCAGAATAGGCCAATCCATTGAGACAGGGTAGATGTTTAGCTCAGGGCTATGTTTGGGTGGACTCCGGGAGTTGGTGATGGACAGGGAGGCCTGGCGTGCTGTGGTTCATGGGGTGACAGAGTCGGACACGACTGAGCAACTGAACTGAACTGATGGGGAAGGGGTTGGGCAGGGCGGTAAGGAAGGAGTAGGGTAGCTACTAATGGTTATGGGTTTCCCTGATAGCTCAGTTGGTAAAGAATCTGCCTGCAATGCAGGAGACCCTGGTTTGATTCCTATGTTGGGAAAATCTGCTGGAGAAGGGATAGGCTACCCACTCCAGTATTCTTGGGCTTCCCTTATGGCTCAGCTGGTAAAGAATCCTCCTGCACTGTGGGAGACCTGGGTTCAATCTCTGGATTGGGAAGATCCTCTGGAGAAGAGAAAGGCTACCCACTCCAGTATTCTGTCCTGGAGAATTCCATGGACTGTATAGTCCTTTGGGTTGCAAAGAGTCAGACACGACTGAGCGACTTTCACTTCACTCTGTAATTGGACTTCCCAGGTGGCTCAGTGGTAGTGAACTGCCTGCCAATGCAGGAGATGTGGGTTTGATCCCTGGGTTGGGAAGATCTCTTGGAGAAGGAAATGGCAACCCACTCTGGTATTCTTGCCTGAAACATCCCAAGGACAGAAGGCTGGTGGTCTACAGTCCATGGGGTTGCAAAAGGAGTCAGACAACAATGTCATCTCTGGAATTAGGTATTGATATTGATTATACAACCTTGTGAATATACTTGAAACCACTAAATTGTACACTTTAAAAGGTTGCATCTTATGGTATGTCCGTTATATCTTTTTTTTTTTTAAAAAAAGGAATTGTTGGCAGTGTTAAATTACTCAAGGCTTAGAACAAGAGCATTCCTGAGTATAGGACCTATAAGACAAGGTATCTGTGTTAATTCCTCTGGCTATTTTAATCTCATCTTAGGCAATTATATATGACTTTACAGATTTGATGTGCTACTTGTGTTGTTTCTAGGGACCATTAATATAAATACATTGATTACTTAAAGTCATCTCCTATGCCATACTTTGGGAAAATTTGGATTATTGTATCCAATTACCAAACCAGCCTGCTTTAATTTTGTGATTCACTCATTTATGTTAGCTTTCCTTTCAGGTTTACATACAGTATTTTCTTTAAAATTTGCTTTTTAAAAAAGCAGAGACAAGGTTGTGAAAAGAGGAATATGTGGGGGGGGGTGTTTTGGTTATTAATATAAATTTATTCTCTAAAGAATTTGAATGTTAACAACTTTGAAGCTCTTTTCTAGAATTTCATTACCTTTCTTCAGATCCTTTCAGAATGGCAGTGAGGTTTTCTCAGTAGGAAGAGTATCATAATATTCGTTTCATTAAACTATATGTAGTTCCTGCTGAGAAGTAAATTGAGACCTGAAAATGTTTATCACCATAAAAAGCACCAGAGAAAAATATTGCAAAAACACAGAGTAGCTTCCCTTAGAATTCAGTTTAGGGTGCTGTTTTGTTTTAGAATTCTTATTCTTGTAAAGTAGGTTGGCATAGTATTTCTTCTTTTTAATTACTGAATTAACTTTATAGGCCCTTATCTGTGCATTGAGTAAAGCAGTAGGTGGTTCTCAGTCTTTTTTCCAGTCAGTTGCTCCCCTTGGTGGATGTGTGGATAGCCACCCGAAAGGGGAGGGGAATGAGTGTGTAGTTTTGTAAAGGGCACGTCTTACCCCTGCATCAAATTGAGAATGACTACCATAGTGATCAAAAGTTACTACTGGAAAAAAAGTAATTAATGGGATTGTAATCTCCTTTTGGTTGTTGGGTTGAAAATGATTAAGCATGGTTAGCCTTAGGGAAGGCTGGAGAAATTTGGGGTGATGTAATTTTAGAAGTGCCTGTTCTACTGCAAAGATGAGAGCTCAGAACTGTTGACCTGGAGTTACAGGTTCCTGAGTTGTACCCCATTCCAGCCCAGGTCTGTGAAACAGGAGATCACTTTTGGGGGTGGGCAGCGTGTGAGTAACCTCAGTTAGTAGGTGCTGTTTACAAGTTCACCCTGTGACTCATATGAGCCCTGACTGAAGATAGAATAAAATTTGTAGAGGTTCATAACCTCTCTGACAGACTGAACAGCTGGGAGGGAGTGTCTCTCCTCCCACTTGGAATCAACCACCTGTGAGTGTGTGTGTGTGTGATTTGCTCAGTCATGTCTGACTCTTTGTGATCCCAGGCTCCTTTGTCCATGGGATTCTCTAGGCAGAAATACTGGAGTGGGTAGCCATTCCCTTCTCCAGGGGTCTTCCCAACCCAGGGATCGAACCCCAGTCTCCTGCATTGCAGGAGGATTCTTTTCCGTCTGAGTCACCAGAGAAACCTCTCTTGCTTTGTATGACTTCCTAAATAGCTCTTCAGTCGGGTCTCATCCCTCCGCTCCAAGGTTTGTGTTGGAAACCTCAGGCTGTTTCCTGAGTTATTTTGATGCATTTTGACTATTCTTCAGTTTCCTCTTACCTGATACATCCTCCACAATGCTATCAGCATTTCAGGGTCTAAAATACAAGTCAGATCAGGTTATTTCTCTGCTTAAAACCCTTCACTAGTTCTCTGTTACCTACAAAGAAAGACATGTTTATTGAATTCCATAAAAATGTGTTGGTACCTTGACCTTTGATTGATTTCATTATATTGGGGTACTTCCTTTAAGAAAACTCAGTATATAGAAATGCAGATGCCCCATGAGTTTTGCTCTAAACCTCTCTTAGCACAGCCTGCTTGTCTCTAAGCTGCTACTGCTTCCTGACCTGTCTCTGGGGATGTTTGTTGATTCCTTTGGTGAAAATGGCTTTAGGCTTCAGTCAGGAGTGGGGACCAGATCAAGTGCAACTTTGAAGGCCACAGTAAAGGATGCTGGCTTTCCCCCCCTGATATATATGGTAGAAAACTATTAGAGGTTCAAAGCAAGGGTTAGTTACTAGTTACTGAAATACAAATAGCAGATTTATACTTTGAGAGGACCATTTGGCTGTTAGTGAGGAATGGATTGTAGCATGGTGTAACTGGGAGCCGGTTGGTCACTGAGTAAACCGCTGCAGTGATCCTTGCGCTGGAGCCAGAGTCACCTGCACTAGGGTGTTTGCACTGGAGATGGAGAACAGTGCAGAGACCCATGGTATATTTTAGAAGTATAACTGATAGACCTAATCATGGCTGCATGTGGGCGGTGGGGAAAAGAGAAGGAAGAACTCTTAGATGACAAAGTTTGTATATTTTCACTCTAAATAGCATGCTGCTGCTGTTAAGTCACTCAGTCATGTCCAACTCTTTTGTGACCCCACGGACTGTAGCCCACCAGGCTCCTCTGTCCCTGGGATTTTCCAGGAAAGAATACTAGAGTGGGTTGTCACTTAATCCTCCGGGGGATCTTCCTGACCCAGGGATCGAACTCATGTCTCCTGCGGCTCCTGCATCGCAGGGGGATTCTTTACTGTTGAGCTGCCAGGGAAGCCCTTTAAATAGCATATTTAGGTGTAAAAGGGGGAAATGAGGAAAAATATAGTATAGTTGCTATACCCAAACAGATAATGAGTATTAAATCCTTGGCTTCGGCTTGAGTTAGGAAGGGAATGGGTGACTTGGAGGATGTAAGGGCTGGTCACGGGCTGACAAGGTGGGGACGGGGGGAGCTTGGGACCAGGGCCAGTCCCTTCTGTGTCTGTGGCATTTTGGGTTCTGTGTCTCACCCTTGCCCACTGTTTGTAACTTTGCTAAATTAACGTTTGTTAAGTAGAGCCCTGGGGTGATGGATGGTTCAGTAAAAGGCCACAAGAGAATTGAAATTGAGTTTATTACAGGTCCTGGAGGAGGTACACAGCACACCTTAAGAGGCCAAGAGGGCAGTCAAGACAGGGTGTAGGAAGAGATTGGGATGGATCCTGGAGGAGTATTTTGGGTTTCCCAGGCTAAGGTCAGATTGGTTAGTTCAAACCAAAAAGAGGGAGAGGTGGTTGGGGTGGCCTCAGAAATCTGTTTTTATCCAGGGGCACCAGGGGAAGACCTTGGGAGGTGAGGGAGACTGATGATCCAAAGGGCAGTTGCGGGGGGATCATATCTGGAACTGGCTCACTGGTGAGTCTGTGGGCTGTTTTCTAGGATGTGCACACTTGATGGAGAGATTGGTATCAGTTCAAGCCAAGCCCTGCAGGCCACTTGGCCACACACATGGATGCTGAGGCAGCAGTATTGTGGCGTAGGTTAGCAAAACCCATGCTTTACCTTTAAGAGATTGTTATAAATTTTAGCCTCATTCTTCTTACCCAGTTGTTGGAGGTCCTCATCTTTTCTGGGCTGTGCCGTAGGTGAGCCAGAGTTTGTATCCTGTGTATTAGAGTTAAAGCTGGGAGGATGTGTTGGAGTTCAGCTCTCTGATAGGTTCAAGAAAGCTTATGATTTTGTAGGTTGTTTGGTATTTTTTGTTGTTACTGGGAGCACTGCTCTTTTTTTTTTTTTTTTTTAGCACTGCTCTTTTTACATCTTTCCAGATCCTGCATAGAAGCCCATCAGACCATTTATTTTAATAGCGCATATACCCCTATTTTCATTATGACTAGGTTTTCCTTTGAGTGGTTCACTTTCTCCAAAAGATTCTTTAGTCTGCTGCCAGGGATTTGTTATAAGAATGTATTCCAACAAATCATTTACTATTTTTGCATTTGCTTTCTATCCTCTGGTCTCTCTGGCTTGAACTGCTCACGTTCTGTAAGGACTCAATTTAAACTTGTTCTTGCGCCTTCCTTGTAGTTAATATCCAAAATGTACAAATATCCTTTTCAGATTGGTTTCTTTTACTTAATATTATGCATTTAAAGTTCATCCATGTCCTCTCATCATTTGCTAGCTCATTTCCTTTTAGTGTTGAATAATATCCCATTGTCTGGAGGTACCACAGTTTATTTATCCATTCACACACTGAAGGATAACTTGGTTGCTTCCAAGTTTGGACAGTATAATTCTTCCTAACTCATGAGTTGTTTAAATGTGGGGTGGGGGAAGAAAGAGATGTCTTAAAATCATTGTCCAGCCCCATTCTGAGTATAAAAACAGAAATATATGTATAGATTCTAAATCTTCTAAAATTCTTAGACTCATTTCCCAGTTAAATTGCAGGGATGAAACTCATCACCAGGCATGTTTTTGACCCTAACTGGCTTTCCCTGGCACCAACCCATCTTTCTCTTCAGGATGATCTGACTATATCAGGCACCACCAGAAGCATTCCTGTCTCGTGCAGGAAGACAACCTAACTCAGGTTGCTTTCTTCACAGTTCTCTCCACCTGCCATTGCCCTTTCTAGCCTTTCCGTTTACTGAAGGCTTTGCCTAGTTTCTCTACTGAAAACCTCTTGTGCTATATATACAGTATTCTGTTACTCAACAGCTTGACACTTTACATATATTATCTAAAATTGTCTGCCATTATTTCATATATGTTAAGCAGTTCTATTTAAGCAAGATTAAGTAAGAACATTTCTGCCTTTTTTAAAAAATCATAGTGTGTATAAAAAAGCACCGAGAACATGGTAAGGCATTCAAAGTTTGTTTGATTTTTTTTTTTTTTTCTTTTGGATAAGATGCGATAGCACAGATCTCATTGCATGGACCCTAAGTAATAAGCCTTACAATATTAATAAGACTTCTGTTTGCTATTTCAAAAGTCAAGTTAAATCTTCTTGGGGAAACAGATATATTCTCTGTTGCCATCAAGGAAAATACCTCCATGTTATTAGACTTTATATTTTTAAAAAGACTTTTCTAACCGTTATTATAGAAATGCATAGAGAGCAAGCATATCTTTAAAGGTAGTTCTTTCCCAAAGCAATTGGATTTTAAAGCTCTTTTAAAATTAGGGTTTTACAGTACCCTTGGCTTAAATAAATCCAAATGACCTTTTTTTTTCTTTTAAACTGCCTTGTAAATGTTGTATCTGGACATAAGTCTATTGTTGGGGTTAATTTGATTACATAATGAATGGAGAACAGCCTTTATTTTTTTCAAACTTATAACAAAAGAAACTGGACCAAGAAAAGAAAAAAATTAAGTAATTCTTCACCAGGATTTAACTGCTCTATATGGGTAGCATCTGTTTCCCTTCCGCCAACCTTGAACTACAGGTCTTCAGTGCATCTTCTTGGTAATCTAGTTCCATGGTTATTAATGGCAGATGAATATGTGGCTTAATATTTTGTGAGAATATGGGTTAAAAGGTTTACATCTCATATCATAAACACTCTCTTTAAATACCTAGCCTGCCAGTTGCCTTCTTTACAACCTCTTTAAAAAGTCCCTTCAAAGTTATAAGCAGTTCAAGCCTGGTCTTTGGGCAAGTGGCCCACAGGGGCAGCTCTTATGATGCATGCCGGCCCACGTGGAGGGCGTGTCACATACAGGTAGGATAGGTTTTCATAGGGACTAAACCTTTTTGGACAAAATTAAATTTGTTTTGTCATTTTTTTCTCATATCTTCAAACTGAGTAGGACGTCATAAAAGAGGAACAGTGGGTTGGAAGAAGGTAGGGGAAGAGTAATATTTGACAAGCAGACTGATGAATGTGCTGTTATACTGTACCAGTCTAGTCATCAAGTACTCTAGTCATCAATAAGATGGATTGAGAAAACACATAAAATTTCCACAAAGAGGAACTTGACATAATTCTATGAGTCTTTGTCATACGTATTCTGCAAGATAACCATCCTGGTCTCTTCAGAAATGTCAGTGTTCAGATTAAAGGAGACTGAAGTCTCAATGTGGGATCCTTGATTAGATCTGCATTTATAGAGAAGAACTGCTATAAATTTTATACTATTGGAATAGTTTGATGAACTTGAATGCAGTCTGTATATTAGCTATTATTCTAGGTTTAACTTCTTAGGTGTAATAGTGTTGTTGTCTTTGATCTTAGGAAATATATACTAATGTAGTTAGGGGTGACGAATACCTGGAGCTTATCTTCAGGTAGTTTTGAAAAAAGAGAGGTGTGTATGTGTGTGTGCGCACATGTGCGTGCGTCTAACATGCTTGGTGATGAATGAGTTTCTTTTATTTCTGACACTCATTTTACACGAAATGATGTTCTCTGGGTTTTGCTACTTTTTTCCTCTTGGATGAGTGGTCGGTCATTTGAGACCTTCTCATTTGATTTGTTTCCTTTTGTCCACCTCATTTTCTATCATGAAGCTGCTTGAGACTAGTTCTTGGCTCAATTCATTTTACATTGCAGTGATTAATCCTGTACTCTAGGTAGCATAAATATATGCTATTATTGATCATCAGTAGAATAAGTAACGGGGAAGGCAATGGCACCCCACTCCAGTACTCTTGCCTGGAAAATCCCATGGACGGAGGAGCCTGGTAGGCTGTAGTCCATGGGGTCGCTAAGAGTCGATTACGACTGAGCGACTTCACTTTCACTTTTCACTTTCATGCATTGGAGAAGGAAATGGCAACTCACTCCAGTGTTCTTGCCTGGAGAATCCCAGGGGCAGGGGAGCCTGGTGGGCTGCCGTCTATGGGATCCCACAGAGTCAGACACGGCTGAAGTGACTTAGCAGCAGCAGTAGCAGAATAAGTAAGAAAATATGGATGGATTTGTGCAGTCTCATCATCTCTAAAACACATTTAAACACATTTTATTGACATGCCTTTAAGGATGTTAATAATATTCAGACACCAAGCGGTGATCCATCTATAGAAACATTAGATTCTCTAAATAAGCTACTTAGAGCTCATCAGTTACGTTTAATAATGTGTGGTCTGAGAGTACTACTGAGTGTGAACTGAGGTACAGCGCTCTCCGGTCTGTGTCTTTGCTTTAGAACAGACCCTACATGGCTGAGGTCAATAACCCACTGTTTTGGATAAGTTTGAGAAACTCTTTTCAATATTTAACTTTGGAACCTTAAGGACCAAGGAACCTTTTTGTAATTATATCTGAGAGTTTAATAATAAAAACAGAATTATAGGAATGTATTCTTCCTTTGTTTAAAGTGTACGAGATCTCTTTTTTTTGAATTGAAGTATAACTGACCTACAACACTGCATTAGTTCCAGGTACACAACACAGTGATTCGGTATTCCTGTATATCACAAAATGTTAAGTCTGTTACTATCTGACATAATACAAAGTTATTACAATATTATTTCCTGTATTCCCCATGCTGTACATTTCATACCCATGACTCGTTTATTTTGTAACTGGAAGTTAACCCTCTGATCTCCCTCACCTATTTCACTCCTCTCCCCGTCATCTCCCCTCTGGCAATCACTTGGTTGTTCTCTATGAGAGCCTGTTGCTATTTTGTTATTTGTTCATTGTTTTGTTTTTTTAGATTCTACATATAATTGAAATTATAATGGTTTTTCTCTTTGACTAATTTACTTAGTATGATATCCTTTTATATCCATCCATGTTGTCTCAATGGCAAGATTTCATTTTGTAAATGAGTTTTAAATAACTTATTTATAAAAGAGAAATGAAAACATAGAGAAGGAACTTATGACTACCAGGGCTAGAGGGATAGATTGGCAGTTTGGGACTGACGTGTACACACTGCTATATTTAAAATAGATGACCAACAAGGAGCTCTTGTATAGAACAAGGAACTCAGCTCAATATTCTGTAATAACCTAAATGAGAAAAGAATTTGAAAAGGGATCAGACAGGTCAGATCAGTCTCTAAGTCGTGTCCGACTCTTTGCAACCCCATGAATCGCAGCACGCCAGGCCTCCCTGTCCATCACCAACTCCCGGAGTTCACTCAGACTCACGTCCATCGAGTCAGTGATGCCATCCAGACATCTCATCCTCTGTCGTCCCCTTCTCCTCCTGCCCCCAATCCCTCCCAGCATCAGAGTCTTTTCCAATGAGTCAACTCTTTGCATGAGGTGGCCAAAGTACTGGAGTTTCAGCTTCAGCTTCAGCATCATTCCTTCCAAAGAAATCCCAGGGCTGATCTCCTTCAGAATGCACTAGTTGGATCTCCTTGCAGTCCAAGGGACTCTCAAGAGTCTTCTCCAACACCACAGTTCAAAAACATCAATTCTTCGGCACTCAGCCTTCTTCACAGTCCAACTGTCACACCCATACATGACCACTGGAAAAACCATAGCCTTGACCGGACGGACCTTTGTTGGCAAAGTAATGTCTCTGCTTTTGAATATGCTATCTAGGTTGGTCATAACTTTCCTTCCAAGGAGCAAGCGTCTTTTAATTTCATGGCGGCAGTAACCATTTGTAGTGATTTTGGAGCCCAGAAAAATAAAGTCTGACACTGTTTCCACTGTTTCCCCATCTATTTCCCATGAAGTGGTGGAACTGGATGCCATGATCTTCATTTTCTGAATGTTGAGATTTAAGCCAACTTTTTTACTCTCCACTTTCACTTTCATCAAGAGGCTTTTGAGTTCCTCTTCACTTTCTGCCATAAGGGTGGTGTCATCTGCATATCTGAGGTTATTGATATTTCTCCTGGCAATCTTGATTCCAGCTTGTGGTTCTTCCAGCCTAGCGTTTCTCATGATGTACTCTGCATATAAGTTAAATAAGCAGGGTGACAATATACAGCCTTGACATACTCCTTTTCCTTTTTGGAACCAGTCTGTTATTCCATGTCCAGTTCTAACTGTTGCTTCCTGACCTGCATACAGGTTTCTCAAGAGGCAGGTCAGAGGGTCTGGTATTCCCATCTCGTTCAGAATTTTCCACAGTTTATTGTGGTCCACACAGTCAAAGGCTTTGGCATAGTCAATAAAGCAGAAATAGATGTTTTTCTGGAACTCTCTTGCTTTTTCTATGATCCAGCGGATGTTGGCAATTTGATCTCTGGTTCCTCTGCCTTTTCTAAAACCAGCTTGAACATCAGGAAGTTCACGGTTCACATATTGCTGAAGCCTGGCTTGGAGAATTTTGAGCATTACTTTACTAGCATGTGAGATGAGTGCAATTGTGCAGTAGTTTGAGCATTCTTTGGCATTGCCTTTCTTTGGGATTGGAATGAAAACTGACCCTTTCCAGTCCTGTGGCCACTGCTGAGTTTTCCAAATTTGCTGGCATATTGAGTACAGCACTTTCACAGCATCATCTTTCAGCATTTGGAATAGCTCAACTGGAATTCCATCACCTCCACTAGCTTTGTTCGTAGTGATGCTTTCTAAGGCCCACTTGACTTCACATTCCAGGATGTCTGGCTCTAGGTGAGTGATCACACCATCGTGATTATCTTGGTCATGGAGATCTTTTTTGTATAGTTCTTCTGTGTATTCTTGCCACCTCTTCTTAATATCTTCTGCTTCTGTTAGGTCCATACCATTTCTGTCCTTTATTGAGCCCATCTTTGCATGAAATGTTCCCTTGGTATCTCCAATTTTCTTGAAGAGATCCCTAGTCTTTCCCATTCTGTTGTTTTCCTCTGTTTCTTTGCATTGATCACTGAGGAAGGCTTTCTTATCTCTTCTTGCTATTCTTTGGAACTCTGCATTCAGATGCTTATATCTTTCCTTTTCTCCTTTGCTTTTCACTTCTCTTCTTTTCACAGCTATTTGTAAGGCCTCCCCAGACAGCCATTTTTCTTTTTTGCCTTTCTTTTCCATGGGGATGGTCTTGATCCCTGTCTCCTGTACAATGTCACGAACCTCCGTCCATAGTTCATCAGGCACTCTATCTATCAGATCTAGTCCCTTAAATCTATTTCTCACTTCCACTGTATAATCATAAGGGATTTACTCCAATATAAAATAAAACTTTTTTTAAAGATTTCATTTTTCATGGCTAACACTCCATAGTGTGTGTGTGGGTGGTATGTATGTATATCACATTTTCTTTATCATTCATCTGTTGATGGGTGTTTAGGTCGCTTCCATAACTTGGCTGTTGTAAACAAAGCTGCAGTGAACATATGGGTCCATATATCTTTCTGAATTAGTGTTTTTTTTTCCTGGAAAAATACTCAGAAGTAAAATTGTTGCATTGCATGGTAGTTCAATTTTTAAATCCTTGAGGAACCTTCATAAAGTTGTCACTGTGCATTGGTGCATAGTGACTGCATCAGATTACATTCCCACCAGTAGTGCTCAGGGGTTCCTTTTTCTCCACATTCTCACCAGTCCTTATTATTTGTTGTCTTTTGATAATAGCCATTCTGACAGATGTGAGGTGATAACTCATTGTGGTTTTTATTTGCATATCCTGATGATTAGTGATGTTGAGCATCTTTTCATGGCCATCTATATGTCTTCTTTGGAAGAATGTTTATTCAGATCTTCTGCCCATTTTTAATCGTGTTATCTGTTTGATGTTGAGTTGTATGAGTTATTCATACATTTTGGATATTAACTCCTTATCAGATATATTGTTTGAAAATATCTTTCCATTCAGTAGTCTGCCTTTTTTTTTTTTTTTTTTGGTTGAGTATCCTTCACTGTGCAAAAGCTTTTTAGTTTGATGTAGTACCGATTGTTTATTTTCACTTTTATTTCCCTTTCCTGAAGAGACATAGCCAAAAAAATACTGCTTAAAACTGCTCTCAGGAAGCATACTGCCTACATTTTATTCTAGGAGTTTTATGGTTTCAGATCTTACATTTAAGTCTTCAATACGTTTTGATTTTATTTTCATATATGGTGTGAAAAAGTGGTCTGGTTTGATTCTTTTGCATGTAGTTGTCCAGTTTTCCCAACACTATTTATTGAGGAGGTGCTCTTTTCCCCATTATATATTCTTTGTCATAGGTTAATTGTATCAGACATTTAAAAAAATTTAGGTGAGAACGATGGCACCCCACTCCAGTACTCTTGCCTGGAAAATCCCATGGATGGAGGAGCCTGGTAGGCTGCAATCCATGGGGTCGAAAGAGTCGGACACGACTGAGCGACTTCCCTTCCGCTTTTCACTTTCATACATTGGAGAAGGAAATGGCAACCCACTCCAGTGTTCTTGCCTGGAGAATCCCAGGGACGGCGGAGCCTGGTGGGCTGCCGTCTGTGGGGTCACACAGAGTCGGACACGACTGAAGTGAGTTAGTAGCAGCAGCAGCAGCAGATGAGAACCTGTTCCTAGAGTGCAGACACCATCAGCAGCTTTTCTCAGAAAGGAGAATCTGAGATTTCTCCTTTTCACTTTGTAAGTTCTCTTGTGCCTCATGTAGTGCTTATATACTCTGAGGGTGAGCTCCCTCCCTTTCTCTTGCTCTCTCTGTCTCTTTCTCCCCTCCTCTCTCTCCATCTATTGGTCTGTCTGTCTCTGGCATTGATCAGAAAAGGAAAGTGCACAAATACCCAGAATTTCTGAATAAGCAAGAAAAAAGGACCCAGAGGGATGGTATGGGGAGGGAGGAGGGAGGAGGGTTCAGGATGGGGAACAAAAAAAAAAATAAGTAGATAAAAATAAAATTCTTTATTGTTTTCAAAAAAAAAATAAAAATAAAAAACAAATAACAGATTTAAATTCAACCTTTCTTCAAAGAAGATATACAAATGGCTAACAAGTACATGTAAAAAGATGCTAAGAATGATTAGCCATTAGGAGAATGAGGTGCTGGTATGTGACACAGTATGGATGGATCTTGACAATATTATTCTAAGTAAAAGAAGCCAGTCACAAAAGACTAGATATTATATGATTCTATCTATGCTTAAGTATCCAGAAAAGGCAAAAAAAAGAAAAAAGGAAAAACGTTATCTGGAGCAGCAGTGATGACAGGGTCTGCTCATGGTCCTTGTGAGGTTGAGTTTGTCCTGAGGCAGACATACTGGGAAGATGGAATGAGCTGCTCACCAACATTAGGAGCATCATTTATGGTCAGTGGAGAAAAGCTGCTGATGGCTTCTGCATTCTAGAAACAGGATCTCATCTGTCTATTACAGAAGAGTATGCAACCATCAGACAGGAGTTGCCCATCTTCCCATTCCAGCTCAAATCCCAGTCTTGACCCTTGCTCTCTTGGAAGGACATCTTCCCTATTTTTCAGTCAATGCCAGTCTCTCCACCCGTGTCAGGAAATCCTTGCCTCAAACTTTCTCCATGACTTTCGTGCAGTAATTAGCCCTTCCCTAGGTTACATTTTCAGTTCTTCTTTAAAAAACAAAAAAGAACCTCTCCCTTGACTGGACTCTGCTCCCTCCAAATCCATCATTCTAGTTGTCCCTCTGTATTTTTTTTTTTTTTTATCAACTGTTTCTTGGAGGTTTTTATTTTTTTCGCTTTCCAGCTAAATTGCCTCCATTCTCACTGTCCACTCATCCACTTTCTCCACTTGTCTACTTGCTCCACCCTTACCACTCTACCGAATGTGCTGGCTCAAAGATTATTTCTGAGATACGCATTCTGAATGCAGGGGCTTCAAGTCTTCATTTTCTTGATTTTTTTTGCAGGCTTTGACCAGATCCCCTGCCCTTCCCTTGTACCTAGAACTGTGATGCCCGGCTTCCACTCTAGCCCGTTTCTCTCAGCAGGTTGCCTCTGTCTGCGTGTCCTCAGCCTCCTCTGAACCCCACCCAAGACCCAGGCCTTTGTCCCCTTCATTCTTTCTCAGTAGTTTCTCCCCCTGGATCTTGTCCAGCTCAGCAACTCTGAGTGTCTCTGCAGTATGGACAGTGTCTAACCTTCCTAAGGCCAGAGCGCGTCGTTGTCTTCGCGGAGTCCTGTGCCAGCCCATCGATGTGTCTGTCACTTTAGGTTCCTTCACCCTGTTACTGTATCTCTGTGTGGTGTGTTAGGCGCTCAGTCATGTCCGACTCTTCGTGACCCTTCTATTGCTATAGCTCTCCCCTTAACATTTAGACTAAAACACATTCTGGTAAAAACGTTCTTAACATTTTGACTAAGATTCTGGTTAAATGTCCTGTGATAAACCGTAATGGAAAAGAATATGAAAAAGAATACACACACATACACTTAAGTGTGTGTGTGTAACTGAATCACTTTGCTATACAGCAGAAATTAATACAACATTGTAATCAACTGTACATCAATAAAAAACTTTTTTAAAGATTCTGATTAATATAAAATAAGAGTTTTACTCAGAATAAGGGGAAACTCATACATTACCACCCTCTCTTACAAGCTGGAATCAAGATTGCCAGGAGAAATATCAATAACCTCAGATATGCAGATGACACCACCCATATGGCAGAAAGTGAAGAGGAACTAAAAAGCCTCTTGATGAGAGTGAAAGAGGAGAGTGAAAAAGTTGGCTTAAAGCTCAACATTCAGAAAACAAAGATCATGGCATCCGGTCCCATCACTTCATGGGAAATAGATGGGGAAACGGTGGAAACAGTGTCAGACTTTATTTTTTTGGGCTCCAAAATCACTGCAGATGGTGACAGCAGCCATGAAATTAAAAGACGCTTACTCCTTGGAAGGAAAGTTATGACCAATCTAGATAGCATATTCAAAAGCAGAGACATTACTTTGCCAACAAAGGTTCGTCTAGTCAAGGCTATGGTTTTTCCAGTGGTCATGTATGGATGTGAGTTGGACTGTGAATAAGGCTGAGTGCTGAAGAATTGATGCTTTTGAACTGTGGTGTGTGGTGTTGAAGAAGACTCTTGAGAGTCCCTTGGAGTGCAAGGAGATCCAACCAGTCCATTCTGAAGGAGATCAGCCCTGGGATTTCTTTGGAAGGAATGATGCTAAAGCTGAAACTCCAGTACTTTGGCCACCTCATGCAAAGAGTTGACTCATTGGAAAAGACTCTGATGCTGGAAGGGATTGGGGGCAAGAGGAGAAGGGGACGACAGAGGATGAGATGGCTGGCTGGCATCACTGACTCGATGGACCTGAGTCTGGGTGAACTCCGGGAGTTGGTGATGGACAGGGAGGCCTGGCGTGCTGTGATGCATGGGGTCGCAAAGAGTCAGACACGACTGAGTGACTGAACTGAACTGAACTGACTAGCACCCCAGCAAAGACCCATTTTTTATTTCTCCTCCTTTGTAACACTTAACAAAACTTCACTTTGACTCACTGGGTTAATATTTCTTTAAGGTCAGTCTCCACTAAGCTGCAAGAGTAGACACTGCACATACGAATCCAGTTCACTGCTATGCTTTCTGTGCCAGTGACAGGTCTTGGTGTGTAGCAGGTGTGCAGTAACTTTTTGTTGAAGGGAAGAATGAATAGAGTAGGAATTGACCATTAAAGATTTGCTAATGAGCCGTTAAACTTTAGGTAATTGAGTTTTTTACATTTTTCTCAAAATATCTGTTTGTTTTTTTATAAGTATTGCAGTAAGGATGCGTGTTCAATATTCTTGGAAAAGTTTAAGGATAATTTTTATAAATCAGTTTTATGTTAGTGATTTTTAAGGAAATTTGAAGGGTATCTGTTCGTAATTAATGTTCCTTTAATTTTCTGTTTTCGTTTTCAGTGTTATGTTTATCTACAGCTAAGGCATTTCGAGTATTGATTCATCCTTTTAGTACTGTTAGTGTTAATCTTTTTAAATGGTTTGTTTTCTGATTATCATAGTAAAATACATTAATTACAGAAGGTTTAGTCATACTTAATATCCTCAGTTAAAATTTGGTTAATTTACTTACACATTTTTAAAAAAAATTTTTTTAACGTTTTATTTTATTTTAAATTAATTTATTTTAATTGAAGGCTAATTACTTTATAATATTGTGGTGGTTTTTGCCATACATTGACATGAATCCACCATGGGTGTGCATATGTTCCCCATCCTGACCCCCCCCTTCCCCCTCCCTCCCCATCCCATCCCTCAGGGTCATCCCAGGGCACGAGCCCTGAACACCCTGTCTCATGCATCAAGTCTGGACTGGCGATCTATTTCACATATGATAATATATATGTTTCAGTGGTACTCTCTCAGATCATCCCACCCTCACCTTCTCCCACAGAGTCCAAAAGACAGTTCTATATATCTCTTTTGCTGTCTTGCATACAGGGTTATTGTTACCGTCTTTCTAAATTCCATATATATGCATTAGTATACTGTATTGGTGTTTTTCTTTCTGACTTACTTCACTCTGTATAATAGGCTCCAGTTTCTCCCACCTCATTAGAACTGATTCAAATGTATTCTTTTTAATGGCTGAGTAATATTCCATTGTATATACGTATATCTTACATTTCTTATGTAAGAAAGCTGTGGTACACTTTTAAATATGTATCTGGGGATTCCCTGGTGGCCCAGTGGTTGAAGCTCTGCCTGCCAATGCAGGAGACATGGGTTTGATCCTTGTTTCTGGATGATCCCACGTGCCACTGAGCAGCTAAGCCCCTGAGCCACAACTGCTGAAGCCCCCACGCCCTAGAACCTGTACTCTGCAACAGGAGAAGCCACCCACAATGAGAAACCGGAGAACCGCAGCTAGCAAGTAGCCCGCCCACCCCTGCTCTCAGCAGCTACAGAAAGCACCACACAGCAGCGAAGACCCAGCATGGCCAAAAATAAACAAATCCATAAATAAATCTTTAAAAATATTAAAAATAGTTGAAATATGTATCTGCACACATGCACACTCATTGTTTTCTCTGTATAAAATTGGCTCTAACTGTATATAGTAACAGGTGCATTTGCCTTATACGCAAAGCTTTTTCTTTGAAATATCCTCCTAAATGAGATGTGCTCTTCCGTGCTTTCCTGGTATTACATTGTGTGAATGTATCATCCTTTATTCAGCGATTCCCTCACCTTAGCAGTGTTAAACCTGTTGTATAATGTGCAGCAATTGAGGTTCACTTAAAATATTTTAAGGTAATATACTTTCCAGTGAGCATACTTTATTACTAATGAGTTAGCTGTTAATGAGAACATGTTTATATTGCCAATGTATTTGCTCCATCAACCATAACAAAGTACCGTAGACCTTCTTGCTGTGTCCTCATGTAGCAGACTCAGAGCAAGGAAGCAAGTGTTCTTGTGTCTCTTATAAAGGCTGTAAGTCCCATTGTGAGGACCCCATCCTCATGACCTCATCTGCATTTCATTACGTCCCGTTATCTCCATGTAACATCATACTTGGAGTGAGGGATTTCACCACGTGGCTTTTGTGGGGTTGGAGAGGAGACACAGTTCAATTCACAGCAGTCAACAGTGAGAACTATTCAGACGCGATTTTTTTTACCTAAGTATCATTTTACCTAACTAGAGATTTATTTTTACCTAAGAGCATGAAAAGTTGGTTTAAAACTCAACACTCAGAAAACTAAGATCATGGCATCTGGTCCCATCACTTCATTGCAAATAGATGGGGAAACAGTGAGAGACTTTATTTTGGGGGGCTCCAAAATCACTGCAGATGGTGCCTGCAGCCATGAATTTAAAAGACGCTTGCTCCTTGGAAGAAAAATTATGACCAACCTAGACAGCATATGAAAAAGCAGAGACATTACTTTGCCAACAAAGGTCCACTTGTCAAGGCTATGGTTTTTCCAGTAGTCATTTATGGATGTGAGAGTTGGACCATAAAGAAAGCTGAGCGCTGAAGAATTGATGCTTTTGAACTGTGGTGCTGGAGAAGACTCTTGACAGTCCCTTGGACTGCATGGAGATCTAACCAGTCAATCCTAAAGGAAATCAGTCCTAAATATTCATTGGAACAACTGATGCTGAAGCTGAAACTCCAATACTCTGGCCACCTGATGCAAAGAACTGACTCATTTGAAAAGACCTTGATGCTGGGAAAGATTGAAGGCAGGAGGAGAAGGGGACAAGGAAGAGGATGAGATGGTTGGATGGCATCACGGACTCAGTGGGCGTGAGTTTGAATAAGCTTCGGGAGTTGGTGATGGACAGGGAAGCCTGGCGTGCTGCAGTCCATGGGGTAACAAAGAGTAGGACATGACTGAGCTACTGAGCTGGAGTAGCATTTTAAAAACTAGGATGTAGAATTGTTCTCATTTTATCTGCAGGCAAGATTATCTGAAAATCTTCATAGAAAAAATAAAAATTACTCAAAATTGCTTATTCATCATGTGATGTATAGTTAAATTATGCATTATTGGCATAAAATGGAACTGTGAAATTGCATGAAATTGTGGAAATGATTGTACTGTCCCATTCCATGAATGTTCATAGTTCCAGGAAAATTGCAAATGGCTCTTAATGTCTTTTAAAATAGTTTATGAAAAGAGACATTAGAAAATTTCCTTTTCCTATGTGGAAAATGATAGCCAATTTTATGGATGATTATGATCACTTACTGTAGTTTCTTTTAAAATTGGTCTCGTTCTCTCTGAAAAATAAATGATGTAACTAATAAGGAGGCCTCTATATCTTATAGTGCTTTATATTTTTTAAAAACAGCTTTATATAACATCATTTTAAAATGTCAATGGTAAGTTGACCTTATAACAACGTCACTTGTAGAATAAGTATGATCCCCATTTAACTGAGAAACTTGAAGCTTGGAGAAATTATTTTACCTAGGGTCAAAATTTCCATTTGAGTCCATTCTGTTACTTCAAGTCATGTATCTTCTATGTGTTCAAAGAACATGGAACCATCTATATTACCTTTATCTGAGAATTAGTATTTAATCAGATAAACATACTAATAAATAGTTACCTAGTAATTGTAATTATGTAGAAAAGTGAGCAATTGGAAAACACTCTGTATAGTTAAGGTACTTAACTCATTTAAAAATAATATAATTAAATAGTATATTTTAAATTATTTATGACAGCACTGCTAATTGTACTTGGCATAAGTACAACTGTTATTGGTACTGTTAATTGTTATTGTACTTGGCATCTTTTTATTGTTCATTTTTAAATTTTTAGAAATTTATTTTAACATTGCTTTTCCTGGAAGATACAAATATATCTTGTATCTTCAGTATGATATTATATTTACTTTGTGTGTTTTCAGAATCACATAATTGGTATTCTCTATGTATGGTACAAAGCCTGGACTGTTTAGTAGAGAGTAAACAAAGCTAGTGCAAAATCACTAAAAAAAAAATTTTGGCTGCCAGTTTTGACTGGTAAGATAGCTACGTATAGTTTAGAAGAAGAGTTGGTAATAAGGTCTTTTCCATGTCTACTCAACTCTACCGTTACAGCAGGAAGGCAGTTGTAGGCACGCATGACGGAATGGGCATAGCTTTGCTCCAGTAAAACTTTGTTTACAAAAGACAAGCAGCAGCCATATCTGGATTTCAGGCTCTAGTTTGCTGATCCCTGGATTAGAATATAAGAAGAAATAGAAAGCCTCACCATAATATTTCCCTATTACTTATCAGATGTTTTGTTTACTTTTCTTAAATTCTGTTTTAATTTAATGCTTTAATTCATAACCTCTATCCTCTTTAATTTCACCTTTTTATTCACATTTTTATGTGTTCCTGAGCTTTTGTAATGTTCAGCTACTTTCTGGGCTCTCTAACATTGTTACCCAGCTGTCCAGCCTTCTGGTCAGGGACCCCCAAATCTAACCCATCTAACATTTACCAAGTTTCAGGAACGAGTGGTAGTAAGGAAATGGTGACATTGGGTATAAAGAAAAAAAATAGAATCTCATGAATGTGCGTGGTCTTGGAAGACTTACTAAAAGAGATTAGAACTTGAGCTGATTCTCAAAGATCAGAGGGAAATTAAATTAGAAAAAAAAAGAGAAGGGTATTTCAATAGTTGACGAGGGGAAGCTCACATATTGCTGCCCTCTCCCTTTTAATCCCCAGTTATATAGGATTCCTTATATATTCCTTATATTCCTTAGTCTGGTCCTTTTCAAGATCATTTCCTGGAGCATAGTGATGACAGTGTGACTTGTTTTCTTTGGGAATGGCATCTCTTTGGATGATCTCTTTTCTTCCACATGCTTAGTAAGATGAAGAGGGAATGCATGCAGACATGCCCTGGGAAGGCCTGCAACCTGTGACCTAGACCAGCTCGGATTTAGGCCCTCTGGCAGATGGACTTCTCTCTGGCCAGTTGGTGTCTTTTCCCATAGTGCCCCCTCCAGTCTTTCTTGTATCTGTGTGGTGGACAGGTATCACCTTGAGGGAATGGAATAGGAAACCACCCAGCTTTCTTGGTTGTAGGCTACCTTTAAGATTAAATGTGTAAAGTAAAGGAGGCTTCCATGGGGATCTGTGTTAGCTCATTAGGAACACAACTTGGAATTTGGAATTAGGTTTATTCAAAAAAAGAGAGACACTGTGAATAAGCTTTTATTTCCCTTCTGTGCACATAGCTTCCTGTGGTCCTTGTAGGACAAAGGGTAGTTGTGGCCAGACAGAAGGTATCTTGCCATCTCAATCTGTTTTCCTTTGGTATAATTACATGTCATTCATGCTGTAAGAAAATAGATATAGCAGACCTAGTGAAGTATGGTCAGGAGACTGGGTATCTAAGACAGAGCCCTGTGCAGAGAGAGTGAAGTCCTTGCAGTGGGGTAGTTCCAGGGTGAATTCTTCCTTCTGCCAGTGTAGCTGCAGGCCTAGCGGGTGCCAGCTTAGATTTAGCAGCAGGATCTGCAATTCCCAGGACCTGTGGAGAGCCAGGTGCTCTCAGTTGCCTCTGGCTGCATAAACAAGTTCTCTACAAAAAGTGCCACTTCTGCACCATAATTTTACATTCTTATTTTGTATTAAGCTTTGAAACTTGGTGTGTATTTTATCCTTATGTGTGTTAGTCGCTCAGTCGTGTCTAACTCTTTGCTACCCTATGGACTGTAGTCCGCCAGGCTCCTCTGTCCGTGGAATTCTCCAGGCAAGAATACTGGAGTGGGTTGCCATTCCCTTCTCCAGGGGATCTTCCCGACCCAGGGATTGAACCTGGGTCTCCTGTATTGCAGGCATATTCTTTACCATCTGAGCCACCAGGGAAGCCCCTGTATAATTGCAAACGTATTTGGTGTTGGGTTTCATTTCTAAATCCAGAGTAAGATCACATTAAAATGAACAAAGTTCCAGGACACTGATATTTAGCTTCTGGATTGTTGGAGTGTATAGTTTTTATGTTTATGTCTTTTTACTTCATAAAAAAGTAGGCACATTTCTAATAAGTCTTAAGTAACAGCTGTGGCTGTATCTGTTGGACCACAGTGCTGTAACGAAAGACATCAAGGAACATAAAGAGTGGGAGTGTTGCTATAAAGGGAACATGTTGTCATTGGAATTAGGTGAGGAAATCTCAGTGGAATCATTAAAACCCAAGGATGAAAATGTAAAGAAAGACCTGTACTCAGAACACTCTGGCTCTAGGAATTTGGCTTGCTTGGAAGCAGAAGGAAAATTAGGCAGTGAATAAAACCACAGCATTTGAGAGGTGAACACAAAAGTGCTAATTGAATTTTGTGAGACCACTTAGGAGTGAAAAGGATCGGATTTAAAAACAGAGCATAGGGAATTAGAAAAGGAAGTTTCTACATTTAAAATATACCAAACTTTAAGCAGTTGAAAGAGACCTTTGGGAAGACCTAAAGCGTCCCTTCATGCACTGTACTTAGTCACTCAGTCGTGTCTGACTCTCTGTGACACCATGGATTGCAGCCCGCCAGGCTTGACCCTGACAGCAGCAACCCTGGGAGGCTCCATGTGCTGGTATAAATCCTTTTGGAAGAGGTCATAGGGGTAGAGGTCAAACTACTGGGAGGGAACAAAGCCCCACCCATCAGCAGAAAATTGGGTTAAAGATTTACTGAGGTTGGCCTTGCCCACCAGAGCAAGACCCAATTTTCCCCAGAGCCAGGCCCTCCCATCAGGAAGCTTGCACAAGCCCCTATCCTTATCCATCAGAGTGCAGACAGAATGAAAACCACAGTCACAGAAAACTAACCAAAATGATCAGGTGGATCACAGCTTTGTGTAACTTAATGAAACTATGAGCCATGCCATGTGGGGTTACCCAAGGTGGATGGGGCCACAGGAAAACTCCATTCTCATAGACCAGGTAGCCTTCTTTGTCACTTTCATCCTTACTGTTCATTTCTAGGAAAAAATAAATCCTTAATTTTGAATGCTTTAAAATTCTGATTAAAAAGTCTTCAAATACAGAGTTTAAGATTGGGCTAAGTAAATTTGCCAAGTAAATCTGTGAGTACAAAAACTATACATGAAGTTTCAATATTTAATATTTATCAGAGCTAATATTATGTACATAGAAAAAAATACCGACCCAAATGAATGAATGAACAATTAGAAAATAATATGGTTTACTGGATTCTTCTTCCTTTTTCTTCAAAACCATGCAGGTAATATATGCTTTGAACACTAAAAATGATGAGCACGAATCTGCAATTCAAGCCCTCAAGGATGCTCATGAAGAAGAAATCCAACAAATTCTTGCAGAAACAAGAGAGAAAATATTGCAGTATAAAAGCAGAGTAACCGAGGAGTTAGACCTTAGGAGAAAGATTCAAGTTTTAGAAGCATCCTTAGAAGATCACATAAAAATGAAGCAGCAGGCTTTGACAGAATTTGAGGCTTATAAGCACAGAGTGGAGGACATGCAGCTTTGTGCAGAAGCCCAGCATGTCCAGCGCATAGTAACCATGTCTAGAGAGGTTGAGGAGATTAGAAGGAAATTTGAGGAAAGATTACGGAGTTTTGGACAACTCCAGGTACAGTTTGAAAAAGACAAACGGTTGGCGTTGGAAGATTTGAGAACCGCTCACAGACGGGAGATCCAAGAGCTGCTGAAGTGCCAGCAGGATCACAGTGCCTCAGTCAACAAGGGGCAGGAGAAAGCAGAGGAGCTGCACCGGATGGAGGTGGAGGCCTTAAATAAGACCCTGGAGGAGCTCAGGCTCGAGCGCAAGAAGCTCGTTGAGGATTATGAAGGCAAGCTGCATAAAGCTCAGTCCTTTTATGAACATGAGCTGGATACTTTGAAAAGGTCACAGCTTTTTACAGCAGAAAGCCTCCAGGCTAGCAAAGAAAAGGAAGCAGATCTTAGAAAAGATTTTCAGGGACAAGAAGCAATTTTGCGAAAAACCATAGGAAAATTAAAGACAGAGTTACAGATGGTACAGGATGAAGCCGGAAGTCTCCGTGACAAATGCCAAAAGCTTCAAATAGCGCTGGTTACAGCGGAGAACAATGTTCAGGTGAGTAAAGAATAGTACATTCAACACGTGGATTTTTTTTTCCCCCAGTTTTGTCTTTTTCTTTTTGATTAGACCACTTTTTTTTTTTTTGGCATTTTTTCCTACTTTTGTGAGAAAATCAGTGGAAGGATAATCTTTATTAGGACTTTATTTATTTTTACTAGGACTTCTCTATAGCTCAAACAGTTAAGAATCTGCCTGCGATACAGGAGACCAGGGTTCGATCCCTGGGTTGGGAAGTTCCTCTGGAAAAGGGAGTGTCAATCCGCTCCAGTATTCTTGCCCAGAGAATTCCATGGACAGAGAAGCCTGGTGGGCTGCAGTCCATGGGGTCGCAAAGAGTCAGACACGACTGAGTGACTAACACACACACAGTCTTTATTACCCTGTAGCTGTTATTTCCTATAACAATTTCAGATATTAAAGGCCCAAAAAGATAAGCTTAAAACCTTGTTGATTGTTTACAGGAGGATTTTATTTAAATAATATATTAATATTTTTCTAGTGATTTGGGAAGTTTAAAACACTGGTCTTTAGTTGTGTTTTTTCCTTTCCCTTCACTAGTGATGGTCTGTACATTCTTTGATATCCAGACACTGAACAGAAAATTAACATTGCTTTGTAAACCTGAATTAAATAGGGGTATGGAACAATTTCTGAAAAAAAAAAAAAAAGCTGAAGAGTCTCTATGGAAAGTCTCTTAGTTTTATTGGCATAGAAAATTTCATAGGTGTGTTTTTAATATCTGTGCAGCATTTAAATATATTAGAAAGGATTGCATAGCCAACATGAAGATCACAAGATATGTGTCACTAATACAGATAGAAAACTCTAGGTATTGTTAAGTTTGACTTTTGAATAGGAGATAGTTGCTGCTGGAAGTTTATATGAATTATTTAGCCTAGTATCATTCTTACATATTGACAATGGCTATTTGATCTTTCTTAGGTTCTTCAAAAACAGCTTGATGATGCCAAGGAGGGAGAAATGGCCTTATTAAGCAGGCACAAGGAGGTGGAAAGTGAGCTGGCAGCAGCCAGAGAACGTTTACAACAGCAAGCCTCAGATCTTGTCCTCAAAGCTAGTATGTCCAACCACGGTTCTTAGTGTATTCCTCAGCTAAGACCAGCACTTAAATGTTAATTCAAGACAAAACTAGCCTTTTTTATTTTCTCTTATTTTAAAATTATTTAGGTTCTAAATATGTTAAAGGGTTCTGTTATGTTATTGATTAATCATAAGAGAAGCAAATGATAACTTTTAGGAATATATTTCTATAAAAAGTTAAGATTTATAGGTTTTTATTATTTTTTTAAGTCTTCATTGAATTTTTGAATTTATTGAATTTATAGTATAATTTCTACTGTATGTTTTGGTTTTTTGGCCATGAGGCATGTGGGATCATAGTTCCCCGACCAGGGATCAAACCTCTACCCCCTGAATTGGAAGACAAAGTCTTAACCACTGGACATTGAGAGAAGTCCCAAGAGTTATAGGTTTTAGCACCAATAAGGCATTCACTAAAAGAAAAACACTCCAAGAGGCTTCTTAGTCCTTTAAAAACATGTCCTTTTAAAACATAAATATTTTAAAGTGCTTAAATTAGTAAACTGTATTTCGTTATAGCAGCCTCGTTTCATTTGGTTTATTAATAAGGATCATTGCATACACTGAAGCTGGGCTGCCCCACCTGATGTGACTCACGTGCCCAGAGGAGGAGGGTGACCCATCTCAGTCTGAAGTGACATTTTGGTAAGCCCAGGGAGGCCTCTGAACAAGTTCCATGAGGATGTCATCTGATTGGCTCATCAGTGAATCCCAAATTACCCTGCCTCTGAAGTAGCAACTTTTGAACTTTTATGTGTATGAGAATCACCTGGACAGCTTGTACAACCGCAGGTGCTGGGCCCCAGCCCCAGAGTTTCTGATGCGTAGGTCTGGGGTGGGCTTCGTTTCTGACGGGTGGTCCCAGATACTGCCTGTGTTGTTGGTGCAGGGCACTTTGAGAGCCTCTGTTCTAACTGTTCTCTCTTCCTTGAGAATTTTTCTCGTGTTCACTTTTCACCTCTGTAGCTCTGCTTAGATCCTCCCCCTGCCCCACCACTTTTTTTTTGCTGTTGTCATTAATTTCAGTTTTTCATAACCTTGCTCTTCTTATCTGTCTCTTACTATGCCTTAGTTCTTTATCAGGTCTGTAGTCTAAAACAAATTTAGTTTCAACCAGACTGCTGCCTGCCATCTTTATTTGCTGCATGCAAATTTCTTCCTTTTTATGTTAGAATTTGGAAAAAAAAGATTGGAAAAGAATAAGTTACTCATTTTAGTGCCACAGTGCTACTCAGTGCCTCTTCTCTTACTTTGTTTTACTCCCAAGACTTTTATATGTACCCTGAGGAGTTGTTTCTACTTCAACTTAAAACAGCTTGAAATCTTCAGAAATGATTGGAATGGTCCTGGGTGCAGGGAGCAGCATCAGTGATGTAATACATATTGTAATGAGTACTTGGATAATAAGTATTCCCAAGGTCAATATTTCTGTTGAAACCAAAGAACTATTTGTACATGCAGACCATTTGTTTTACTTAGGTATTAAGTACATTGTGTCATTAACTATAAACTATTTTGTACCACAAGGTAACAGATTTGAATTTGGGGCTTTCTTTTGGGGTGTTAGGTCATATTGGAATGCTTCAAGCAACTCAAATGACCCAGGAGGTTACAATTAAAGATCTAGAATCAGAAAAATCAAGGGCCAATGAAAGATTATCTCAGCTTGAAGAAGAAAGAGCTTTTCTGCAAAGCAAAACTCAGAGTCTGGATGAAGAGCAGAAGCAGCAGATTTTGGAACTGGAGAAGGTAGAGTCTTGGAGGAACCCCCTCTCCTTTGCACCACCCATGAAAGGAAAAGAAGAAAAGTCCAGTTTTATTCTTTTTCAAATTTGATTTAGAGTGTTTACTTCTGTTTCATAGTAACAGTCTATTTCTTAACTATAGTAATTTTTCATTTTTATTTTGAGAAAAGGTATAAAGGTGGATTATCCCATATTGGGTATATGTTCAAAATATTTTTGATAACAATTTGTAATGTAAAAAACTTAAGACATTTCACCCTGTTTCAGGCTAGAAACTGAATCCGTGCATGCTAAGTCACTTCAGTCGTGTCTGATTCTTTGCTACCCTGTGGACTGTGGCCCACTAGGCTCCTCTGTCCATGGGATTCTGCAGGCAGGAATACTGGAGTGGGCTGCCTTGCCCTCCTCCAGGGGATCTTCCCGACCCAGGGATCAAACCCATGTCTCTTATGTCTCCTGCATTGGCAGGTGGGTACTTTTACCACCACACGACCTGGGAAGCCCCTAAATGAAAGGCACATTACAGTTAATCACACTTACTTTTCTATTCATGAAACATATTGTGTATACACCTAGGAAATGTCTGTAAAACTGAACAGGATGACAAGAACCATGCCCTGAAAATACATATGCCAACATACTGAATTTCTAAATTAAACAAATCATATGTAGAGTAGTTGCTTGAGTATTTGTTCCAGTTTTTCACGTATCTGCAATACCAGGTGGGAGCTTGAAACACTTTTTCTCCTCCTTTCAACCACCAGGTGTACTGAAAAGTGTCTGTGCCCTTGCTCACTTCCCGCTCGCTCCTCACCCGGTCCGGACTGGCTCCTCTTGTTACTAGTCCACAGACTCGGCCTCAGCCTCCAGTGACGTTCTGGTTGCTGGACTTGGGGGATCTTGTCTTCCTGTGGTACTGACTTGTGTCTGATTCACAAGCGTCTCTTTGGTTCTCTCACACTTTCCTCCTGTCTCCCTGGCCCTGCAGACTTGTCTGGGAGCTTCCCTCCTCCGTCTGTGTTCCTCTCGCATTCTCAACTCATTCCACAAGCTCATCCATTCCAGTAACTTGTTCAGTGGTAGCTCCCCAAACCATCCATCTAGGCCAGATCGGCCCCTTCTTCCTCCCTCCCCACTTCTCTGGTTGTACCCTGACTGGTACAGTCCTATAGGGAGACACTATGATCTCTGATGAGGGGCACTTCATGTCTGAGCTGCGAAATGAAAAGACCCTGGGGGTGATGGTGCTAAAAAGACCCTTAAAATGTTGCATCCAAGTATTCAAGTAGGGGCTCTGGTTTCTGGGCACCCCAAGTCAGGGAGAGCTGAAGAGGGATCCAGTCCTGAGCCCTGAGCCCCTCATACCACCATCCTTGTAGGGGAGGCTGGAAGGGAAGGGATCAGGCCCAGGCTGGCCCAGGCCGGAAAGGAGGAGGCTGGGAATTTCTGTTTCCTCTGTCTATACCTTCTGGCTTTGACAGGAAAGAACGTCCAGTGCCTTACATTCAAGAATCTTCCTAGGGCTTTCCCCCTTTATTGGGCCTTGGGAATAATTATAATCTCTTATGATGTAAAATAATTGCTAACAACTATAAAATATTTACAGTGGGCTGGGAATATTCACTAAATATTTGGGGGCATATTATCTCATCTTTAGCAACCCTGTAACATAGCTTCTACCTTATCACTCCCACTTCACAGATGGAAAAACCGAGGCTTACAGACATTATGCACTCATGGTTTCCCACGGTCACATGACTAAGTGGCAGAGCTGGAACCTCAACCCAGGGCTGTGAGACTCCAAAACCCATGTCTCCACCTCTATGTTATGTTGCTTTCTGTGACATGAGGACCTTGTATTCCTCCTGGGTAGTTCCAGAGACCCGCAGATTGGGCCAGGAGGCAGGTAGATGGCAGCTGCCATAGAGGCCAGACAGCAGGATGGCTCTGCCCACCCTGGAGGCATCAGTGACCCAGAGGAGGTGTGTCTGTCTTCCAAGAGTCTTACAGAGCAGCAAGGAGGGGTTCTGCAGCAGCCCCTAGCGAGAATTCAAACATCTTTCAACCTCATTGTCTTCAAGTTTTACTTTCTCACCTTCCTGTTCTATAACATCCCATAATTTGTTGAAAGAATAGCCTTCACCTAATACATCCATTTCCTGCTTTTTGTCTGGATCCCCCCAACCCCACCTCTGCTCTATTGAACTGGATCCTAAGGCATCAGTGGGAACACCACCACCACACCCAGAAGCCGTACCCATTTTCTCGGCAGCACTCACCACTCTTGGCCCAGCGCTTGTCTCTGCGATGCTGACCCCTCCTGGCTCTCCTCCTCCCCCCGGTCACTCACGTCTCCCTCACTGGCTCCTCGTTCTCCTCCTGCTCCCTGATTCGGGTACTCCCCAGAGTTCTTCCTGTCCTTGTTTCCTTTCTGCTCCTTCCCCTTCACAAGTTGTCTTAGTTTGCTGGGGCTGCTGTCACAAAATGCCATAGCCTGGGTGGCTTAAACAACAAACATTAAAAATCAATGAATAAAAATTAAGAAAACATTTTTTTAAATATCAGTCACTTAAATCACAGTGATTTCTCATTCCCATCAGAACAGAGTCTAGAGTCCTTAGCATAAAAGACGTCTGGTCATCATTTGACCCTGCCTGCTTCTGAGCCTCCCTCCCTCTCCACTCCCAGCCTTGAATCCTGTGTTCTCGCCACACTGCTCAGCTGCATAGCCATCTAGCTCCCTGACTTCACCACCTGGTGAGCTGCTTCTCAGCTTTCAGAATGCTGGACATGATTACAAATGCAGGCTTTAGACATCAGATCTAGATTTGACATTTTCTCACCTCTTGTTTCCTGATGGGCTTGTAAGAATTAAATGAGAGAATGTGTCATCATCATCAGCTCAGCTGTGTTCCCTTCTGGAATGCCTTTGCTGACCTCTTTCCCTCTCTGTGTCTCTCACACCACCTCCATATCGTCTCCCACCCCGTCCAGGTTAAGCTCCTTTCCTGTATACTCTCACAACACGTGATGTATGCTCCTTCCATAGAACTTAAAAAATTTGATTGCCACAGTCTTTTGACTTTTTTCATCATTGGACTGCTAATGCTTAAAAGGGCTATACTTGGCTGTTGATGGGCTTCCCTGGTGGCTCGGAGGTTAAAGCGTCTGCTTGCAGTGAAGGAGACCTGGGTTCGATCCCTGGGTCGGGAAGATCTCTGGAGAAGGAAATGGCAACCCACTCCAGTATTCTTGCCTGAAGAATCCCATGGACGGAGGAGCCTGGTGGGCTACAGTCCACGGGGTCACAGAGTCAGACACGACTGACTTAACTTTCTTTCTTTCTTTCTTTGGCTGTTGACACAGTTGTATCAACTAATATAACTTGAGTCGGTGTTGGTAAGCTGTTTTGTGTACCACTTCGACATGGAGGAAGCTTTTTTCTCTTAAGCCTGTAGAAGTGCTGACTCACACTTGGTTTTAACCTAATAATAGTGTGTTTTATCATTGTCTTTAAAATCACTCATTTTGGCTGTGCCACCTTGTAGAACACCCAGTGATGTATTCTCAGGTACCATGGTCTAATCCTGTGGCATTCAGTTCATCCAAGCTTATCTACTTACTGAATATTTAAGATACTAAATAGCAGTAATGAAAAAAGCAGATTGACCTTTTATTTCTGTTCAATTTTAGAAAGTAAATGAGGCAAAGAAAACTCAGCAAGAATATTATGAGATGGAGCTAAAAAACCTGCAAAGTAGACTGGAAGGGGAGGTGGCTCAGCTGAATGAGGCCCATTCTAAGACTTTGGAAGAATTAGCTTGGAAGCACCACATGGCAATTGAGGCTGTCCACAGTAATGCGATTAGGGATAAGAAAAAACTGCAGATGGTGAGTAAAACTTCAGCTTCGCATTGTATTATAAATTGGTGGATTTTCTATAATGACCTAGATAATGACCTAGTTGCTATCTCCTAATCACTCTGAAAATCTCAGTTCACAGAGTAACATACATAAAAGTTTCTACAGGGGCTGTAGTTTATTAAATTGATATGAGGCATTTCTACTTTGTATAGCCATCATGGAAACACTCCCTTGATCTTGAGCTGTCTCTTCATCAGACAACAACATCGGTTTCTCCTCAGGAAGCCTCATTAGTTGGAGCGCTTATTCTCCTGGAGACAGTTTCCTTCCCTGGGAAAATGATCTGTTTTTTGTTTTATTATTGCCCTTAATTAAGTAATAAGCTTGCTAATTGTAATACACGACAGACAGTAATTATATAGTAGAAAAAGCAAGGTACCTGACAGATGGGGCCTTAACACTGAGCCCTTTGCTTACTAGCTGCTTTTTCTTAGGTCCCAAAGGCTATACCTGAGGCCGCTCACTTGAAGATGAAGGTATTAGGTTGGTGCAAAAGTAATTGTGGTTTTACGTTGTTGAACTTTGATATTGGAATACATTCTTAAATAAATGTGGTTATGTTGTACATTATTGTAATGTGCATTTCTTGCTTTGTTTTTTGTTAATGATTTATTACTTGCTGTTTATATTTATTTTAGACTATAGAAATGATATTAGACAGCAAATTCAAGCAATTTTCTTATTTGAGTTCAAAATGGGTCGTAAAGCAGTGGAGACAACTCGCAACATCAGCAACGCATTTGGCCCAGAAACTTCTAATGAATGTACAGTGCAGTGGTGGTTTGAGAAGTTTTGCAAAGAAGATGAGGAGTGCAGTGGCAGGCCATCAGAAGTTGACAGGGACCGACTGAGAGGATTAATGAAGCTGATCTTCTTACAACAAGAAGTTGCCGAAGAAATCAAAGTTGACCATTCTGTGATCATTTGGCATTTGAAGCAAATTGGAAAGGTGAAAAATCTCGATAAGTGGGTGCCTCATGAGATGACCAAAAACCAAAAGAAATCATTGCTTTGAAGTGTTGTTTTCTCTTATTCTATGCAACAACAGTGAACCATTTCTTAATTAGATTGTGATGTGTTATGAAAAGTGGATTTTATATGACAACTAGCATCGACCAGCTCAGTGGTTGAACAGAGAAGAAGTTCCAAAGCACTTCCTAAAGCCAAACTTGCACCAGAAAAGGTCATGGTCACCGTTTGGTGGCCTGCTGCCCATCGGACCCACTATAGCTTTCTGAATCCCGGCAAGCCCTTACGTCTGAGGAGTACGCTCAGCAAATCAATGAGATGCACCACAACGCCTACAGCTGGCATTGTCAACAGAAAGGGCCCAGTTCTTATGCACAACAACGCCCAACCTCACATCATACAACCAATATTTCAAAAGTTGAATGAGTTGGGCTATGAAGTTTCGTCTTATCTGCTATATTCCCCTGACCTCTCACCAACTGACTACCACTTCTTCAAGCATCTCAACAACTTTTTATAGGGAGAATGCTCCCATAACCAGCAGGAGGCAGAAAATACTTTCCAAGAGTTCGTTGAATTCTGAAACATGGATTTTTATGCTACAGGAATAAACAAAATTGTTTTTTATTGGAAAAAGTGTGTTGATTATAATAGTTTCTATTTTGATTAATAAAGATAGGTTTGAGCCTAGTTATAACGATTTAAAATTCACAGTCCAAAACCACAGTTACTTTTGTACCAACCTAATAAGATCCATCTTGTAATATCCCTGAGGATTAAGTGCGATAAAGTGTTAGGAACCGAGAGGCATCTGAGCATATAGTGATAAATAAGTGTTAGCATTTCTTACCGTGTTTACCTGACACTGCAGTGGTATTTTACACTTGTTTTTTCATTTAGTTCCTGCAGTGCTGCTATTGGTTTGATTTCTGTACCCATCTTCCTGAAGAGGGGTGGAGACCCAGAGGGGTTAATACTTGCTTAAGCACATGCAGCTAGGAGGAGTCAGTCGGGCCTGAATTCAGGTCTCAGATATCAGACCCTAAGGCACTTAGCCACCACCTCATGTCGGCATGTATTAATGATAGTTGTTACATGTTTTATATAATAGCACTTGACAGTTTCCTAAAAGCTTTCTAGTTCTTGCACAGCTAGTTTATGTCTGAGCCTAAGCTAAAACCATCCTCCTTCCAAATAATCTTTCTCCAGCATCCTTTTATCTTTTAAAGAACACTTAGCTAAAAGTGACTTCACCATCCCTCATGACTTAGTTACCAGAAAGGGTATGAATATACAGAAAAATCCACGCAGAAAAGAGATGACGCAGTAGCCTTGAAAGTGTCATTCTTAGAAAACGTGGTACAAAATTGGCCATTGCCTGGTGTCTGGAAGTTGATTTTCATGAGAATTCTCGCCATTTCCTGATAAGAGCGGCTCGCTGTGCCTAAACTGTTTAACTAGACAATATGGTTTATGTGGAACACATGCTCTCATTCTTGGAGTCTGAAATTGTGGAACATACTAATCAAGGGGGTACCTGTGTGGCTGGCGCCCACTAAGAAACCCAGCCCTGGGTCCCTCATGAGCTTTCCTGGTAGACAGCATTTCACATGCGTTGTCCCACCTTGCTGGAGAGTTCTGTGTGAGAGGACTCAGAAGCTTGAGTCTGGTTTTCTGCAGACTTTGCCTGCGGTACCTTTTCTCTTTGCTGATTGTCCTTGTATCCTTTTGCTATAATACATCATAGCTGTGAGTACAGCTACATGCTGAGTCCTGAGAGGCATCCCCTTAAACCGTCAACCTGGGGTTTGTCCTGGGGACTGCCAGCACAGGACACTGCTTATTAATATTAGTCTTCTCCCCTTACACTGTAGACGCACTTGTAATACGCTTTGTTCTCGCTCTTTGCTCCTCCATGGTTGTTGCACGTGCATTTTCTTCTGCCTAGTCTGTTGTAGCTCCCTCTTCACTACCTTTTCTTACTGGTCCACTCCTTCAAACTCTGCTTAGGAAACTCTCTCTGTCCAAGTTTCACACCAAGCCACAACTTATTAGTTCCCCATTCAACCCCCATTGCAACTCATTTTAATCATATATTCTTTAATGAGCTTATTAAGGGCAGGCACTGTGTCTTATTCCTTTTATATGCCAAGTAGTGAGTAGCATGCCTGCCAAAGAGTTGGTCTTCTTCAGTATCAATGTTAGTAGTATTGCTCTTTAGATACTTTAATTTTTTACTTGTTAATCCTTGACTAAATTCCAGTGCTAGAGCACTGAGTTCCAGAAGTATTAATACTTTTTGTATTTTTATGTCAGTATAAAAGAACTCAAGAGTATATCATGAACTCAAGAGTTAGAATTTTTCTAATCTCACAAGATTTATCATTTTTGGCACACATTTCTGTTTTTTTGGACTTCAGCTTAATCTAGATTAGGCAGATATTTTTACCATTTTTAAAAAATGACTTAATTGCTACATCATAAGTGATTTAGAATGATAGACTCAAAGCCCCTAGGATTAATTAGATTCATTGTTAACTCTGATATTAATATTTAAGTATAACGCTAATTTGAAGAGCACAGCATCAATTTAAAACAGAATAATCTTTTTCTTGGAGTGTTTGAGGTGTACGATATTTGCAGTTTTGTTAATTTTTTTAAATTTCTTTTTGTAAGGAATTGGAGGAACAATATAAAAAGGAAAAACTAAACCTGGAAGAGGATAAAGATCAGCTTCAACAGGAGCTAGAAAACCTGAAGGAAGAATTGGAAAACAAACTGCACTCAGCCAATCAAGAGGCAAGTACTTTATTTGCTAACGTCATGTAAGTAGATGAGCCTGTGTGGAAGGTCACATATATATGTAGAGTAAAAATAATCAAAAACTTTCTTTGATGTTGAATTTTTCATAATACATTGATGATATCTCACAATGTAAAAATTTACTACAAAAACAACTAAAAAAAAAAAACAACTAAATTTGGAGCAAGGTGCTTTTGCGGGGGAAAGCAAAACAGAAGACAGTATCCCCTTATAGGAAAGAAAACAAGAGGTTTTTTCCTACTCTTTTGCAAAACATTGACTTCGTATTCTCTATGCCAAATCTTTGCACTTTTAAATTCTGTATGAAAATAGTATTGTTTAGCCTGGAAAAGAAAAGATAAGGAATAGGCTGTAATAAAGTGTTATAAATCCAAAAAGTTGTGAATAAAATAAATGCAAAGACCGTTGAAAGGCTAGAATATTGTTTGTTCCAGCACTTTTTCTCTTTTGTCCACATTCACTTGTGTCCCCCAACAGCCCAGCTGGAACAGTCCTCTTTTCTTTCCGTTCCAGCTCATCTTTCATGGGGCTCTTAGACTGGTGTTCCTAAAGCAAGTCCTTTTCTTGACGCATCTTGTCTTGACAGCTGTTGTACCTCACTAGCCTCATCTTGCCAAACAGTCTTTATGTCCTACTTTCTCATCACTCTTCTGCTCACAGAAAGCATGCCAAAACCCGAGTGCCCCAGGCAGGTTAATGGTTTGCAACTGGTATTATTTAATTATCTTTAAACATTTATTCAGAGAAAGGTACCAAGCATGGCTTTAGGGTACAGTAGAGAATTAGATTGTTACTGATATTAGCTCAGTCTGTCGCTGATTGTTCAGGATCAACCCCTTCACACCTCCCTCAGGGTCTGTGATCCTTGTGGTTTCTCTCATTAAAAGGTGGTTTAGTGACCATCTGTGTTTCTCATGCAAGTGCCCTGGAGTTCTCCTCCTTACTCCCAAGTGGTTTAAGTAGTCCTCCAACCTACTTACTGTTACTTCACTGAGAAGAGTTCTGATAAATACATAATTGATTTTCCTTCTGGATACATTCTCAATTATGTTTTAGCACCCTGATAATATTGTAGTGCCATTTTAGAACGGCTCCCCAAGAATATGCCTGACTCATCCCTAGTCTGCCTCTACCTTCCCTTCACCCTGGGGCATTTTTTTCCTGCATTACTTTGCTGGCTAAGATCTCCAGAGATAATAAGCATTCTTGTTTTATTCCCAGCTCTTAAAATGAAGGGTGTCAATATTTCACAGTTAATTATGATGCTTCTTTGAAGTTTTATTTTGTAAATGTTCTTTAAGTTTCCTAATTTAAAAAACCATCACAAATTGATGTTGATTTTTCTGCATCTCTTGGGATCTAACTCCTTTTTGTTTAACTTAATGTGGTACCTTTGTTGTTGTTCAGTAGCTAAGTTGTGTTCAAGTCTTTGTGACCCAATGGACTGCAGCTTACATTAATCAGTTTTATAATTTTAAATCAACCTTGAAGTTCTAGAAGAAGTCCTAGTTATCCATGCCAGATTATACATTTTTTATTTTCTTTATAGTTCCACTATACATTACAATTATTTTTAAATAGATAAATTAAGATTTTTGCTTCCCTGATAGCTCAGTTGGTAAAGAATCTGCCTGCATTGCAGAAGCCCCTGGTTCGATTCCTGGGCTGGGAAGATCCCCTGGAGAAGGGATAGGCTACCCACCCCAGTATTCTTGGGCTTCCCTGTGGCTCAGCTGGTAAAGAATCCGCCTGCAATGCAGGAGACCTGGGTTTGATCCCTGGGTGGGGAAGATCACCTGGAGAAGGAAAAGACTACCCACTCCAGTATTCTGGCCTAGAGAATTCCATGGACTGTATATAGTCCATGGGGTCGCAGAATCGGACACAACTGAGTGACTTTGACTACTTCACTGTACATTACAATTAATTTTAAGTAGATAAATTTAATATTTTTAGTTGGAGTTTCAATATCAAACTCTCAAAAATAATAGAATTAATAGACAGAAAAGTAGAAGGATATAGTATAACTGAAAAGCACTAGAAACAATTCAACATAATTAAGATTTATATAATTTCATACAACAGCAGGATACAAATTCTGTTCAAGTTCCCATAGACTATACACCAGGAGACACTGAAGCATATCCAGGGTCATAAAACAATGTACAAATATTTCATAGTCTATTAAAATCATACAGTGTGTTCTTTTATCACTGTGGACTTAGGTTAGAAATAAGTATCAAAAGATACCTGAAAATAACCCACATATTTTCAAATGCAATGTGACATTTATCAAGAGAGGTCTTTGACTTAACCATTGAAACTATCAATAAAGTTAAAAGACTGAAAAAACACAGAAAGTGATTGCAGAGAAGAAAGCACTTAAATGAGAAATTAACATCAAAATGAGAAATTAATATTGAAGATACTTTAAAAATCCCATGTATTTGGAGATTAAATGTCCACTTTTAAGTGATGGGTATATCTAAGAAGTTGTAGAAAGGAAAATATTTGTAACAATAAAAATGAAAAGAAAATTTATCAGGATTCATTGCATGTAGCTGAAGCTGCTCAATGCAGCTAAATACAATGCAAAATCTTAAATAAGGTGTGAAAACAAATAGTGGACACTAGCATAAAATGTGAAGTTTAAACAAAATCTGTACTTTAGTTAATAAAACTGTATTACATGTTAATTTCCTGTTCTTTTTTTTTAAACATAGTATTTCTTTATATTCTCATATTTTGAAGTCTAGACTTGAGTAAGATTGCTCTGTGCTTTTCCTTTTTTATACCATCCTTTTCTGGTTTTGGAGTCAAAGTTATATTAGCCTTATAAAATGAAGCAGGACTTGTGCCCTTTCTGTTCTCTGGAAGAGCTGTGTGAGATCAAAATGCCTTTAACCTTAATGATGTTGTGGTTCATATGAAAATAATTTGTGAAACTTTTTAAGGCAAGCATAGTAACCTCTCATATGAGAGAAGTTTAATATTCTGAGTGCATCCACTTGTTTAATGCAATGTAGTCTATATTCCCATTCATTAGAATTTTAAGCTGTTTTCTTCAAATATTTTGTATTCTTTTTGGTTTATCTTCTTGATTTATCAGCTTCTAAAAACTGATACTATGATGATGGGTTTGCTTATTTCTTCTTACATTCTGTATCATTTTTTTCTTTGTATATTTAGAGGCTTTTGTTATATGCATACAAATATAAAATTGCTTTAGCTACTTAATGAATCATTCTTTTTGGCTTAGTCTTTGTTATTTGATATTGTATAAGCTGACTGATATATATTTTTTCATCTACTGACTTTGCTTTTCTGCATCCTAATGTTTACATGTGCTTCTTGCCAATCACATATAGCTGCATTTTAAAAAATACCAAGTCAGAAAATTTTGCCTTTTAAATAAAGATTTTATCCCCCTTACATTTATTGGATGGAAAATAGGAACATTTATGGAAAGACAGGAAGAAAGACTTAGGGAGGTAGTTTGTAAAGACTGAAAGTGATTGTTTTAGAAAAAAAATTAGAGAATGTCCTATTTTTGTAAGTTGATGTATCTTGATACCCTTACAAGTGAAATAGCCTAAAAACATAAATAGTTCAACTATGTATTTAGATGATAAATTCATTAATTCCAGAATCATAACAGAATATTAAGGAAAGCTAGTGAATTTAAAATCTCAGGTGGAAGATAACCATTTAATCCTATGAAATGGTTCTTTGGGATCACCCCCGAAGGCAAAATGTAAGCTGAATCATCAATCAATCTGACCATTATGATCTTTTAAAATGTTCTTATAATATTTGAGTTGTTGATTTTGGGGAGTTTCCTGGTAGTCCAGTGGCTAAGACTCCTCACTCCCAATGCAGGGGACCCGGGTTCAACCCCACATTGCCACAACTAAGATATCTTCTTTGTCTCAACTAAAGATCCTGCAGGCTACAACCAAGATGTGGTTCAGGCAAATAAATAAATACACTAAAAAAACTTTAAGCTGTTGATTTTCTTCTGAAAATAACTTTTGAAGTCTATATATATTTTTTCAGTATTTTGTTAAAATGAAAATCATTTGGATTTGTTTGTTGTACAGTGGTCTATCACAGTTGTTGTGCTGCCTAACAAATGGTAGTAGATCAGTAAATACTTGACATATTTAGTAGCCATATTTTTTGAATCTGTCTCCTGAGGTAAAAGAAATAAAAGCAAAAATAAACAAACAGGATTTTGCACAGCAAGGAAAACTATTGACAAAAAGAAAAAACAACTTACTGAATGAGAGCAAATATTTGCAAATGATATGACAGATAAGGGGTTAATATCCAAAATATATAATCAGCTCATAGAACTCAATATAGAAAAACGGCCCAGTCAAAAAATGAGCAGAATGGGCTTCTCAGTGGCTCAGTGGTAAAGAATCCACCAGCAGTGCAGGAGATGGTAGGAGGCATGGGTTCAGTCTTTGGGTCGGAAAGATGCCCTGGAAGAGGGGATGGCAACCCACTGCAGTATCTTTGCCTGGAGAATCCCATGGACAGGGGAGACTGGTGAGCTACAGTCCATGAGGTCCTAGAGTCAGACACAACTGAACCGAGTGAGCATACACACACGGCATGCAATAAAATATACTGAGTATATATAGAAAAAAATTAAGTAAATAGATCAAAACAAAATGAGCAGAAGACCTAGACAGCCATCCACATGTATTCTTTGGAAAAAGGTCTAACAGGCACCTGAAAAGATGCTCAACATTGCTAATTATTAGAGAATGCTAGTCAAAAACAACAAGATACCACTCCTTACCTGGCAGAATGGTTACTATGAAAAAGTCTATAAATAACAAATGTTGGCCAGGATGTAGAGAAAAGGGAATCCTTGTACACTGTTGGTGGAAGGACATTGGTGCAGTCAGTGTAGAGAACAGCATGGAGGTTCATCAAAAAACTAAAAATAGAACTACTATGATTCAGCAATTCCACTCTTGGGACGACTGAAGTGACTTAGCAGCAGCAGTAGCAGAATAAGTAAGAAAATATGGATGGATTTGTGCAGTCTCACATTTAAACACATTTTATTGACATGCCTTTAAGGACCCCATAGACGGCAGCCCACCAGGCTTCCCCGTCCCTGGGATTCTCCAGGCAAGAACACTGGAGTGGGTTGCCATTTCCTTCTCCAATGCATGAAAGTGAAAAGTGAAAGGGAAGTCACTCAGTCATGTCCGACTCTTCGCGACCCCATAGACTGCAGCCTAGCAGGCTCCTCCGTCCATGGGATTTTCCAGGCAAGAGTGCTGGAGTCGGGTGCCATAGCCTTCTCTGACTATTTTGTATACCTGAAGCTAATATATTGCTGGAAATCCACTGTATGTCAATAAAATATAAAAATTAAAAAGCTTTAAAATAGAATTTATAGGGTTTGGTGTGGTGAGTGGGAGAAAGTGACTCAGGTGTCTGCTTGGGTGTTTGGGACAGGTAATGATGCCACTGTTGCAAGACAGGAATTACGGGGAAAACACACATTGAACGGCAAGACATTGAGTTGTTCAGATGTACTGACTTTGAGGTGATTGTAAGATATCTCTGTTGGAACTTAATTTAGGGTGTGGATTTGGAGCTAAAGATCAGGCAGTTCTTGAAGCCATTTAAGAAGAGTTCACACAAGGATAGCTGAAGAGAAGATTGCTGGTAACAAGTGGAGTACCAATATTGAATTAACGGAGCCAGGGAACAAAACTGAAAAGGAGGTATCAAAGCATGAGAATAAGGATGAATGGATATTAGAAAACCACGAAAGCAAATACTTAAAGAGGGTTGGAAGTGCCTCACAGTGTCACACAGTGATTAGAGGCAGACTGTGAGGCCTGAAAAGGTCATTCAGTCAAGAGTGCTCTGAGGACTTTTCTGTCATGTCAGAACAGTGGGATAGAAGCTAGAGTTAACAGGTTTAATCTGAATCATAGTGGATGACAGTACTTTTTTAAGACTACATATCAATGGAAGAGAAGAGGAAAATAAAGTTAGATGCCTTCTTCAACCTGGTACCAAAAAAATCCCAGATGGGCTAAGCATTGAAATGTAATATTAAATCATGAATATAAATAAAATATGAAAATACCAGGGACAAAAATAAAAGGACAGAGAAGGCCTTTTGAAATACCATGTCAGTGTCATGTATACCTGTGGCGGATTCATTTTGATATTTGGCAAAACTAATACAATTATGTAAAGTTTAAAAATAAAATAAAATTTAAAAAAAAAATGGAAAAAAAAATTAAAAAAAATAAATAAAAACAAAATATTTGTAGTTAAAACTAAAACTTCTGTATATCAAATTGTGTGTGCATGCTCAGTCGCATCCTACTCTTTGCGACCCTATGGAGTGCGACCCACCGGGCTCCTCTGCCCATGGGATTTCCCAGGCAAGAATACTGAGTGGGTTTCGGTTTCCTTCTCCAGGGGTCTTCCCAACCCAAGGACTGAACTTGTGTCTCCTGCATCTCCTGCATTGCAGGTGGATTCTTTACTGTGGAGCCACCAACAAAACTAGGAGAGAGGAAAAACTGGAAGGGTGGAGTAAATGATTGGCAAACTATATGAGTAACAGAATTTAAGTCTTTAACAGCAGAAGAATATTTACAAAACAGTAAGAAAAATGCAGTGTAGTTTTTTTAAAATGGGCTAAAGAAAATGCATGGAAAACAATTTTAATATCACTATCATTTGAAAACTGGAAATGAAATCAGTAAGATGTCATTTCATTACCATAAAATAAACAATGATTAAGAAAAACATAAGACCATGCAGCATTGATAAGGGTAAAGAAATAAACACCAAAAGCTGCTGATGGGAATATAAAATGATTTTCCTGGAAAGGAATTTAGCAGCATGTGTAAAAGCCATAAAGAGGAGAATATACATTCCAGTGTATTGAAGCTAAGGAAATGCTTAAAGATTATTGACAAAATTTACAGTAGAAATTCAGCAAAAATTACAGAATGGTGGTAAGTGATTAACAGGAGTTTGCTACAAAAATAAACTGAGGAAAGCTCCCACAAAGGCCCTGAGACATGAGCAGTTTCTAGGAATTGGAGGGATGTCAGTATTATAGATGAAATACAAAAGTAACTATAGTATAATAATACTTATTTAGTTCTTACTATGACCCATGCATTGTTTCAGTACATTCTCTCCTTTATACACTTAAGTCTCAAAATAATCCCATGCAGTAAATACTAGTTACTAAATCACAAAAAGTTACGTGACTTGCCCAAGTCACATGGTAATTGGGTAAAGCCAGAATTGCAGTCCTAGCAGTGAAATTTCAGAACTCAATTAATGCTTAACCACAGTGCCTCTCTTCCCCCCAATGAATATAAAAGCCGTGGAGGAATGTTGCCAAACCAAGACCAGGGAGTTAGGCAGGAGCTATGCCGAGGTGCCTTGTAAGCCCCTTGAAAGATTTTAGAAGTTATCCTGAAGGAAACAGAAAGCATTTGGAAGATGCTGGGTACAAATATGTGGACGGTTGCATGGGGGTAGAGCTGACACTCATATTCGTATTTGTAATTTTATTGTATTTTATTATTATTTTTTTGAAGTGTGTATCTTTCTTTTTTTATTTTTTAATTTTTATTTTTTTATTTGTAATTTTAATAAGTTGAATCTGAAATATTCATAAAGAATGGATTAGAGAGAAGAATAAGTGTGGGTAGATATTCCAGGGAGGAGGCTTCTATCACTGTAATTCCTTCGGTGTGCACATTGACAAGAAGAATCTGAGTATTGATCTCTGTTACACGTGACAGAAATCCCAGCTCAAACTGGCCTAAGGAAATTTCTTGAGTCATGTGGCTGAAAAGTCCCAGGAGAATGTTAGCATCAGTCACGACCAGATTGGGAACGCAACTTGTTGACACTGGAGCTCAGTTTCTCTTTTTCTGTTGAGTTGGGTTTTCTCTGTTTGTGTGGTAATTCTTCAGTAATGCATCCTCTTAGGTATGTGTGCAACTGGAAATGGCCTTTTTTAGGAGCTCCTTTAAAAGTCCTGAGGTCTCTTTAATCATGTGCCTGCCCCTGACCAGTCCCCATGGTCAACAGAATGAGATGACCTTATTTGTGTATGCTTTAGTGAATGTTTCAGTTTTGGAGTTGGGTTGAAGCCCTGCTGAGACCTCCTGGCCCCTTAGGGAGGATAGATTCCCCTAGTGACAAAAGGAGGTTCTGATAATGAAGGGCAACAGATGTGTTCCGTACATAACCAGTTTTATTATATTTGGAAAACGAACTTTAATCAGTTATGTTCTTTGAAAGCTTGCTTATTGTACAGAATTTTAAAGTTTTTTCCTATTTAAACATATTCATTCTGTCTATAATTAGATTCTTATTTCTTGAACACTCTTTAATTCCTTGTGTAACTACATGAATACTGTTATTTACAAGTTTTTTTTTTTTTATGTATTCCTTCTGTGTATATAACCCTTATTTATCTGAAAACTTTCTGGATTATGGAAGAAAATTATTCTTCTCGTTGATAGCTTTAATTGTCCCTTCCTTATTGATTGGTACCTAATATTTGTATGTTGCTTTCTAGTTAAAAAATCTTTTCCCACGTATTCTAGAATTTAATTATTATAATAACTCTATAAGGTAGGTGTTTATACTGCTATTTTGTATTGACAGACCCAGAACTTGAAACTAGATTTTTTGCTAAGTTCAGTACTCTTTAACTCTGTTAATAGTCACTTTTCTTACATTCATTCATTCACTGCTGCAGAACACTTTCATGGCAAGCCAGATCAATACAAAAAGTAGAGAAGAAACAAACTATATAGACTAGGGAAACGTGACATAAATACAATGACAGAAAAATTTTAAAACACTATATATGAATGTTATGTACAAATATGCTAGTAAATTTTATTTTATTATTTTTTTTCCATTTTATTTTATTTTTTTAATTTTATTTTTAAACTTTACAATATTGTATTAGTTTTGCCAAATATAATATGCTGGTAAATTTTTAAATTTAGGGAAAACTGATGTCTTTGTATGAAAATTTAAATTTCTAAAATGACTCAAAGTAGTTAAACAGCCTGGCCAGACCACCTATATAGCCGTGAAAGAAACTGATCAGTCCCACATATACTAAAGAGGTACTAGATCCAGAGGATTTTAGTGAATGACTTTTACTAAATCTTCAAAAAGCAAGTAAATCTTAGGTATGAAAATATTTCAGAGCCCAGAAAAACTGAAAGCGCCCAGCTCATTTTATGAGGTTGGCATTCCTTTAAAGATACTAACAAGATAAAGTGCTCCCATCACCACAATTGCTCAGCATGAACATACATCTGCATGGAAAGGAGACAGGAAGTTGGGGACAGGGAATTTCAGGTTAGAGAGGGGTTGAAGGATTTCCAGTTTTCTTTGTAATGTATGTATTTACAGTGAGAAATATTCAGGTATTATTTTTAAATTACCAGTTGTCATTTCTGTAGGGTTTTGATAGGCTTGACTGTTTTATATAAATGAGATGTTTTTGTCATAGCCTTTTCCTGTGAAGTAATTTAAAGTATTTTCATTTATTGATTTTAGTTCTCATCACTTGCGGGTATGAATCTGCTTAATTAACACATTGTCTATTAGCTAATTTCAAGAGTGTATAAATTTAACTCAACAATTTCATGACACAGTTTTTTTTTTTTTTATGGAAACACAGAAATCACAGCATACGCTAATTTAAGCTTCATTATCAGTTTATCAATATTGATCAAAATCTGTCACTTTTATAAATAGATGGAGAACAGGGCTCAAATGAAATATGTGATTCCGTTTTAAAGAGCAATTTTTAAAATATTTGTATTTAAAAAAATATTTTCCCCCTCAGTCTTGGGCATAATCTTTATCTTACTTCAATTCTTTGTTATAGGTATTTGATTATATGATATAAGCAGGAATTCCCAGGAGCTTGAGGTATCCATTTATTTACATGGTTGCCATGACAAAGGGAAATCACAAATATAGAGGTCTTTTCAAAAAACAACAGATGAAGACTGTCATGATTGAGTGCTTCTTCCAAATTCATCAAGAAAGATCCATCAGTAAAATTACATCTAAAGAAAAGTCTTTAAGAAACGTGACTGTTTGCTAGTCAATTACACTGGGATGTATTGAAAGTACTGTATTTACTTGCAGATTGGCCGCCTCCAAGAAATGGTAAGCAAAAGCGAACAAGGTCTTGGCTCTGCCGAAGGACTCATTGCCAGCCTTCAGGACTCCCAGGAAAGACTTCAGAATGAGCTTGATCTGACTAAAGGGAGGCTGAAGGAGACCAAGGATGCTCTGTTAAATGTTGAGGTAATGTCTTTATCCTACTATAATCTAAATATCAGCGAGGTAAAAGTATGATTTAGTTACTTTGCTTAAAGTTTATTTTAAACATCACATTATATATAGTGTATTCGTTTCCTAGGGCTGACATAGCTAAGTTAGACTATAAACATGGTGGCTTAAAACAACAGGAATTTATTCTCTCACGGTTCTGAAGGTTGAACGTTCAAAATCAAGGTGTTCCCAGGGCCATTCTCCCTTTTAGACCTCTAAGGGAGGATCTTTCTTGCCTTTTCCAGCTCCTGGTAGTCAGGTGTTCCTTGGCTGGTGGCAGCACAACTTCAGTCTTCTCTGTATTCTCATGGCATCCTTCCTGTGTCCTTATATCTTGTAAGGATACCTGTTGTATTGGACGAAGGGCATCGCCGACTCCAGCCTGACTCCATCTTACCTAATTATATCTTCACTGACCCTATTTCCAAATAACATCAGATTCTGAGGAACTGGGGTGCTAGGACTTCCACATATCTCTTTGGAAACACAATTCAACCCATAATAATATTCAACCCATAATATTAATAGTATGCACAGTTCTCTTAACTGTTAAGAATTTGAACTCTGGTCTATAGCAACTAAGTGATTCCCCATGACCTACAGATATTGGGAAAGGTTTGTCTTTTCCCTTCAAGTCTCATGAAGCAGAGCAAATATTTAGACTGCCTTAGAAGATAGAGAAATGAACCATACAACTAGGAGGTCAGTAGCTAGAGATTTCTTACTTTGAGTAATTCTATTCCATTCAACATTGTCTTTGGTGGAAAAAATAATTCCTCTAAGCAGAGTACTTAGTGAAAATGACAGTTGGCTAAGATTGCTAAATTCAGGTTTCACCATTTACTGCTTACTAACCAGGTCAACCGGAGAAAGCGATGGCACCCCACTCTAGTACTCTTGCCTGGAAAATCCCATGGATGGAGGAGCCTGGTGGGCTACAGTCCATGGGGTCGCTAAGAGTCGGACACGACTGAGTGACTTCACTTTCACTTTTCACTTGCATGCATTGGAGAAGGAAATGGCAACCCACTCCAGTGTTCTTGCCTGGAGAATCCCAGGGACGGGGGAGCCTGGTGGGCTGCCATCTGTGGGGTCGCACAGAGTCAGACACGACTGAAGCAACTTAGCAGCAGCAGCAGCAGCAGCAGCCAGGTCAACAATTTCAGCACTGACTTCCTGCTTTCCCATAAATCTGGATATGCTCCTCAACAATGCCACAGCAAGTGGGTGATCCAGAAAGGGTCACTGTGATAACCAGCATCTCTTCCTTTTCTGTTGTGCCCTGAGAGCGGGTGCACTGCTGGCAGGGGTCAGTGGTTGCCAGTGTTGTCCAGACAGGTCACGTCCAGCCCCACACTCCAGAAAACCACTTGATTTATGCTCCTCTACGGAGATGTCACATATTTCATAGTCTATTACTGTAACATAAACCAATGGACCACTGGTTTGAAGTTACATGATAAAAATAGAAGCCTAAACTTCTCATGATTATTTTAATCAGGTCAGTGAGGTACAGTTATAATGCCTAAACTTTGAATAGATAGCATACTTTTGATATGAATGGGAATGAATTTTAATAATATATTTGCCTATGTAGTGTGTGTTCAGGTAAAGATAATTGAATTCTTAGATACCTATGATATGGAAAGCTTAGGTTATTAATTTAATGCTGATTTTAAGCTTTTAAAAATAACTTGTCAATGTATGAGCCTTAATAAAATATGTCTTGCACTAGGACATTTAAAAGATAAAATGGGTACCATCATTTTATTGTCAGAAAATTGCAAATAATTGTTATAGATAGCGCTATAGATTATTGTGCTGTAAGAATTTAAAAGTTATACTGCAAGTGCTCTCCTTACTTGACATAAGCAGCAGTGACTTTGAAGACTAGTCTTTATTGATAGCTTTTATTCTTCAGAGTAAGCTAGAGCAAGAGAGGCGACAGCATGAAGAAACACTGGCTGCCATGAAAGAAGAGGAGAAACTACAAGTGGACAGAATGGCCCATGACTTAGAGATGAAATGGACTGAAAACCTTAGGTACATGCTTTACTCTCTAATGTCATCTTACTATACACATATGCAAAAAGAAATGGTTTTCTATTTCTATGGCTTACATTGTCTCATTGTTAAAGATGTAGTAGCAGCCTTTTTTAAAAAAGATCTGTTTATTTGGGTGTGCTGGGTCTTAGCTGCAGCAGGTGAACTCTTAAATGTGGCATGTGGGATCCAGTTCCCTGACCAGGGATCGAACCCAGGCCCTATGTATCAGGAGCACAGAGTCTTAGCCACTGGACCACCAGGGAAGTCCATAGTAGCAGCATTTTAAATTAATTTTTCCCATGGTTAAATGCAGAGAAATTGGAGTTCTGTTTTTCTGCTTAAATACAGATAATTTTTTATTTCATTGCCTTCACTATAAGTGAAGTGAGTCACTAAGTTGTGTCCCACTCTTTGCGACTCCATGGACTACAGCCCACCAGGCTCCTCTGTCCATGGGATTCTCCAGGCAAGAATACTGGAGTGGGTTGCCATTTCCTTCTCCTGACTATAATATAGGTGGAGAACTAATCTGAAGTCAGAGGACTTATTGTTCTAGAACTTATTCTACCTTTGGTAATTTGATTAATCAGTGATCTTGGTAAGTTACCAGTTTACCTTATGGCCCTTAACTTATTGATAACATAAGTACCTCTTACTCTGAGCCAGCTTTTGAGGCAGAATAGTTAAATGCTTAGAAAACCTGCGAACAAACTATACTGTAGTTATTGAGAGGAAAAATTCTCTTTACAAATTAAACACATTTATTCTGTTTTAGACAGGAGTGTTCCAAACTTCGTGAAGAGTTAAGGCTTCAACATGAAGAGGATAAAAAGTCAGCAATGTCTCAACTTTTGCAGTTAAAAGAGCGAGAGAAAAATGCAGCCAGGGATTCATGGCAGAAGAAAGTAGAAGATCTCTTAAACCAGGTAATTATAGTCTGTGGATTAGGGAAGATCATTTTCCTTGACATTTACTAGCTAAAGAGGTATAAAACATTATGTATTAATTCACTGTATTTTGTTATTTTTTATAGGACTAACTTAAATTTTTTAGATTGTATGAAATCAAGGAAATGTTCTTAAACTTAGGAAATAGTGTGCTTAATAATTATATATACAGTCCTAAATATTGAGAAGCACTTACAGTTGTTTGGTTTAATATTTGAACTGAACAAATTAAGGGTTTTAAATGGAAAAGTTTTAGTTTGAAAGTATAACATTTTTTTCCAAGCCATTAGATAGCATTTAGGCAATGGAGGGTAAAATTTATTAAAAGTTATCCCGATTTCCTAAAACCACTTACTAGAAGTGAGCAATTTTCTTCTTTCTCACCAGCAGGAAGTTGCATGCTATGCTTCAAAATGACATAAATGTAAGGTGTGGTTTTTCTAAATCTATCTTCTTATGTCAGGCTCGCTTATTTCCAGAGCACCTATAATTAAGCGAATTTGCACATTTTCACTCATTTACACAACTTCTAAATTTATGAATTCTTAACAGTCTCCTGCAAAGCCAATAATTAAATAGGACTGACTGCATGAGTCACCAGTTGATAAGCAAGTGCAGAACTTGACAAGAAGCAGCTCAGCAATTTAGTGCCAGAAATCCACTATTATCTTTCTATTTGTGATCACGATGAATTTCAAAATAAACAGGATAGGCTTTTTTGTAGGATTATTTATTATATAGGTACATACATGCAGTATCTTTCTAGAGTACTTTGAGCCTGCCCATTTGTGACTGGTATTTCATAGTAATTTACAATGTTACTCTGGAAAGGGAGTATACCTCCAGGAATATTTATGAGCTTTTGTGAATAAATTTGAAACCTTTGAAACTCACACAAAAATAAGAAAACAACTCTCACTAACAGCTGGTCCCCATGTTAGCATTGCTTATTAGTTACCTTCTCTGTAGTTATTTTACATCCCTCCTTAGGGATCTAGAAGGACATGTTTTACTGGGTAGAGTGGTAATACTCCTGTATGATGTTCTGTACCTAGGAAGGTTTAATTATACCACATAATTCAATTTACAGTAAAAAAGAAAAACATCCTTAAAAGTCTGCCTTGTTTTTCAATCAATCAGGATCTATTGAGCTAGACATTTTCTAGCTGGATTTGGCACTGTAAAGAGGGCACACCACCTCTCCCACCTGTTTTCTATCAAGTTATTTTATTCATTGTCCATTTACTCAGATTTCCTCCATGCCTCTCTGATATTCTGGTATCCGTGTCATGTCTTTTTTTTTTTTTTGGACATCTAGTCTACATTGTTCGTTCCCAAGGGGATATAATGCTTTGCATCTGGTTCTAGTTCTATGTATTATAATATATTTTATTACATGTGGCTGCAATGTTTGCCAACTTTACAGAAAAAAATTTTAAATCCGTTTTCAAAGCAGATTAACCATAAATATCAAGGTAACCAAGAATTAATTGCCTCCAAAGGTGAAGCTGTTCTGTACTGCTTCAGGCCATGAGACCATTTCCAAAATTACAACATCTTCCTTTTTCCCGCTTCTAAAATGTGTAGGGCACACACATTACCGTAGATAAGCTGGCAAATAGCTGTTACATTCAGGATTGTCTACCTGAAGGAAGTTAAGAGAAAACTAAACAAAGGATTTCACACTAAAGTAGAAGTCAGTATTATATTAGAGGGTTCAGTCTTTGTAGATATATGAGATGGGACATATTCTAGCAGGACCAGCAGTCTTTTTTATGGAACTTTGTTTTGGACAGAAGACCCTTCCTGGCCCTTTGGATCTTGTTCTGCAGATTATTTTGGATGGTTTCCTAGAGGCTGTGCTCTGCCGCCTGCTCCACCGTTCTCCGGTTACCTGACTGCTGCTCATGCCTGCTCCTCAAAGCTACCTCCCCTGCCCGCTCCCTCCAGCGCTTTCACTCTGGCACCGCGGTACTGCCTGCACCCTTCCACACTTGGGGAAAACAGACCTGGCTTGAGCTTTGTGAAATTAAGGGAGTACAAAGTGGCAGACAGAACAGGAAACAGTTAGGGCCTGGGCAGAAGCATCTGTTACGAAAGGGTGTCAGAGGATCTGTATTTTCATGTATTTAAATCATTTCTGAGTAAGCTGAACACAAGTCTAATTTTTGTGCCTTAGCTTACATGTATTTCATCCTGCTTAGACCAAAGAAGTAAAAGAATTTGTCTTTCACATGGGTTTAATTTAAACTCACCCTCATGGCCTATATATCAGAAAAAATGGGCATAGACAAGTATGAGAATTTTATTTTTCTTTAGTTTGATGTTTTTTATTTTATGAAAATTTCCAGAAGCTTTTATTTTCATTCTGTGCTCCAGTCAGAGCCTAACTTTATATCTTTTAGTCTTCTGTTATTATTTCATTGTGTTCTATTTTTTCTATTCAATGATTATACTTTAGTCCAAAACTAATTTTGCTTCCTGGGCTAATGGGTGTGCACATTTGAATTCCTTTAAAGTAGAAGAAATACAGTCTTATTTTTCTTTAGTTGAAAAATGATTATATAGATTCCTCATTGATCATATTTTCTATTTGTGAGCCTAAACTGTCCTCATTTATTTTTCTATTTCACCTTTTTCAAGGAAGATTTTATTTTGGAATAATAAGGAAGTATGACTTTGTATTCCAGCGCCCCCATTCAGATCAGTGAACTCAGAAATTTGAGAGACACATGGATCATTCAGACATAGAATTATGGAATTCTCTTGTTTAGGTCTGACTCTCCATTTTGAACTCTGAGGCCCCAAGGTCATTCAGCTGGTTGTAGCAATGCATATGACAGAGTTTTTACCCTCCACATATTTACAGTCTAATAGGGGAAAGACTTGTGTACAGACACCTCAGTAAAAGTCACTCTGCTGTAAGTGACTTTATAAATGGTCTGGACTGTTAGTACTGTGGAAGCAGTGGTGTTGGGGTGCCGCCAGCTCACCGAGCTGGTTTGCCAGTACCTTCTCTACTCCACATTCAGGGTCATCAGGGTCATCATGGCTTGCAGTCATCCATGGCGAGAGTGTTTACATCCTAGGTATAACAAATGCTACAGATGAGGGCTTCATTTTTCAGAGAGCTGTTAAAACATTTATCAGCATACTACTGGGTAGGAGTACTGAGTTAGAGAAAAGTAATACAGCCAATGTGATTGGGTAGGATTTCACTGAGGAGGTCAGCTGTAGTGTGGCTTTTGAATAAGGTGAAGGGGGAACACAAATATTTTTACTCATTTATCAGACATTTATACTCAATGTATACTCAATATATTATCAGACAAAATATACTCAAATTTCCCAGACACTGTAAGGAATACTGACAAATAACAGGACAGTTGGGGAGGGAGATCATTGTGAAAAACTTTGACTTACTCAATAAGCCATGAGATTCTCTCAAAGGTTTGTGGATAGCAGAGTAACATGCTGAATTTTTTTTTTTATTTTAAAGAAAGCTTAATATTGAAGTGAGGACTAAATGGAGACATCTCACTATAAATAACTAAATTAAAATGTGTGAAACAGAGCTCTTGAATACATACCATGCATCCCTCCATCACCATAGCCTAAGCCGCACTGCTCCTGCTAGACACTGTGGTTCCTTACTGCCTAGCCATCTAAGCAGTAAGGAATGACTGCTTCCTCTCTCACATGCTGTGCAGCCAACCACCAGCGTTTTCTACTGTTCTGCCTTCCAGGTACATCCAGATCTGCTCATGTCTTACCACTTCCTCCGCTACCCTTCTGCGCCGCACCTGGAACCTATATTTGGTTTCGTTGCTTCTTCTCTTATCTACCTACAAATTGTTTTCCATCCAACCAAAGTGGTACTTTTAAAATATTAATTGGATGATGGTACTGTAATTTCCAAATCCACCAGTGGCTTCCCATTACCTTCTTAGAGTGCACTCCACACTCTTACTGTGGCCTGCAGGAGCCTCATGATTTGGCCTCTGTCTGCATGTCATCTGCTGCCACTGTCTCCCTTCTTTTTTTACAGCCATACTGGACTCCTTGGAGTGGAGTTTCTGGACCACACGCACCAAGCTTAGTCCATCTCAGGGCCTCTGCATCTTCCAATGCTTATGGAATTCACCTTCCCCAGATCTACATGGCTTGTTCCTCAATTTGTTCAATTCTCTGCTCAAATCTTTTTTTCAAAAAAATAGTTATTTTTGACTCTGCTGGGTCTTCATTTCCAAGCAGGCTTTTCTCTAGTTGAGGTGAGCAGGGGCTACTCTGTCGCAGCGCACAGGCTCCTCATTGCAGTGGCTTCTCTCGTTGCAGAGCTCAAGCTCTAGGGTTCATGAACTCAGTAGTTGCAGTTCCCAGGCTCTAGAGCACAGGCTCTGTAGTTGTGGTTCATGGTCTTAGTTGTTCCATGGTATTTGGGATCTTCCTGGACCAGGGATCTAACTCGTGTCTCTTGAATTGGCTGGTTGTTTCTTTACCCTTGAGCCTCCAGGGAAGCCCTATGCACAGATCTTAATCTTCAAAAAAGATCTTCCTTGACCACTTCCCCTAAAATAGCCTCCCTTTGTCACTCTTTTATTCTGCCTTGTATTTCTTCGAAACATTTGTTACCATATAGCAGCATATTGATTCTCTTTCCTGTTAGAATGTAGTTCCGTGAGTGCTGGTTCTTTACCTGTGTTGCTCATGCTGCATCCCAGCAGCTTAAGCTGTGCCTGGCATATAGTCAGCTCTCAGGTGTTGCTGAATAAAGAAAACCTGAGGCAGGGCATCCAAAGAGGAGGTTGTCAATTATATGAAATACAAATAATTCCACCCAAATAGGACCTGAATTAAGTTTATTTCACTGAGAATTACAAGAGAAATCATAAAGGAACAAATTTGATGGAATACTTTGGTAAAGGAGAAGGACATGTTAAAGCTGGCCCAGGATTTGAAACAAAGATAATGGAAAGAATATGATCATCTGAGACAGGAAGGTCATGACAGACTACTTCACTGAAAGGGGATGAGGTGGTGAGTTTGATTTTAGACTTATTGATTCTACAATCACAGGATACTTGGGCATTTTTCACGCTCAATAGGAAAGACCAATGACATGAATAAGAAATGGAGCATCAAAATCAATACTGTTGATCAAGAGTGACAGAAAAGCCAGTTTAAGGCCATTGCAGAATGCTTTCTGATTGCTAGATGAGTGTTGTCTAATATGGTAGCAACAGGCCACCTATGACTGCTGAGTACTTGAAGTGAGCTTCATCCAATTTGAGATGTCAATGTAAAATATATACTGGGTTTTTAAAATTTAATATAAAAAAAGAATATGGAATGTCTCACTAGTACTTTTTATTTAGTTGCATGTTGAGATGCTAGTACTTGGGATATATTGGGTTAAATATATGCCTAAAAATAATTTTACCTTTTTTAATATGGCTATTAAAATATTAAAGTGACACATGGGTCTCAATTATAACTCTTGTTAGCACTGGTCTAGACTATTTGAAACACAAAATTTTGAATCAGTTTGGTTCTGTAAGCTCAGTACTTGTTCTGCTGGCTCTTAAGTTTTGTTAGGAAGAAAGAAATTCTCTCTTTAGAAATTGTACTTCTGTCTTTTGAAAAGAGATTATATTTTAATCAGTTTTCTGCCCATGTTAAATGAGTAACAATACTACCTTTTAATAGAAGAATGGCTGCAAGCAGATACTGAGGTAGAGGGGATAGAAAAGGACCCAGAGTTAGCACCTCTTCTCAGCTAACTTAGACCACGACCTTGACAGAAGCCCTAAGCAGTGACAGGAGACAAGTGAAGCTGACCTTGAAGGTTCAGAATCCTCTCCTGAGAAATTAGGAGACCAGGGAACTGTGTGAAAGAAACCTCAGGGACACAGCCTGGACCCTGGGGAAAGAGAACGAAGAGATGGAACTATGCTATCTATACCTACCTTAAAAAGGATGTATAAAGTATTGGGTAGTTTTAGCTATAGGCTTTTTGTAGATTTTTTTTTTTTTTTTTTTGGCCTTACCACTCAGCATGCCGATGACACCACCCTTATGGCAGAAAGTGAAGAAGAACTAGAGAGCCTTTTGATGAAAGTGAGAGGAGAGTGAAAAAGTTGGCTTAAAGCTCAACATTCAGAAATCGAAGATCATGGCATCTGGTCCCATCACTTCATGGCAAATCGATGGGGAAACAGTGGAAACAGTGTCAGACTTTATTTTTCTGGGCTCCAAAATCACTACAGATGGTGACTGCAGCCATAAAATTAAAAGACGCTTACTCCTTGGAAGGAAAGTTAGGACCAACCTAGATAGCATATTCAAAAGCGGAGACATTACTTTGCCAACAAAGGTCCGTCTAGTCAAGGCTATGGTTTTTCCAGTAGTCATGTAAGGATGAGAGGTGGACTATAAAGAAAGCTGAGCACTGAAGAATTGATGCTTTTGAACTGTGGTGTTGGAGAAGACTCTTGAGAGTCTCTTGGACTGTAAGATCAGTCCTGAGTGTTCATTGGAAGGACTGATGTTGAAGCTGAAACTCCAATACTTTGGCCACCTGATGCAAAGAGCTGACTCATTGGAAAAGACCCTGATGCTGGGAAAGATTGAGGGCAAGAGGAGAGGGGGATGACAGAGGATAAGATGGTTGGATGGCATCACCGACTCAATGGAGATGGGTTTGGGTGGACTCCGGGAGTTGGTGATGGACAGGAAGGCCTGGCGTGCTGCGGTTCATGGGGTCGCAAAGAGTCGGACACGAATGAGCGACTGGACTGAACTGAACTGAACTCAGCATGCAGGATCTTAGTTCACTGACCAAGGATTGAACCCTTACCGACACTGGGAGTGTGTATTCTTAACCACTGGACCACCAGGGAAGTTCCCACCTGCCCCCTGAGTAGTTTTAATGTGTACTGAGTGTGTGTGTGTGTATGTGTGTTCTGCAAAATACTGCAGTGGGACTGTGATGAAATGCTGAACAGTCTATGCCTTCACAGGCACTAGGGCCCAGAAGACACTTGAAAAATATTAAGAACTTCTAGATATCACTGTAATAATAAATACATTTATTTCCATTTCCCATGGCAGGATACTAAAAATAATTACAATACTTTGGATTTGAAAAGAGTCAGTAGATATATGATTATAAAGTTAAAGACCTAGCCTCTGAGAAGTGTTAAAATTATCTAACATTAGCTTCTCTTCACCTTAATTTCATTGAAAAGCCTGTTATTACTGATTTAGTTTAAATATGAAATAATTGTTCATGACTTTTCTTATTTTTTGTTTCAGGAGAATTATTAAAGTTGTGATTCCCACTTCTAATCTTAGGTTTATTGGTTGCTTTTCTCTAGATGTTAGTATACTTGAAAATAATATTGGAGAAAACTTTCCATAATTTAAGAAAGTACAGTGTTATATGTTAAATACTTAATTTTAGAATATTTTATTAAGATTTAACATATTTTACTTGAATGCAATGTAAAATTAATGTAGATATTGTTTCAAGGAATTTAGAAATTTAACAAGTGACATTTCTTCTGTTAGTAAAGAAAATTCTATTGTCAGAATAAAAAATGTTGACATATGTTAAAAATTCAGTATTTCTGATACGCTAGGCACTGTGACAGACCAGTAACAGGGCTGTCTTACTTCCCTTTGTTTATAATCTAGAAAAGAAGGCAAACAGAAATGGCACATTAATTCATTACAACCGTAATGTTGTATGGGGAAGGCTTCTCTAAGTGCAGGATCTTTTACCTGGAAGAGAAGTAGAATCAGGCCAAGAGGAGAAGGAGAACAGCATTCTGGGCAGAGGGGGAAGTATGTGCAAAGGTCCTCAGGCAGCCCCCAAATACCTATATTCTGGGGAAAAGAGAGCTAGGAAGAGGGGGGAGGTAGGCAGCAGGGTCAGATAACATGGGTTCTTGTTTGCCTTGTGGAGATTTTATCTAAAGTGGCATGACGAGCCACTGAAAGATTTTAAGCAAGGTTTGATGAATCTAACACATTCAAACATTAAAGTTTGAAAACTGACTGCAGTACAGAGAATAGACCAGCGTAGGACAAGATAGGTGCCGTGCAGTGTATATTGTTTCCCTCTTGGCAGCCTTTGTTCAGATTAATACAGATATTTAGTATACTCATTAGTTCACTTCTCTGAGGGAGTACATTTCTCAGTCTTAGATTCTGCTGGCTTCTGTCAACAGGATTTCTGCAAGATACCTGTTTTTTCTAAATAACTTCTTTTTGTTATCTAAGAGTTTTTCATGACTTCTTATGCTTCTGTGGGGAAGGGGAAAAGGTAGAGAGTAGTAAAAACTAACTCAGTAATAAAAGTCCATGTCATTCATTTAGTCTTTTAGTAAACATTTATTGACCATTTAACTCTTTGCCAGGTGCTAAGTTTGGCACTTTGGATGCAAAATGTGAACAAGCCCTTGTCCTCTAAAAGCTGTCATTCAGTGTGTGCATGCTAAGTCTCTTCCATCCTGTGGACCATACCCCACCAGGCTTCTCTGTCCATGGCGATTCTCCAGGCAAGAATACTGGTGTGGATTCCCATACCCTCCTCTAGGGGATCTTCCCTACCCAGGGATTGATCTACCCTACCCATCTCTTATGTCTCCTGCACTAGTAGGCAGGTTCTTTACCACTAGTACCACCTGGGAAGCCCTGGAATTCAGTGGATTTCAATATTTATATACCAGTACGTTTGTAAACTGCAAACATCTATCAATAAAAGCCTTGTGCTATTTTCTAAATGAATAAACTGAGGATTAGAACAATGAGATTACTCCTAAGAGCATAGTTTTCTTATGTACAAAGCTGTAAACTTCTCATTAAGTGCAGCAACTTTTTCAGTTATTTTCAGTTTTTCTTCCTTACTTATAATGGCTGAAAGTCTGATTATATTCATCCATTAAGACCAGAAATCCTGAAAGACCTTAGTAAGCCTTCTGTGCTGAAATATCCAAGTGCTCTAATGAGCTGAAGAGGACCTCTTAAGGCCCTTTTCAGTCATCTCAAAAACTAACAAGTAGCTTAAGATGCTTTAAAGGAAATTGACTTAATATAGCATTAATGTTTCTTAACATGGATCTTGCTCATGTAGATCAGATCAGATAAGTCGCTCAGTCATGTCCAACTCTTTGCGACCCCATGAATCGCAGCACTCCAGGCCTCCCTGTCCATCACCAACTCCCGGAGTTCACCTAGACTCACGTCCATCGAGTCAGTGATGCCATCCAGCCATCTCATCCTCTGTCGTCCCCTTCTCCTCCTGCCCCCAATCCCTCCCAGCATCAGAGTCTTTTCCAATGAGTCAACTCTTCGCATGAGGTGGCCAAAGTACTGGAGTTTCAGCTTTAGCATCAGTCCTTCCAAAGAAATCCCAGGGCCGATCTCCTTCAGAATGGACTGGTTGGATCTCCTTGCAGTCCAAGGGACTCTCAAGAGTCTTCTCCAACACCACAATTCAAAAGCATCAATTCTTCAGCGCTCAGCCTTCTTCACAGTCCAACTCTCACATCCATACATGACCACAGGAAAAACCATAGCCTTGACTAGACGAACCTTTGTTGGCAAAGTAATGTCTCTGCTTTTGAATATGCTATCTAGGTTGGTCATAACTTTCCTTCCAAGGAGTAAGCGTCTTTTAATTTCATGGCTGCAGTCACCATCTGTAGTGATTTTGGAGCCCAGAAAAATAAAGTCTGACACTGTTTCCACTGTTTCCACATCTATTTCCCATGAAGTGGTGGGACCGGATGCCATGATCTTCGTTTTCTGAATGTTGAGCTTTAAGCCAACTTTTTCACTCTCCACTTTCACTTTCATCAAGAGCCTTTTGAGTTCCTCTTCACTTTCTGCCATAAAGGTGGTGTCATCTGCATATCTGAGGTTATTGATATTTCTCCCGGCAATCTTGATTCCAGTTTGTGTTTCTTCCAGTCCAGCATTCCTCATGATGTACTCTGTATATAAGTTAAATAAATGGGGTGACAGTATACAGCCTTGACGAACTCCTTTTCCTATTTGGAACCAGTCTGTTGTTCCATGTCCTGTTCTAACTGTTGCTTCCTGACCTGTATACAAATTTCTCAAGAGGCAGATCAGGTGGTCTGGTATTCCCATCTCTTGAAGAATTTTCCACAGTTGATTGTGATCCACACAGTCAAAGGCTTTGGCATAGTCAATGAAGCCGAAATAGATGTTTTTCTGGAACTCTCTTGCTTTTTCCATGATCCAGCGGATGTTGGCAATTTGATCTCTGGTTCCTCTGCCTTTTCTAAAACCAGCTTGAACATCAGGAAGTTCACAGTTCACATATTGCTGAAGCCTGGCTTGGAGAATTTTGAGCATTACTTTACTAGCATGTGAGATGAGTGCAATTGTGCGGTAGTTTGAGCATTCTTTGGCATTGCCTTTCTTTGGGATTGGAATGAAAACTGACCTTTTCCGGCCCTGTGGCCACTGCTGAGTTTTCCAAATTTGCTGGCATATTGAGTGCAGCACTTTCACAGCATCATCTTTCAGGATTTGGAATAGCTCAACTGGAATTCCATCACCTCCACTAGCTTTGTAGTGATGCTTTCTAAGGCCCACTTGACTTCACATTCGAGGATGTCTGGCTCTAGGTCAGTGATCACACCATCATGATTATCTGGGTCGTGAAGATCTTTTTTGTACAGTTCTTCTGTGTATTCTTGCCATCTCTTCTTAATATCTTCTGCTTCTGTTAGGTCCATACCATTTCTGTCCTTTATCGAGCTCATCTTTGCATGAAATGTTCCTTTGGTATCTCTGATTTTCTTGAAGAGATCCCTAGTCTTTCCCATTCTGTTGTTTTCCTCTATTTCTTTGCATTGATCATTGAGGAAGGCTTTCTTATCTCTCCTTGCTATTCTTGGGAACTCTGCATTCAGATGTTTATATATTTCCTTTTCTCCTTTGCTTTTTGCTTCTCTTCTTTTCACAGCTATTTGTAAGGCCTCCCCAGACAGTCATTTTGCTTTTTTGCATTTCTTTTCTATGGGAATGGTCTTGATCCCTGTCTCCTGTACAATGTCACAAACCTCATTCCATAGTTCATCAGGCACTCTATCTATCAGATCTAGGCCCTTAAATCTATTTCTCACTTCCACTGTATAATCATAAGGGATTTGATTTAGGTCATACCTGAATGGTATGTAGAATACTTGTAGAATACTTGCCAAACAATACATTTGCATATAGATTTTTAGTTCATCCAGTATTCTCTCAAACTTTTACTGGGGGGAATCTCAGCCCATTTTGTGTTTTAAATACCATCTATAGGTCATGCATGCTCAGTTGCTCAGTCGTGTCCAACTCTTTGTGACCCCATGGACTGCAGCCCTCCAGGCTCCTCTCTCCATGGGGATTCATCAGGCAAGACTACTGGAGTGGGTAGCCATTTCCTCCGCCAGGGGATCTTCCCGACCCAAGGATCGAACCCAGGTCTCCTGTGTCTCCTGCATTGGCAGGCGGATTCTTTGCCCTCAGCCTCCAAGGAAGCCCAGTCTGTATAGTTCAGTGACTTCCAGTTAAATCCAAGTTAAATCTCCAGCCGTTGTCTTCACCCAAACTCAGTCACTTGATTATCTAATAGACATCTCAGACTTAGCATGTATGGCTCAAAAGTATTGATTCTCAATCCCTATCCCATCGTCTTCACTTCCTTGCACTTTTTGCTCAGAACAAAAACTGAAGAGTCATCCTTGCTTTCTCTCTTTTCTGATCTCTCATGTAATCTCAATCCTGTTTATTCTATCTCCGAAACAAATCCCAGTTCCACCTGCTTCTGTCTCTCTTAGCAAATACTAATCCAAGCCACCATATAATAGCCTTCTGTTTAGCTCCCACAATTTCACTTTTCCCCTCACAAACTTGAAGTAATCTTTTATGATGTAAATCAGATCGTGCCATCTTCCTGCTTAAAATTCTTTCAGGGGTCCCCAGTGAATTAAGGCTCTTTAGTCCCTGGTGGCGCAGCAGTAAAGAATCTGCCTACAATGCAGGAGACTCAGGTTCGATCCCTGGCTTGGGAAGATCCCCAGGAGAAGGCAATGGCAACCCACTCCAGTATTCTTGCCTGGGAAATCCCATGGACAGAGGAGCCTGGTGGGTTACAGTCCATGAAGTCGTAAAGTGTCAGATATGACTTAGCAACTAAACAACAGATATGTCCTATTTCACTTCAGCCTGACACACCCCGCCCCACACACCCAGTCATTCCAGCTCACTGACACCTTAGGGTCTTTGAGCTAATCCTTCTGCCTGTTCACTCTTTCCCCCCAATTATCTCATTTTGTGGCTGACTTCTTCACTAAGTTTAAATGACACTTTTTTCCAAAGATCTTTTTTTACCATCAATGCAATATCACCTCTAGTCACTTCCTTATCACATCAACCTTTTAAAATCCTATTTATCATGAACTTTTTCTTACTTTTTAATTTATGTATGTTTGTTCAGTATGCTGTTCAGTTCTCTATATCACTCTGTACTTCCTAGAATATAACAGTACTCTAATAATTCTTTAAACAAAATAATGTTACTTCATTGATGTACTCACCAGTAAGGGTATTGTGACCCATCACCACTGCCGTGCCTCTTCTAATTGCTGTCGCCAGGTCTGTGCTGTAAGTCACCCCAGCTCACAACTTGTGGACCAGGACTTTTGGTTTAGATATTTCCATGGACCTCAGCAATATGAGGACAGAGGTAGTGACCATATGAGTTTAGATTCCAGATGTTCAAATATACTTCTCTCACAGAAGATCTAGAATTCCTATTGAAGAACCTCTGATCTGTAATATTGGTCTAATTTATCAGTTAGTTCAGGAATCCTAAATAACATACATACTTTTTTTGTCTGATGATACTTTAAAGAATGAAAAAATTATTTCATAAGTAAATGACGTTCATTTTAGATTAAATTCTAGTACGAGGATATCAGTTCAGTGAAATATAAAGAGGTTAAAAAAAAAAACTAAAAAAACCCTTGGATTTTCATAAACTTTGTGAACTTTGGAGAACTATCTCATTAGTATATAAAGAATATTATGAGTAGAAGAAAGAATAAAATAAAATTCAAAGTATGAGAGTTTAAACTGCAAAGTTATAGAATGATCAAACAGAAAGTTAATAATTTTTCTTATTTTTTTCAGCTCTGTGAACTATAACCTTAATTAGTCTTAGGGTATTAGTAAATAATTGTTTACCAAATAAAAGCTATCTTTAGTTTGTAAACATTAAGGAATATTCACATTATGGGGGAAAAGATAATTATATTCCATCTGAAAATTTGATTAATGTCCACAGTAAAAGCCACTTTGCAGGAACTTTCCTATATTAATAATATAAATTTAAAATAACTACTTTGTATCCTTGGAAGGCAAAAAATGAGGCAATTGAAAATTAAATCACATTTTCCCCATATTTAGGGGAGGGAGAGCATGTTTTTCCAGTGGTTTATCACTCAGCATTTCAGTGAGCTAAAAAATGAACGCAGGTCATATATAATTTTATCAAATACAGTCTAGGAAATAGGGTTGAAAAGATAAAAAGGCATCATTTCTTCCTTTCCCCTGAACTTTTACGCTAAACCAGATTATTATTCAATCTTTACATTTTCAGTGATTATCTCATATTTATTTTTAGCCCTCAAATTATGTAGTCAGTGAAGTGAGTGTTGCAGTTCTCATCTGCTCATTTCTCACAAGAGAAATCCTTCTAGAACCTACTCCAGTGCTGAGTGGAATGCTTTGAGGCATTATATTATAGATTTCTGGAAGGAATTTAGAACGGTAATATTCCTTCCAGGTGCTTCAATAACCACGGTCTTTTAAACTGACCTCTGGTTTACATGTACTGTCCTTTGGTGTCTTCCTGAGGTAAGTCTGCAAGCCCGTAAGCCTCAGACACTGTTTTAAAGGACTACAGATAATGTAGACTGCGTGTCATAAAAAGTTCTTTTTGTCTGATTTCTTTTTCAGAACTGTTTTCAACTTACTTGTTTCTTGAGCATATTATAATTAACGTTCTATGTCTTACTCTCCCTTTTTGTCCCTCTTTCTTTCACTTAGTCGATTTCTGAATGTTTCCCTTTATTCCTGTGATCTTTTCATAGCGGCACTCTCTGGGGGAAGCTTTGCATAAATCTATCAACAATGTAAGTGAGCGGCACTTACACTTTGTACACAGGGCATGTTGCACTTTTGGTTTTGCATCAACATCATCACCGCTTGAAAGCTTTGACTTATGATATTAAAAAATACACTTTTTGGCCTGGGTAAGATATGTTGTGTATGGGTGGCAAAACTTCTAGCCTTCAGCCTTTCGTTTGCGTATGTGCACACGCCTATCACACACGGTATTGATAAGCATGCATTTTATTTTAAAGCCAAGCAAGATTTTACTTCTCAGATATAAAATTCATTATTTTAATATTTGCATTGATAGCTATAGTAATATTTTGAAAAACCGTCAACTTGTTGACTCTAATAAAAAATGGAAATAAATGTAAATGTATTTCTTCTTTTGTTAGTTTGTTTTTTAAAAGAGTAAAATCAATTGACTTCTTAAGAGTATCAGATAGTTGTGCAGGTTCATAGATTCAGAATGTATTTTACATTTTAATGTTACAATTATTAAAAGATTTAAAGCAAAATGGAGTAAATCCCTTTCCAAAGAATTGGCAATGCTATTCTTTTACTTATACATACTCAAAAATTCAGATACTAAGCTTCAAAGTAATATTGCGTTTAAACGATAATTAAAATTTTTTTCTTTTCATGTGAAGAGAAAAATGAGATTTATTTTCACATAGAACTCGTGCCCAACTTGTTCTTTAAAATAAGTTAGCAGAGAGGTAAGCATCTTTGAACATTTTTCTTGATCTCCTAGGGCAGAGGTCAGCAAGCTTTTTCTGCAAAAGACCAGACAATAAATATTTCTAGCTTTGTGGGTCATGCAGTGTCTGTGACACCCACTGGCCTCTGTCATATGGAAGTGCCCATGGGCAATAGAAACAGACTCCAGTGTGCCAGTTCCTGACCTAGAGGAATCAAATCTTGAGTCTAGAGTGGTCCTACGAAATTTTTATATTTCAAAACTGTGTCCTCCTACCTCCTTAATTTCTTTCTACTGTACAAGAAAATTTTTATCTGTTCTTTATGTTCAACTTTACTGTCTATATGAAAATTAGAAATACATGAATACATTTAATGCCATTTTCTTTAATGTGTTTTAAAGTGGTACTCAATGTTGGCGAACTAAGGCTACATTTAGAATTTTTTTTAATAATCACATAGAGCATAGTAAGAATTTGGGCATGGTTGCTGTATCAATCCAGACTTTCTGACATGCATACTAATTGGGATAGAAATAAGAACCCCAAATAAGATATGATTGATTACTGTCAAAAATTGTTTGAGTTGTACTTCAAAATATGTATGGCAACATAGTCACTTTCCCCTAAACAGTTATAAATGAAAAGGTGTTCATTAAAATAAAAACAATTTTATTTAATTTAAATACCTGTGGCGGATTCATTTTGATATTTGGCAAAACTAATACAATTATGTAAAGTTTAAAAATAAAATAAAATTAAAAAAAAATAAATAAAATGGGAATAAATAATCACAAATATGTAAAAAAAAAAAGTGCAAAAATAAATAAATGTTTTAGTAATTGAATGAGAATGCCTTGATTCATCTCCTACAAAATAAGCAAAAGAGGTCAATAACACAATGAAATCCCCATTAATTAGTTCTCTTTTGTAACATCATAGTCACTGAGGATGAACTGTTCACTCAGACATCTCCCAAACAAGATGTGACCTTGTCAGTATCATTCAGCCAAGTGAGCGCTACCCACCCCCTCCACACACTGTTTAGCCAGCCTTCCATGCAAGAAGTTTCCACTATATGCTGTCTTATTCTAAGAGAACAAGTAATCGTTGATGCCTCTGTTCTTTATTTTTCAACTAAGAATGAGAGGATGACTGGAAATATTCCAAAAATATCTTAAGGGCATTAAGTAGGCATTACTGTGGTTCTCAATCAATAAACTCAGTTTACAGGTCTTCTTGGAAAATACCAGAAAATTATGGATGATTCAGTATTTTCCTGAATGGTCATAATTTCAGAAGCTTAAGTTGACTTTTCTTAGCCAGGCCCTTCAAAAATAGCAAATTAGAGGTTAAAAAGGAAAACAATAGAAAGAATTAAAATATTCAAACAGTTTCAAACATTTTACTTGAGCATTTATATAAATTGTTGACATAGTAATAAATTATTCTACTGTCCTCTACTAGGCCTATAGAGGTTTTTAATGTTGCTTTATATATTTGAAAGTATTGAACTGAATATTAATATCATGTGGTTTAGACTTTCTAATAATTTATATTGACCTTCAGAGAAGGCAATGGCACCCCACTCCAGTACTCTTGCCTGGAAAATCCCATGGACGGAGGAGCCTGGTAGGCTGCAGTCCATGGGTTCGAGAAGAGTCGGACACGACTGCGTGACTTCACTTTCACTTTTCACTTTCATGCACTGGAGAAGGAAATGGCAACCCACTCCAGTGTTCTTGCCTGGAGAATCCCAGGGACGGGGGAGCCTGGTGGGCTGCCGTCTCTGGGGTCGCACAGAGTCGGACACGACTGAAGTGACGTTGTCGTAGTCGTAGTAGTATGTTGACCTTTCTTGTCAAAATTAACAAGTGTTCTGGCTCAACACAATCCACAACTCCGTACCTGTAATTTATTGAAAAATTAAATTGTACTTAAACATCCTATTTTTCAAATTGCTTTTTCTTACTCATTTTTCTTGTTTTCACAAAAATGAATGAACCCTCTCACATGAAGCCTCTACCCTGGAAAGCAAGTCATTTTTAAAAAATCATAATTTATATGACAGCCTTTTTCAAAAACACACAGAATCACTAGATAAATTGTTCACCAGTATCATGATAAATTGACCAAAACTATAGGAGAAAAGGCCGTAGGTAATATTACTTGAAGAAGATAGTTTGTTTTCCTCCTTGATCGCATAAAATGAACTGAGAGCAGAGGACAAGTAAAAGACCAGGGCTTCAAAGACTTATCTGGTCGTTGCCTTACGATTCTCATTAAAGAAGCAGCCAGAGTCTTAGTTTTATGAACTCCAGAGCAGTGGTTCTCAGCTATGACTGCATTAAAGTCATCTGTGAAACTTCAAAAAGAGTGATTCAGCCTTCTGATAGACTCACATGAGTATGTGTTTAGGCCATTTATTTTGGGGTGTTTTGGTACAACATTTGTAATAGCAAAATCAGGTGAGATGATCTGAATTTTCATCAGGAAGGATTAAAGTAATTATAGTGTATTTATACTTTGAATGGTGTCTACTAGGATGAATTTGGCTTTAAGCAGCAGAACACCCAGTTAACAGTGGCTCATGCTGTCAAGATACTTAATGAGGTGCCCAGGTGCTTTGTGTTCTTCTCCTTTGCCATGTTCAATATGTTAGCCTTTGGACCTCAAGTTTGTCATGTCATGGTTGCAACTTGGCTGCTACAGCTCCACCTTTCATGTTCTTGAACAACTGTGCTAACACAGGAGACTCTCCGTTAAGCAGTTTTTTAATCAGGAAATAAAATCTCTCCCCCTCCTCCAAATTCTCCACATACTTCCTTTTAGCTTATTAACTAAGATGGGATGATACAACCTTAGAGTTAGGTTACTGTGACTTTCTTATCCCAGTCGTAAATCACTCCTTGGTGCTGGGAGAGGGGCCTGCCTTCTTGAAGATCGGGATTTTCATTCAGTTCCTGAACAAACTCATGAGTTCAACTCGTTGTGAAGAAAGAAAAAGGGGGACATGGGCATTTGGGAAAGAAGAAACAGTGCCTGCCATTTGTATTATCTGTAGTCATTGAAAAGAATGGGGGCATTCCTACACATCATGGATTGTATACCCTAGAAATGACCCCATGAAAGGAAAAGCAAACCTCTAAAACCAAACTTGTTCGTCTCCCTAGTAGAGAAATCATTAACCATCATTATATAAATCCATGAGTATACTCAGCTTGAAGGGAGCTACATATTGTTGAGTGTTTGAAAAACGATAGCGACACCTAAGGATCTTGATACCCTCATGGTTTCATGAAGGAAGTTGATGTTTATTTCTCTGTTTAAGACATAGGGAATGTTTGTTCCAACAGCAGCCCCATGGGTCTCTGTTTCAACTACTTTGGACATTAAGCTCTGGTCTCTTGAGGTGTGCCCTGGGGCCCCCAAGTAATTTTTGTCATATCATGCCAGATGTACACTCTACATGATGAAAGTCATCCATCCACCTGTTTACACATAACATAGTTTAAAAAAAGCAAAAGAAAACAGGACATTAAGAGAGAGAGAAGTCATAAGAGTCTTGGGAGACACATGCCTAAAATAAAACACTGTTAACAATTTGGTGCACTTTATTCCAGACTGTTATTTGTCATTTATAAATAAATATAGACATATGCAAATGCAAAAAAAAAAAAGAGTCTTGGGGGATACCAAAATGTTAGAATTGATTAACCTTAGGGATTGGGATTTGGTGAGGAAAGGGAAGGAAGCATACTTTCCCTTTCATTTTATAAACTCCTTTATTAAAGAAGTTTTTTTTCACAACGAACACATTACTTTGGTAGTTAGAAATTATGTTAGGTGGTCTTTGCTCAATTCCAGACCTATTTAATCAGAATAGCCAAGGGTCAGTGGCTGGGCAAATACATTTATTAGAATCTACAGAGATGATTCCAATATATAGCCAGGTTTGAGAACCACAGATTACATTTGCTATCTCAGGATATTCTTTGTTCTGAGGATAAGCTATTTGTATATTTTCTGTATTCTTTCATTTCTATAGTAAGATTTCTGTTAGGGGTAAAGAAAACTAGAGTGCATAAAAAACCAAAGGTTGTAAGTAGGACGTACATAGTGAATGACGTATCTCATGTTGACATCCTATCGTATCCAGTACCTCAGATTTGATATTTCAGTTTCTATTTTGAGGGATTTCCACAAACACCATTGCAGAGGTACAGAATCTTTGTGAAACCGCCCTGTTGGAAAGAGGTAAAGCTTTCCCTTCTTCAGAAAAATGTATCTATATGTCTTTAATTTTGTCTTTTTGAAATTTGTACAGCCTTATTTTCAAAAAGATAGTATTTTAAGTGGTAGAGATCACAAGGTAGCAATTACTGTCAGTGAAGTTTGGCTTTTAAAATTATTTGCAAAGTATCTGCAAAGTATTTGCAAAGTGCCTCTTGATTAGTAGAACATATTATTTAATTCATATATAAACTGCTGTGGTGGGAATTTTTTAATTAGGATGAAAATTTTTTCTAAAATATTCTCTTTGGTTCATTTAAAATCAGCAAAATAAAAAGCTTTAAGGTTTAAAATTACAACAAACGTGTAGAAACTTACACCATATATTTCATAATTTGAAAATAATTTGAAGCAACTAGTACTGCTTCTCATTTATTCAACAAATGCCTTTCTGTAATACTGTAATGAGAGTATTGATGTAAGTTACCCAGACTATTTAATGCAAAGTCTATCTTTGTTTTATTTTAAATCAATGAAGTTTTATATTAATATGTATTTCCATAAAGTGTACTAAACTCTGCTGTTTAAGTTATAGCTATAAAACAGTTCATTTTACATTGCTTTGCTCATTATTTCTGTCTTTAAAGTGCCATGTAATTTTCATGCTGAATAAAGGCTGACAATTTAATGCCATCTACTAATTTAATTTTTAAAAGAGCAAAATAAGTTTTGATGCTGCATTGCATGATAAAGGCTTCCTGCTTACGAATAATGTTACTGTTTTGAGCATGAATCCAAAGGTTTTTAGATAGCCTTAATATTATTTTCATATGCTTTCAAAATTAAGAATATAAAGTATCTAAACTAAGTATACTTGAGGACTAAATTGCATGATAATGTCTTTTTGCATATTCTTTATATTTGCTTAAATATAAAGATTAATCATATATTCTAAAATTAAAAATATTACTTTGGAGTTCTTTCAAGGTAAAGTATATTATATTTAAAGTATTAAGCTGGAGAGGTTTAAAAAGTGTGCTTAGATTTTAAATGTATAACTGTTAACAAAATTGTGGTATTCATTAATTTTAAATGTTGTACTTCTTTATAAATTGCATCTTTAACTGGTTCAAGTGTGAGTCAAATTATAGTCAAATTAACATATGGGAGCTCTTTTTGATACAGTGACCTTTTGAAATAGTTTAGGAAAAAAAAGCTACACTGCTGTGAACTGATTGGCTTCTTACTAACCTAAATGCACCCTTAATTGGAGGACAGGATCCAGGGCCACCACTAGCCCGTGTGGTGCCTGTGTACAAATCAGAACGCTATGCCACTTTTCTTTGAGTGGACTTGGATGCATCCCAGGGCAGATGGCTTGGTGAGGAGCTTGTTCACTGGGTAAATTCGTCCTCACTTGGCCAGGGGCCTAATAATAGCTTTGATAGGATCAGTCATTATTCTTTATGTAACGAACATAGTCTTTCCCTAATGTTCTCATATATGTTCTAGTAGGTTGTCACCAGGGACAAGGCAGTCACATGGGTCCCTATTCTGGGTCTGGGACTAGGCTTGAACTTGGGAAGAGAGTGGGTAGGAGCCTTGTCTATTTCAAGAACCAGCTAACTCTACTACTTTACACATTGGGGTTCACAAACACACATTTGATTACCTTTTACCCTTTTTTGATTCTTTTTTTCTTTGGAGGTTGTCTTTAGTATTCATTTCATCCTGATTTTCTTTGCACAAAATGGTGAGAAATCACATGACATGGTTTGTTTTGGCCCTCCAGCTCCCACAAGGAAGGCTTAGCTGTTGCTGTGCCTTTCTCCTGCAGTTTTTACGTTTGCAGGTTTATTTGAGCTGTAAATCGTCAGTGCTACTGCCATTTAGAGGTGTATGGAGTTGCGTTGCCCGGGGTCAGAGTGTTGCAGTTCACCATGACTCTAAACATGGAAATAACCTCTGAAATCTTAAGCTTATTTGGAAGTTAGTGAGTAGAATTCATGTAACTTTCAATAGGTAAAGTCACTTCTCTGGAAATATGTTAAAACAGATTGAACATGTGTCAGTAGTATCATTTCTCATCAGTACTTGACCCTCCCCACAAAGGCATGTAACCTTTTCTACTAATCCTGGTGTATAACCCTGCCCTTGTCCCAAACCCTTCCAGACAGCTGTCACTTACCTGAAGCTCGGTATAGTCTGTGCCTGTTTCCTGCTGCTGGCCTCTGCCCTCTCCTGTCTTCCAGTTCATTCTTTCTCATTTTTCTTTCTCAGTTTACATTGCTGGTGATTCTTCAGCCTATCATTTTCTTTCTCACGTACCTTCATGGTAAGACATGTGAGGCAGCCTATGTCTACCTTCCATCAACCAAAAGAAAGTTTTTTCTTATTTACAGAAAGTCACTTTAAAGTCTTTTCTTTCCATTAGCTTTCTTGGCCACAGAAACAGTTTTTATCTACATATAAACACAGCATCTTATTATTTAATGGGACATATTTGACAACTTTTTATCTGTTTTTTTTAAGTTCCCGTTAACCTCAGACTTGTAGAATATGATTGAGTCATCTAGTTTCAAGTTTATAGTTTTGTTATATGAGAAGAGAAACAGATCAAATAAAATGGTTTCAACAAATGTATATGTGAACACACACACACATATATACAGATGCTTATACATATTTTGTGCTTCTTTTGGTTAATGTACTTCTGCATGTATTTTAAAACATACAGAGGCAGTGCGGATGTATTAAGGGTGATGTTTTCAATAGAAGGAACAAATAAGTTCTCCATAGTGAAAGAAAAGTACCTGTCATTATTACAAGGCTGTAACTAGAAGATTGTGAGAGGTTTGTGGTTTTTTAAAAAGCTTGAAGTTCTGCAGATCCTTTTGAATTAAATCAAAATTCAAAAATAAAAATGTTTTTTACACAAGAATTCTAAATTCTAAATTGATAAACTGTTTAAAGAGTACTTCTTTAATGCTCAAATAGTTTTAGCTGGCTTTCATTGAGCAGTTAATCTTTGTACATGGCAGGAACTATTCCAAGTAAACTGTGTGTAGAAATGCTCTTTTCTGTCACGTGGCCTGGTGAGGTGTTGACCGAAGCAAGTGGCAGAGCTAAGATTTTAACTCAGAGCCCACAGCCTTAAACAGTCCTGTGGCTCAGCAGTAAAGAATCTGCCTGCAATGCAAGAGTCACAGGAAATGCGGGTTCAATCCCTGGGTCTGGAAGATCCCCTGAAGGAGGGCATGGCATCCCACTCCAGTATTCTTGCCTAGAGAGTCCCATGGACAGAGGAGCCTGAAGGGCTACAGTCTGTGAGGTTGCAGGGTCGGACACGACCCAAAGCGACTGAACACACATGCACTGAAAACAGAATAAAAGTGGTAATACCTTAAGATTAGCCATCTAGGATATACTATAAGACATTTTAAGTGGGCACTTTAAGGCAGTTATTTTGCAGTTGCTAATATCTTCAAAATGCCTTTTCCCCCTAAATAGGCACTGTGTGAAATAGTCCTTGTATTTATTCCTCTTTGTGTGCCCTCCTGTGGCAGATTTCCCTCCTGAAACAGAATCTGGAGATGCAGCTTTCCCAGTCTCAGACCTCTCTGCAGCAACTGCAAGCCCAGTTTACACAGGAGCGACAGCGACTGACACAAGAGCTCGAAGAATTAGAGGAGCAGCATCAACAGAGACATAAATCTTTAAAAGAAGCACATGTCCTTGCATTTCAAACCATGGAAGAAGAAAAGGAAAAGGAACAAAGAGTAAGTTTTAGGTGACATACGTTCAAATGTAACCCAACAGCCTGATCACTGTTAACCTTACGATTCTAAAGAATTTATTTTTTGCTCCAAAAAAGTATGTATTGCTTTATTTCAATGTGTTTTCTAGGCTATGACTTCTTGTAGGGGTCACAGTGATTAAACACATACACTAATTGTACACTGTAGGGCTTCCCTGATAGCTCAGTTGGTAAAGAATCTGCCTGCAATTCAGGAGACCCTGGTTTGATTCCTGGGTAGGGAAGATCTGCTGGAGAAGGGATAGGCTACCCGCTCCAGTATTCCCGGGCTTCCCTTGTGGCTCAGCTGGTAAAGAATCCACCTGCAGTGTGGGAGACCTAGGTTCGATCCCTGGGTTGGGAAGATCCCCTGGAAAAGGGACAGGCTACCCACTCCAGTATCCTGGGCCTGGAGTATTCCATGGGGTTGCAAAGAGTCAGACAGGACTGAAGGACTTTCAGTTTCCCTTTAACTGTACACTGTAGCAGACATATGTTATTTCTGTTTCCCATGAAAAGGCCAAGGTCATGATGTGACTAAAGCTCTGGTTTGTCATGTGTTAGCAGTGATTACATAAATTTAGTCATTACTGTTATCACTGTAATCTCTTAATACTGGTCTTGAACTTAGCCTTTCATCCAACTTTTAATTTTTTTCTTTAGTCTAGATCTACAAAAGATACATGTGCCTAAAGCATTTAAAGTTTTTATCTCCATTTTTTCCCCTCATGCTTTTTCTTATGCACAGAACTCACAATGAAATGAAATTGGAGACATTTAAAAATAGTACAATTCCCTGTATACTGTTTGTATCACTATATGGTGATCACTCAGAAAAGATACATTATTGGTTTCATTATATGCCAGAATCTCCCCATATCCATTATTTAGTTCTGTGTTAAAATGTTAGTTGGACTTAGCCTTAGTGTGATTAATTTTAGTGTAGTTCATTTCTTAACACTGTATTTCTCAATTTAAGGACCTTATGGATAATTAAGATAAAGATGTGATAGAAAAAGTTACTAATAATAATGTTTACCATCCATACTGTTACTACATATACACATTTTAATTCTTTATTTGGGTATAGACACTATTTTAAGAAATGGTATGTTATTTAAAAATTGTTAAAAGAAAAATGTCATACTCTTAAAAACAACTAATTTGCTTGTACAGTAAGTTTAGTCTATTGATATTGTCCAAAAAAATCAAGGGGGTTCCTTTGGTTAATAATTCAACCTTAGCATTGCTAAATACTCTATTCATTGGATTCCATTTGTGAATTACGATAACACATAAGCTTACATATCATACTTTAATTTTATACAAACAGTCTTTTCAGAACTATAATCATTTTTCAGAAGAAATCAGAAATGGCAATTTTATTGTCTGTCATTAGGTAGCCAAGCTAACCCTAAGTCATGTTGCCTGTACTCAAAGTCCTTTATTTTACCTATATTCAAAGGAACCTGTACTTTATGTTTCAGAAAGAATATAAGTAGCCAAATAATAATTTTTAAAAGCATTTTAGAGTAGTGATTGAAGAAATACAGCCCTACTTACAATGTGGTCGCTTTCTCGGAAACCTTTATAGATTACAGTAAGAAAAACCCTTCCTGGCACAGTTCTGTCTCTACACTTGAAGTACCCTAAGCTTTGTGGCCATATATTTTCTCCTTATCTTGGCCACATGTACATAGTCTGTTCCTCTGGTTAGGCTTTTAAAACTAACCACGTGAAAGTCTTCAGTTTTCCAGTTACATCCTCTCAGAGCTTTTGCTTCTGTTCACAAATGCAGGAGCAAAGAAAGGATGACTGTAGGAAAAAGCTACAAACACTTTTTAAGGTTGGAGCTGTAAAAGCCCTCCTCTCTTCCTAATCAGGAGATCTTTCCTGATCTGCCCTCCTCCACCTCTTTGCTGAGTCTAAGTCTATGCACACAGAAGAATTATTTGTTAATTTTTGGTGGTTTACATCTCCTTAGCTGTTTAAGAAAATAGCTTCATTTGGAAACTGCCCTAGGTAAAGGGTCTGTATCTCAATACAAACACTATATATTGACTCTGATTCACGATGATTATGCTGCTGAAGTGAACCTACTAGTTTATTTTCTGGTGATGATCTTATATCTAGTTTTCTTGAAATGAATTAGAGATCTGTTTTCCTTAAATAATGAGTTTTAGTATTTTTTCTATTTTGTTTGCATTTCCCTTCCTGTAGTCTGGCATAATAATTTGAGTATGTTTCTCTCATTCTAGGCTCTTGAAAGTCATTTACAACAGAAACATTCTGCAGAGCTTCAGTCATTAAAAGATGCACACAGAGAATCGATGGAGGGCTTCAGGATAGAAATGGAACAGGAACTTCAGACACTTCGGTTTGAATTAGAAGATGAAGGAAAGGCTATGCTTGGTATTTTGAAATGATTATACTCCTATCATATTTATTTTTACATCCTTCTAACTTGAAATTCAGTAAGAAATTACAAAACTGTACTCTTAATCTTTGAAACCTCAGAATGACTATCTGAGTGTTGTTCCTATTATATTTGAAGTTACTGGATGAAGGAGCAAGTGTTGGCGGAGTAGAATGGATAGAACACACATGGTAAAGTGAGGTTCCCTCAACGTTCTCTGTACTTTGGCTGTGTAAGCGACACAAAGTGGGGCTTCCATTTGTCATTAAGGGACTAATGCGTTAGTCCGTGACATTCATACTTCCCCACTATCAAGTGACTGAAAGGAATAGAAAGCATGGAACCACATGTCTTTAGGCTGTATCATCATATTGGGTTTTTTTTTCCCCCACTTTAGGATTTTGTTTCAATGGGGAAAGTCATATTTTGGTCTGACTTTTTATATGGGTATTTATAGAGGTTATATTAAATAGGATTTTTATCTTTGAGGTGTTAAAATCATTACCTTTTCTATAGAAGATAATTGAGTTTGGAAAAAAACTGAAATGTATTTAAAGGGTTTTTTGTTTGTTTTTAATGACACCACTCTTATGGCAGAAAGTGAAGAAGAACTCAAAAGCCTCTTGATGAAAGTGAAAGAGGAGAGTGAAAAAGTTGGCTTAAAGCTCAACATTTAGAAAACAAAGATCATGGCATCCAGTCCCACCACTTCATGGGAAATAGATGGGGAAACAGTGGAAACAGTGTCAGACTTTATTTTTCTGGGCTCCAAAATCACTACAGATGGTGACTGCAGCCATGAAATTAAAAGACGCTTACTCCTTGGAAGGAAGGTTATGACCAACCTAGATAGCATATTGAAAAGCAGAGACATTACTTTGCCAACAAAGGTTCGTCTAGTCAAGGCTATGGTTTTTCTTGTGGTCATGTATGGATGTGAGAGTTGGACGGTAAAGAAGGCTGAGCATCGAAGAATTGATGCTTTTGAACTGTGGTGTTGGAGAAGACTCTTGAGAGTCCCTTGGACTGCAAGGAGATCCAGCCAGTCCATTCTGAAGGAGATCGGCCCTGGGATTTCTTTGGAAGGACTGATGCTAAAGCTGAAACTCCAGTACTTTGGCCACCTCATGCAAAGAGTTGACTCATTGGAAAAGACTCTGATGCTGGGAGGGATTGGGGGCAGGAGGAGAAGGGGACGACAGAGGATGAGATGGCTGGATGGCATCACTGACTTGATGGACGTGAGTCTCAGAACTCCGGGAGTTGGTGATGGACAGGGAGGCCTGGCGTGCTGCGATTCATGGGGTCACAAAGGGTCGGACACGACTGAGCGACTGATCTGATCTGCTCTGAATGTCATTCAATAACTTTTTATTCCTGTCATTTTATTTTCCTTGTTTTTTTTTTTAAAACAAATTCTCCTAATGTTTTTTGTGTCTTTGTCACGCTTCAGTGAAATTTTCTTTTCAAAGTAAGAATTGAGAAAAAAGAAGACCAAAGTTGTGACTATTTGGGGCCTCAAATGGAAAACCCGTTGACCCATTCATCATCTCTGCTGCTGCTGGGACTTGTAGGCCAGGTCGTTAGAGCGCCCTCCTCTTCCTGAGGAGAGGTAAACATGGGCCAAGTGTTGGAACCCTTGTCCACTGAAACATGATTTAAATATGTCTTTGTTGACAAAAGGACTTCTTGTGATTTCTTAAACTTTTTATTTTGAGATAATTGTAGAATCACATGTGGGCATCCCTAGTGGCTCGGTGGTAAAGAATCTGGCTGTAAGGCAGGAGCCATAGGAGCCACAGGTTTGATCCCTGGGTCAGGAAGATCTCCTGGAGAAGAGCAGGACAACCCCCTCCAGTATTCTTGCCTGAAGAATCCCATGGACAGAGGAGCCTGGCACGCCACAGTCCATAGGGTCACAAAGGGTCAAACACAGCAGAAGTATCTTAGCACGCACATAAACCTTTTCTTCTGAGATGATTCACATGAGGCTGTATATTCACACGTGGGCTTCCCTGATGGCTCAGATGGTAAAGAATCTGCCTGCAGTGCAGGAGACCTGGGTTTGACCCCTGGGTTGGGAAGATACCCTCGAGAAGGAAATGGCAACCTGCTCCAGTATTCCTGCCTGGAGAATCCCATGGACAGATGAGCCTGGTGTGCTATAGTCCATTGGGTTTCAAAGAGTCGGACACAACTGAGCGACTAACACTTTCACTTTCATAAGAAATAGTACGGAGAGATCCTCTGAATGCTTTACCCAGTTGCCCCAAAGGTAACATTTGCAAAACTAAAGTGCATGTCACAGCCAGGATGTTGACATTGATGCAGACCCAGAAGACACAGAACATTCCCATCACCATGCAATCCCTACTGCCTGTATATAGCCACATGTACTTTACTCCCCCACCCATCTTTAACTTCTGGCAACCATTCATCTCTTCTGCATTTCTTTAATGTTGGCATTTTAAGAACATTGTAAATGGAATTGTACAATATATAACCTTTCGATATTGGCTTTTTTCCACTCAGCATAATTCTCTGCAGGTTCATTCAGGTTGTTATATGTATCAGTAGTTGTCCCCGTAGTATTGACCTCTCTTATTTGTTGTCTTCACCCACTGAAGGACATCCATTTGTTTTGTGCAAATTCAGGCAGGAGTTGAGTTGCAGGAGTTTTTGTGCAAATTTAGGCAGGAGTTGGTTATACGATAATCATATGTTTAGTTTGTTAAACATCCCCACCAGCAAGGTACGAGTGACCGAGTTTCTTCACATCCTCACCAGCATTCGATGTGTTATTTTGTATTTTAGCCATTCTGGTAGGAGTGTAGTGATATCTCATTGTGAATTTTACTTTGCATTTCCCTAATGGCTAATGGTATTGAGGATTTTTCCACATGCTCATTTACCATTTGTGTATCTTCTTTTCCAATTTGATTATTTCTGTTTTTACACCCATCTGTGGCTTCAGTGACCATCTATTGTGCTGTGACTCCAAATATGTATTTCTAGACCAAGAAGGTCTATGGAGAAGGAAATGGCAGCCCACTGCAGTGTTCTTGCCTGGAGAATCCCAGGGACAGGGGAGCCTGGTGGGCTGCCGTCTATGGGGTCGCACAAAGTCGGACACGACTGAAGTGATTTAGCAGACCAAACTACTTGCCTTGTGAATTAGATTTATACCTTTTACAACTTTTTAGACTGTTAGATATTCTAACTCACACTCTATGTTTTAAAATATTAGCTCACCATCTCCCTCACTTCTAAAATATGTTTCCATTTCTAAAGTTTCCACTTGAATTTATGGTATCACTGTTAACTGAGTTGCTAAAACTATGAATCTAGGAGGTGCCTTCAACCTTTTTTCTTCACTCCACATCCTGTTAGTTCCTCCTCTTAAATATTCTCTGTATCTGTTTCCTCTTCTTTCATCCTTCTGCCACACTTGATTCACGGTTGTACCATTTCTCACCTGAATTATTGCCACAGCCTTCTTGCTAATCTCTCTTCTACGGTCCATTCTCCAGACTCCAGTTGGGTTAATTTTTGCTTAACTCAAGTCTCACCATGTGACTTTAATCCTTCATTGATTTCTTGTGTCCTTCCTTAAGTTCTGAAGCAGCCCAGCACCAGGGGAAAAAACTTAGGAGGCTCTTGGGAGGAGCCTAAATTGATTTGCTACAAGTACAGCATTTCTTTTTTTTTTTTTAACAAACTTTTTATTTTATATTGGGGTATAGCCAAATAACAATATTGTGATAGTTTCAAGTGGAGAACAAAGGGATTCAGCCATACATATACAAGTATCCATTCTCCCCCAAACTCCCCTTCCCATCCAGGCTGCCGCATAATATTGAGCAGAGTTTCCTGTGCTATACAGTAGGTCCTTATTCATTATTCATTTTAAATATAGCAGTGTGTACGTGTCCATCGCAAACTCCCTAACTATCCCTCCCTCTGGTAACCATAAATTTGTTCTCTAAGAAGCATAGCATTTCTTTGAAATCTCATGTTTTAGCTTTGAAATTTTTAATTTGTATTTTACTCATATCTTCAGTATTAATATAAAAACAGTGACTTTTCCAGAAATATTCAGGTCAATATCATGTTTCAGAAGATGGCATAGGTCCACACATTTTCAATATCTTAGTTTGAGGACCGTGAATCAAAACATGCAATGGAAAGCATTTGTATTAAAAAAAGCTTTCTCAGAACTGGGCTCCATTGTCTTTCCAATATGACTACTTGCTCTCTGGGCGCTTGCCACACCAAACTTTTTATAGTTTGTCTGATAGACCAGGTTCTTTCTGCTTTTGCATATGTTAGCCTGTGTTACTGTGACAATTCCTTTGTGATCCTATCCCCAGTTTCCTTCTCCTAGGAAATCTGGGTTCTTGACATCCCCCCTACTCTCATTATAACCCGTGTTCATCTCTGATACCCCACTTAACTCCTTGACATGATGTTTTTCTGTCTAGCCTGTGCAGTTATAAAAACAAGGTTATATTTTATTCTCCCCTAGTATAGTACCTGGCATTCGGTATGTGTGGCTTTTATGAAATAATCTCAAATTCAGATTAAAATGATGACTTCCAAATCACCAGGAACATTTACCAGATAGTGCTTAACATCATTGAGGGATATTGTGGAAGAAGTCTTACCTGGGTGGGAAGTTCCCTCCTAAATATATGTTATATTCTACTAGTGAGTGAGAAGAGTTTTAAAAATTTCCTTTCTGTTAGCACTTTGCTTGCAAACTGAAAGCTTATACAGAAATACCTTGATTCATTTGAGCAGCTGAAAATTTTCTTATCCTCATCAAAGCTAGATAAACCTCTAAATTGATACTTTATGATAGTCTGTAGTAGTCTAAGAGGTATACACAATTCTATGATATTTTAATGGAAATATATATGTCCTAATTTTAAAAAATAATACTTTGTAAATACTTTGTAATTTTTGTAAATTTTATCTAAAATACTAATATTTTTAGAATACACTAAATCCCTTTTTTCCCTTGGATTCCAGCTTCCTTACGCTCTGAACTAAACCAGCAACATGCAGCTGCAATTGATTTGTTAAGGCATAATCATCATCAAGAATTGGCAGCTGCTAAAATGGAATTAGAGCGAAGCATAGACATCAGCAGAAGACAGGTAAAAGAGCATTGGGTTCTGTGATGATTTCTTAAATGTGAACAGATTTGAAAATGTTCACAATTTTATGAAAATTATTTTGTAATGACTAATATTTCACTAGTAATTATTTACTGTCTATATTAAAGAGTTATTTTTAAATAGAAATAGGTAATTTGACTTTAGTATAATGGTCAGTTTATGACCTTTCAATTGAATATTTTGAATTTTATTTGCATTTTGAGTGAAGCAATGAAGTGTGAATAATACAAAGAGTAAAAACAGAATACTATAAAACAGCAGTGTCCAGTGGAACTTGCCATGATGAGGGACCTGTTGTTTTAATATATCTGTCCTAAGGTAGTCACTAGCCAGACATGTCTAGTGTAACCAAGGACCTGATTTTTTAATTAGTTTTTATTAATTTATTTAATTGATTTCAGTTAATTTAAACTTGACTATAAATAGCCATATCAAATAGCACAGCCATAGAAGTAGCAGGTCCTCAGGAAGAATAAAGATAATTTGTATTTCCATATCACTAGCACAGCTACTGTTCACACTTTACATTTTTCTCATAAGTACTGTCTTTAATTAGATAGTTTGTATACTGAATATATGGATGAAATGGATTTCTAGGCAAAGTACAATGAAGGCCATTCTTTATCAGTTTATTACTAATGGCTTTCACTTTGTTCTTCAAATATGTTAAATGATCAGCTCAAATTTTCCTTCATTACTAGAAAGCTTTAAATGAACTACCTTATAACCATGGAGGTAAGTTCTTTTCTCTTCAGCTAGACTGCTGCTGGAATTGACAATGTCTAGGTCTGCAGAATTTGCCAAAAGCAGTGACTTCTAGGAAGATGGAAGGGAGCTTATCTGTCAGACAAAATAACTGCTTGACCAGCATGAAGCAAATGAAGTCTTCTAAGCAACAGGATGTATGTGTTTGGGGATGGCCTTCATTAGAGGCTGGTCCTTTTTAAATGAAAGGACAATGGTACCAGCATTTTACATCAAGACCACATAACTTTCTGAGTACATGAGAGCCCTGTGTTCTAATCTCAGCTATGCCACTGATTATAAGTCATTCTTGGACAAATCCTCTCTTTGGTATTCTTTTCTTAATCAGTAAAATGAGGGAGATGTGTTTATATGGTCTTTCGAGTCCCCTGTGGCCCTGAAATTACTGAAACTGAATCTATATAAACACTTCCTTATATATATGAGAATAGAGGTTTCCTGGTTTCAGCAGTTTGCTTTTGAAGCAATGTCAGATTTATTACATTTGACATTCCAGTATGTCATTTTCTTCCCCTTAAACAGAGAAAGTGAATAGGTAGAAAACTTTTCAGAACTATTTATTTTCCAGAGTAAGGAGCACATGTGCAGAATAACAGATCTACAGGATGAAGTAAGACACAGAGAGCATCACATCTCAGACTTGGATAAGGAGGTGCAGCACCTTCATGAAAATATAAATGCCCTGACCAAAGAATTGGAATTTAAGGGAAAAGAAATTCTCAGAATACGAAGTGAATCCAACCAACAGATGAGGTATGCCATTAATTACTGCAGAAGGAATTTTCAGTGTTACCTGAAAGACTATTGCAATGGTATTTAACAATACATGCCTATTTTCATGACTAGATAGCCTTCCAGTAAGATACTGAAGACCAGTTTTTACTTTGTTGACTATGTTATCATTTGACTGTAAAAGAAATGTTTATATTCTGAATGATGTATATACATTTACTAACTTTTCAAATTATATATAAGTAAAATCTTTTAAAAATGTTATTTAAAAAAGCATTAAAGGAGACAACTTTAACAAGCTAGAAGATGAGAGCAAAGTAAGTACTTTAGACTGTTTCCAATGATTTTGTAATTTTCTATATATTATACCTAAAAACCATTTCAAATCTGGTAGAATATAGAAAGTTTTGAAAGCTTGACTTCAGAATAACATTCTCTTAACTAAAAATAAATTAAACAGGTTGCATGAACAAGATTTAAACAAGAGACTTGAAAAAGAGCTGGATGTCATGACAGCAGACCACCTCAGAGAGAAAAATATCATGCGGGCAGATTTTAATAAGACTAACGAGCTACTCAAGGAAGTAAATGCAGCTTTACGAGTGTCGTAAGTCACCTTATGTTAAAGAAAATTCACATGTGGAGAATAAATAAATTGAGAAGCACTGTGTCTCACCTCAGGTTAGCTAGCCTTGAATCGAATTAAGTGATATTTTAAAAAGAAAACTTAATGCCATATTACAGATGGTAATTGCAATATAATATATTATTTAATTAGAAGAAGGCAGTTGAATGAATATGTTTAATCAGCTGCTGCTGCTACAATTGTACTAGGACAATATTTGTCCAAAGTGTCCCTCAGGGATCATGACCTATCACAGCATGGTGAAAACTCAAAAGATATCCATATTGTGACCAGTGGGATTATTATGATCCTATATATATTAATAATACATATTTTGCCAAAATACCAAAATATCTTAAAGAAACAAATACGCCTCTTAATGGTAGTAATTCCTTGTAAGAACTAGATTAGGAGATATTGGGAATGGAGAAGAGCAAAAACTTCCTTCTTATTTTGTATTACTCTATTTACACATTGTTTGAATTCCTACAACAAGCATTTGATTGATTTATGATTTTAGAAATCAATAAAGGTAAAATATCACAAACTTATGCTTATACATAGTGGCTCCTATATAGTTAAAACCCAAAGTTCTAATTACTGGTTTATGTTTTTGTTGTGTATTTTTTTTTAACTTACTTGCCCCTCTCTTTTTTATATTGATTTATAAACTTCTATAGCCAATGCACCTGGCATTCACTCCATCTCTGTGGCCTAAACTGTGGTCCAATTTAAGTTATCTCAGAAATAATTTACTCTGAGCTGCATCATATGGTTTATTCACCTTCAATCTCTCTTTTTCCAATCAATTAAAAAGTCTTCATTAAAAAATGTAAGTATTTCCACAGAGTTTGATAAAGTCAAAATAGTGACTTAATTCCATTACCCTCAAAGTCAAACTTTTGGCTCGGCTGTGCCTTCTCTGCCTCTTTGCACAGCCATCCGTGTTCCCTGTCTGCTACTTGGCTGTCAGCCACACCGACACATGAGTTTCCTTCTGAGAGTCTCCTGTGTTGTCCTCTACAGTCTAGAATAACCTTCTGTGTCATTCCTATTACCTTCTTCCAGTCATCTCTCATTTCCTGCATTTAACCAGCCAAGTCTCATAGTAAATATTGTTACATATGTACCATATATGCCCACTTTATTACAGCTGAAATAGAAAACAGCCCCCCCCACACCTGACCCCCTACCCCGGTCATTGGCATTTACTTCAGTGGCCTCTGAGGGGAGGTGCTCTTTCTGATGGACCTACACAGAATTTTCCCATCAGTTGGCACTCAGGGAATATTTTACAAGTAAAAATTTTGAGGATTCCCTATAATATTTACTAATTCATAAAGTTACCATTGAAATGGTAGAGACTCTTGAGATAATTTCCTCAGTCATAGTGGTTTTTGGTGTTTGTGGTTACTGGAGGTACTTTTTAAATCCTTTTGAGCTGCAGTTAGGAGCTCAGATACCTGCTGTGTAGAAGAGCTCATATCCTCACACATTTTGCAGAAATGAATTACAATAAACCCCAGGGCTGGGCTTTCCCTTCCTCTGACCTCTGTGTTATTTATCAGGCAGAGGCTGCAAAATCTCCCACTTCATACTCTGAAAAACCATGCTCACAGTAATAATAACCTCTGTCTGTCCGTGTGTCCTGTCTCCTTAGGAATGTTAATTTACAAAGAGTAAAGGTTATATCATTTTTACTTCTTTCTGTTTTTTATGGTTTTGAACATTATAAATTTTCAGTAGATAGTAAATAGTTTACTATTCAGTTTTAATCAAAGAATTGGTATTATCATAAGTCAAGTATTTTATCTGATTTTCTAGATCTACCATTTTTTTCTGCTTCAACTAGAAGCATTTTCTATGCTAAACCAACCATATTTCTTTTTTCACCTGCTATCATCATGAAATTAGCCTCTAGTTTTAGGTATCTACTCACTTAGTTAAAAACAAACACACATACAAATGTATTTAGACCAGCAACGTCTAACAGATTTTTCTGTAACAGCAAAAATGTCCAGTATAGTAACTGCTAGCCACAAAGACTGTTGAGCACTTCAGACAGTGGCTGGTGAAACCAAGGAACTGAATTTTTAACTTCATTTAATTTTAACTAATATAAATGTTAATAGCCACATATGGGCTAGTGGCTTCCATATTGAAAAGAAGAATTTTAGACAGTTGGATATTTCTGACCCGTATCCTCAAATGCAGCCTGCTAGGATCTGTTGAATGGATTTAGACATAGGTGAAATGCAGGGAGGGTCCATCTTGGTTTAAGGAACTGGGAAGAACAACTTTTGGACTATTTTCAGCCTGTTTCAAAGAACTAAGGGCACCCTATTAAAGTTCCTAGTCAACTGCACACTGACTTTGAAGCTTCAAAATCAGGAACCTCGTGTGGGTCCTCGGCAGTGGGTGTGTTGGAGGGACCAGCGGAACGTGGGTCTACCTGCAAGGTTGAAATCAGGAGCTGAGGGGCCTCTGAAGCAACTGGACATTTCTTGTTTCTGTTCCTGTCCCAAGCCCTTGTTTGGACTCCAGGGAAATGAAATGGGGACAGAAATCTAAAGGAGAGAACCTAGAGAACATTGTAGAAATAGTGATAAGACTTCTGTATCTGTTACAGAATGATTACCAGCAATCTTCTCTAGTGCTGGGTGTTAAAGCCTACTTAGGTTTTTAGATATTCTATAGAAATCATTTTATTTTTTTTGAATGGTATAGTATCTTAGTAAAAACATTGTATCTAAGAAATAGGTCATGGTTTTTGTTTTAGAAACAAATGAGAGAATGGGCTGTTTTTTAAAGAATTGTGTTTGAGCTAAATGTAAATATACACAGAACTTGGAGTCATGGCAGACTATATTACGCAAAAAAAAAAAAGGTGATTTGCCTCAGAGATGATTATTGTTTAGGTTATTTTACCTTATTTTGCCTTAACTTCTCACTGTACTGGGCTTCCCTTGTGGCTCAGCTGGTAAAGAATCTGCCTGCAATGCAGGAGACCTGGCTTTGATCCCTGGGTTGGGAAGATCCCCTGGAGAAGGGAAAGGCTACCCACTCCAGTATTCTGGCCTGGAGAATTTCATGGACTGTATAGTCCATGGGGTTGCAAAGAGTCGGACACTACTGAGTGACTTCCACTTTCTCACTGTACTGAGGGCTTCCCAGGTGGCGCTAGTTGTAACGAACCCACCTGCCAGTGCGGGAGACAGACACAGGTCCTATCCGTGGGTTGGGAAAATCCCTTGGAGAAGGGCATGGCAAAGCTTTCCAGTATTCTTGCCTGAAAAATCCCATGGACAGAGGAGCCGGGTGGGCTACAGTCCATGGGGTCACAAAGAGTTGGACACAACTGAAGCAACTTAGCACTGTAGCACTGTACTGAAGCCAAAAGATAATGTCCTCTTGGGGGAAACACTGAGTTTCTGTTCAGTTCAGTCGCTCAGTTGTGTCCCACTCTTGTGACCTCATGGACTGCAGCACACCAGGCCTCTCTGTCCATCACCAACTCCCGGAGTTTACTCAAACTCATGTCCATTGAGTCGGTCATGCCATCCAACCATCTCATCCTCTTTCGTCCCCTTCTCCTCCTGCCTTCAGTCTTCCCCAGCATCAGGGTCTTTTCCAGTGAGTCAGTTCTTCCCATCAGGTAGCCAAAGTATTGGAGTCTCAGCTTCAGCATTAGTTATTCCAATGAATATTCAGGACTGATATCCTTTAGGATGAACTGGTTGGATCTCCTTGTAGTCCAAGGGACTCTCAAGAGTCTTCTCCAACACCACAGTTCAAAAGCATCAATTCTTCGGCGCTCAGCCTTCTTCACAGTCCAACTCTCACATCCATACATGACAACTGGAAAAACCATAGCCTTGACTAGACGGATCTTTTTTGGCAAAGTAATGTCTCTGCTTTTGAATATGCTGTCTAGGTTGGTCATAACTTTGCTTCCAAGGAGTAAGCGTCTTTTAATTTCATGGCTGCAGGCACCATCTGCAGTGATTTTGGAGCCCAGAAAATAGTCTGTCACTGTTTCTGTACTTGGACTTTAAGTAGGTTTGTGCTGTGTGTGTTTTTTTTTTTTTTTTCAATGTGCTGTGTTTTTATGCTCAGTTGCTCAGTTGCGTCTGACTCTTTGTGACCCCTTGGACTGTAGCCTGCTAGGCTCTTCTGTCCATGGGATTCTCCAGGCAAAAATACTGGAGTGGGTTGCCATTTCGTCTTCCAGGGATCTTCCCGACCCAGGGATCGAACCTGTTTCTTGCTTCTCCTGCATGGACAGACGGATTCTTTACCACTGTGTCAATAATCCCTAATTAAAAAGAAGTTCTCCACCGCATTAGAATTACTTACTCTTTAAAAGTTGTTTGAGTTTTTAATATAGTACCCTAGTAGTTCATTGTTGTTTGATTTTTAAATTGCCGTAAAGTTATTTTCATAATCTTTGTGAGGTCAGGATGTGTGTAGGTGGTTCTATTGTCACAAGGTTGAGTCTGTGCCTATAATTTATGTGAAAAGAAAAGTTTAATGTTATACTGCTTGAATTACTTTATTTCCTTTCCTTAAGGCTATAGGAGAAAGGTGGTATATTAGAGTTCTTTCATCTTATACGATTAAAATTCTAAAATAGATATGTGACTATTGTTGTTTGGCTCAAAAAAATTTTTTTTTGGTCAGTTATTTTAAAAACGTAGAAGGACTATCAACTTGGAAAATTCTTATGCAGCTTTTTAAGCATTCATAGTTTTGGTTAGTGTTGTCCAGGAACCACAGACACTGACCTATATACTTTCAGAGTGAAAAAAAAAGGGGTGGGGTGGGGCATGTATGCCTGGTAACCCTAATTAATAATTTTATATGCTCTACTTCTGTCTGTTCACTCTTTGTGTTACTTCTAATGGGAATCTGTATTCCCATTAGAGTAAAAGGCTGTATGTACTTGCATGGTTCCCTCAAGGCAGTGTTTGCCAGGCTTTAATCTTTCCTATAAAGTCTTTGGGAAATTGGTAATTTCTGTCCACCTATGATACTATTTTCTTAATATTTTTAATTGACTCATTTTAATCAGCTTTTCCTGTTAAATGTTTTAACTCTGCAGTTAAACCATTATTACTACTGAAAAACATTTTTCATTATTCTAAATAGAAGCAAAGCTATAATTATATAGTTTCTTGAAAATACAACAATGTTATTAGATCCTGGCTAGCACTGATGCCCAGGAGAAGGCAATGGCACCCGACTCCAGTACTCTTGCCTGAAAAATCCCATGGACGGAGGAGCCTGGTGGGCTGCAGTCCATGGGGTCACTAAGAGTCGGACATGACTGAGCAACTTCCTTTCACTTTTCACTTTCATGCATTGGAGAAGGAAATGGCAACCCACTCCAGTGTTCTTGCCTGGAGAATCCCAGGGATGGGGGAGCCTGGTGGGCTGCCGTCTATGGGGTCGTACAGAGTCAGACACGACTGAAGCAACTTAGCAGCAGCAGCAGCACTGACGCCCAAGGCCTGCTTGAGAGTTGTGGAACAGTGTAATAAGCATATATGTTATGAAGACCATTCAAGATACACAGAACCAAACAGACTTTTCTCTTCATAATCCAAATGATTAAAGGAGAACAAACTAAAAACCATCTCCTGTATTACTAGTTGTTCACACCTAGTCTTTGGTAAGCAGCTGGCTTAGAGAACTATGTGGGGCAATTGAAGAAAGATTGATGGGTGTTGACTTGAGTGGATATCAGAAGAGTACCAAGTGTACTCCCCCCATCAGGAGTTTGAAAGACTGGTAATTCTTGAAATATGTTTGCAAATTAAATCTTCATCATATTACTTGTTCTCTCCTTTAATGCTTTCTCATTTGTGTTTATATGGATGTTTCTTCAATTTAATCATTTATTTTTTCCATTTAATATCCAGGTATCTTTTAAAAAAATCTTGGTGCTGTAAAGATATTTTGTGGAGAAGATTAACTGATAATTCTGTAGGTAAAGAATGTTAAAACAAAAACATACACTGGAATTTAAGTAGAGACCTTTATTATGCAGAAAGGTGGTTCAGGGATCTTAACTAACTGTTTTAGACTCACTTTACCTTGACTTCTCATTGTACTGGTACAAAAAGATCAACGTAATGGTTTAAAATAAGGCTTTAAATTAAGATTTTTGTTTTTTTAACGACCATTTATTACCAGGTATTTTTGTACAGTCTCAGGAAACAGCTCAAAAATCTTGTACCTTATTTTTAACTGATAAAGTGTTCCAGTGACCCCTTGTGGCTGCTGTGGTGTGAAACACAAATGCCCTTTTCCCTGTTTCTCAAGCTTCTCAAAACCACTGCCCGTAAAACATATAAACCTTTGCCAATACAGTGCCACGTCATGATAAAATGCAAGGTTACTGTATATGAGCTCATTGACTTGGCACAGCAGAAGACAATTGATGTTAGTGAAACGAGCCTCACACTGGACTGACAAAGTCCCAGCGGATCCTGAGACAGCTGCTCCCTCGCTCCACACTTCTCCCCCTCTTACTTCCCTACTTCCCAGAGTAGAACTTTAGCCACGGGCCTGGATAGGGAGCCAAAAATGTTATCTCCAAGTCTTTGGCTTGAGCTGAGTTAGTGGAGTTAAAGTACAAAAAATGCAGAGATTCTGGTACCCCTCTGGTATTGTGTGGGGGGAGGTAGTGGTGGGTGGGAATGGCTTATCAAATCCTAGAGAATAGATCATCTAGAAGTTTCTCAATATTGAGTAAATAAATTTTTCTGTGAATCTTCATTAACTGTAAGTTTTATTGAGCTTAAGTTTATTCTTTGTATTTTGAAAACAAGTTTTAAAAGTATTCTAGTTATTTGAATATTCTACAATTCAGAGTGCTTTTTTTTTTTCAGACTAAGCTAGCGGTTTCTATTTGCATCCTCTTCACTGAGCCCTGTCCTATCCTTAGACTCTGTAGGGTCTGTGGCACCTCTGCTCATAAAAGTGGCCTCTGTTCTAGAATCTTCAGTGACATTTAGTTCTGTTACCTTCTCACTTCCTCCAGGGCAGATGAACAGGCCCAGAAGGAAATATAATTCTTCTTATTATCCAGTGAACCATTTTTTTTTCCAGTTTATATGTACCAGCTGACACATGGAATTTGTAAGCTGCATTTCCCATAAACCAGGAAAGAATGAGGTCATTTGTGTGTGTGCTTTGTTCCCCTTTCCTCTGTATCTTTTGTCCTTTTTATGTATGTTACCAAACCTTCTATCATCACACAATATTGTATGTGTGGTAAATTCTCTCAGTAGTAAGCCTACATGTCCAGCATCGAGCCAGCATTGCTAGGTTAGTATATTATTTCTTCTATAGCACATACCCCACCTTACTCCCGTGTATACTTAAATAACTTAAAAACGAGTGAATTCTTCCAATAGTGATCTGCAAAGCCTCTAATAACACCATTTACCCTTAAAGAGCCTTAAATAATACTGCCTCCCCTTTTTTTAACTTTTTATTTGTATTGGGGTATAGCCAGTTAACAATGTTGTGACAGTTTCAGGAGAACAGCAAAGGGACTCAGCCACACTTATTCATGTATTCATTCTCCCCTAAACTCCCCTCCCCATCTAGGCTGTCACATAACATTGAGCAGAGTTCCAGGAAATAACACTAACTCTTGAGGTAGTCATGTCATGATGCTTACAAGTTTTAGCAAAAACGTTCAACTGTGTAAATTTTGTGTGTTCAGCTGGACTAATTTGAAAAATATAGGCATTACAAAATAATGTCTGCATCATATCAATGAACTAAAGGTTTTCTTGTTTTTAGACTAGAAGAGATGGAAGAAAAATATCTAATGAGAGAATCAAAACCAGAAGATATACAGATGATTGCAGAATTAAAAGCCATGCTTACAGAAAGAGACCAGGTCATAAAGAAGCTAATGGTAAATTGTTTCGGTTTTGCAAAGTGGGAGGTTATGGTGTAACTATGTTAATAATTAATAGGCTGTTGAATGGGAAAATATTTTTAAGTAATGCTAAACAAAAGTTGAAAAAGTACAAAATATGTATTATGATTGAACATTTGTTAAAATGTTTTACAAGGATAAATACAGTTTTAAAATTTAAACTTGGTATTAGTGTAAGGAGATTTTTTTCAGTAATTTTTTTTAAAAATGCTTTTTAATACATATTGAATGTTCAGTAATATGTCATTGCCAGTGTACAGTTAATAAACTGTTGAAGTGTGTGTGTGTGTGTGTGTACTATACATGTAGAATTAGAATTGGATGGGAAAGAACATTCAGCACATACATGCATTAGCCTGCAGTGTATACTTCCAATTAGTCATGTTAACTTCCTAAAGTGTATTCCACCAAAACCTGATCCAAAGACATACTTCATGGAAAAAGGATTCCATTGTCTTAGGGTTTCCCTAAGAAAAGCTACCAGCTCTCTGTTGAGAGTCTCAATGCACACTGAGGTGTTAGGGGCTCTGAGAAGTCCATCAGGGAAGAAAATACAGATTTAACAATAAATATACTGCCTTCATTAGAGTCATTATTCTTCAAGAATAAAAATACACAAATGTTTTAAAATTCATAAAACATTTCAGAATCTTATAAAATTATATGACCTGATCAGTAAGTAAAATACTGCTTTTTACTGCTACTGACAAATAAAATCATAGTAAAACTAGAAATGGAATGCTAACCATTGTATTTGCTAATTGATTTCTTCATAACAGCTTTGGATATTAGCGTGCAAAGAGAGTCTAAGAGCATTTATATTTGAAGTCCTTGTTCCTTAAAATGTTTCTTGAAGCATGTAGGAAAGCCATCCTATTTCCTGGCATTAGAAGTTCCTGCCAAAAGCAAGAGGTAGTTGACTAGGGGTTCATAGATGAAACCCAGAAGCAGGCATTGGAAAGACAGAGTATGAGATACTTCATCCTACTAAATACCCATTTTCCCAAGCTTTGTGAACATGAGCACATGCATCATAGCTTGCTCTAATAGCAGTAGATTCAGAAAAATTACCTTATATTCCCTCCATGAAATCAGCAAATGTATTACTATTTTTTAATCTTTGGTAGAAATCGCTATTGATTTTCCAGTTCTAGCCACAGGGTAGTGTAGAGTCTTTTCACTACTCCCTGATTCTATGAACTGTGAGGCACGTGGGCTAAGATTAACAATGCAAATTATAGTCAGTGGTAACTAGAAGGGGGCTGAATAATCTAGTTCTACTAGAGCATAGCCCTGCCTTTCACAACACAGTGATCCATTTACTTATGTGTTTACTTCCTACAGTCTGATTGTAGGAAGCACTTGGTGAAACCAAAGGCAAAGGGCTTATCTCTGTATGGACCATTCACTTTTTCTCTATTCTGTGGTTACCACTGCTGAAATATATTGATGTCTCAGAGAGCAGATTAGGACTCACAAATAATGATACACCATAGTGTCATCTTCCTAGACGGAAACAACTCAGCCATGCACACAGCTCCATGAATACAAGTTAAGCCTAATCAAAACACACATCAGCCCTCTGGAAAAGAGATGGGCCAAATAGAGAGTTTAGTTCTAGCCTTGGAGGGAAGAGGTATGAAAGGGTAGAGAGGAGTCCCAGAGCATAAGGTTTTAAAGATGTTGAGAACTTACCAACCAGCCAACTTTAAGACCCTGGCAATTAGGTCTAGAACTCTTTGAATAATGTATATAAATTTTCATTCAGGTTTTGTATTAAATTTTGAATGAAATGGCATTTATATAGTTAAGATTTAAATAGTCAATAGAAAATGTTTAAGAAATGTTTGTAATCCTTTTGCATAGGAGGATAATAAATTTTATCAGCTGGAATTAGTCAATCGAGAAACTAACTTCAACAAAGTGTTTAACTCAAGTCCTACGGTTGGTGTTATTAATCCACTGATGAAGGTATGTGCTATAAACATTGTAAAATAGGAATGTGGTTTTAAACGTGATTAAAATTTTTATAAAATATTTAGAGCAGCATAGGATAAAGCTTCCAAAAAGTGTTTCCTTAAATTTAATAATCTAGCACTAAATCTATGAATTCTTTGTGTACTAATTTTCAGAATTAGATGCTAATAACATTCATTTATTTGCTGAGAATTCATATTCCTTGAAACAATGTTTTATTAACATTGTAAAACCTTGGTTATACCATTTCATTTTTCATATCTTTTTTTTTTTAAAAAGCTAACTTCTGAGTCTTTTCAAGATAATTTCCATCATTTCCTTAGTGTTCACTATCCTCTGGGGAATCTTGAAAAGTACTCCAAGCAGTGTATCCCCAACAGCTCTCCCTGCCATCATAATGGGCCTTGGGTTGGACATGCATTTTGTTACCTACTCGTCTTCAGAGAATGGCCTTATTTCTCATGGCCTTCTCACCTTTTTTTGATAATTAAAATTGAAAATGACCTATTCTAACATTCTGTTGCTGTCTTAGGACAGATAGAAGAGCCTTATAGACAAATGAAATGGACAGGGCTAAGCCTTGTACCTCTTGGTGCCCCAGACTACTCTGGCTCCTGTTGTGGTGCTATAGGTATAATGGAGACTTAGTAAATATTTGTTCAGTAGCAAAAGGTCATATTTTCTTATAAGCTAGAGCAAATCACTCTAGTGAATAAAGCAAGTAATAAAAAATAGTTATGTATGTTGGCTTTATAGGGATTACATATCTTTTAGCATAAATCAGTAGTAGAAATAAAAATGCCAGTGCTAAAGCTGGTTTTTTTTTCCAATTCATATTTCATTAATTTTCACGTCATACCTAATTTCTCTTAGGCCTTTAGCCAGAAAAACTTCTGCTTTCCAAGCTCATAAAACTTCTGTTAAGAAGATGGGATCTATCCTTCCTTTACAAGTTAAACTGCTTCAAACTGTAAACTGTTTTCTAAAATGACTTAAATGATTTGTAAAATGGAATGGCATATAGAGCCTTTGCAAAAAAAATTATTGGTGAATGAATGAATATAGTTAGTTTCAGTTTTTAAATTCATTATTTAGGGTGACATAAGAGTTTGAATGAACTCCGGGAGTTGGTGGTGGACAGGGAGGCCTGGCATGCTGCAATTCATGGGGTCGCAAAGAGTCGGACACGACTGAGCGACTGAACTGAACTGAACTGAAGCTTTTAATTAAAAAGCTAGGTTATGAGACTTGTTAAAACAAGATTAGAAATATTTTCTTTTTACTTATTTTATTAGAATTACATTTTTAGTCACAAGATCATTATTGTAGAATGTTGTCAATGATACTTTTGATTTCTTAAAATAAAAACTTAAGTAGTTTTGATTATGCCTTCTTATGACTAGAAATGCCAAAGATACATCTTCATAAATTTTGACTCCTAATAGTGATTCAGTTTTCACAAATAATTCTGAAGAGGGTATCACCCTTTATTTTTGCAGTTATGCTAAAATAGGCTTCTTTCCTGGGACTTTATGATTCACAGAAAACGACATAGAGGACAATGTCTAGATAATGAGGTCATTATACATAAGGAAAAGGACCATCTTGTCTATTGTCTTTCTTTAAAATTCTGGAGTCATCTTACAAAAAAATTATTTCATACATTTAATTAGCACGCTTGTAGTCAGTAAAAGATGGGAATATTCAAAATATCATACATATTAATTTTTACTCCACATAGCAAGATGATGTTCATTGATTCTACAAATGAATAGAGCTTAAAGCTAATGATTTGAAAGCCAATAGATATTAACAATCCGCAGTTGTATTGCTGTTTTCATCTGTCAATTTTAAAGACCAGTTAAAAGATTACATTGATCACTTTTGTTTTATAACTTTTAAATGTCTTAAAAGATTGTGAGCTAATTATGACACTACTAATGAATTGGTAAATGAGACTTAAGTATACAGATTTCATTTTCCCTCTTCAGAGAGATGGTATAGTGAATTTAAAACCAAATTATTTCTCTAGGTCAGCTCTAAGTCCTAGGTAGAAATGTGAGATTTGTTTCAAACTAACTTTGCCAAGCATTTTCTCATTCCTTTTATTTTCCAGGCAAGGACTGCCTCCCTTTGACAGATGGCTAAAGTTCACGGACCTCTCTTTTAAAATTATGTTAACTTTTCATCTTTTCCTCATTTTAGCTTAAACCCATGCAACCTCATGAGATCCATGAGATGTACGCTTTCCCTCTTTCCCTCCCGATAGTCTTTACCCCTTGGCCTTCTCTCCACCCACCCTCCTCCCCATGAACCATTCCTAAACATTTTTTCCTCATTCTTTCTATCCAAGCAGTATGTCTGTCTGTGAGGGTTCCATGTAGATAAAGAACACCTCCAAAGATCCCCAGACCACATTTTGGGTAACACTGGTTCATTTTAACATCCAGCTTCCAAAATTTTCCCATGCCAAATTTATTTCTTCTACTCTTCCTGTTTTCTCATTCGTCCTCATGCAGGCACTGTCCTCACATGTATTATTTTTAATGCAGCAAAAGAAGAAGAACGATAAGTCACCAACAAACAGGTTTGTGAGTGTTCCCAATCTAAGTGCTCTGGAATCTGGTGGAGTGGGCAATGGACATCCTAACCGCCTGGATCCCATTCCTAACTCTCCCGTCCATGATATTGAGTTCAACAGCAGCAAGCCACTTCCTCAGCCTGTGCCACCCAAAGAGCCCAAGACATTTCTGAGGTGAGCCCTGTCTCACCAGTGCAGTTTTTTCTTTTTTAACTTGAGAAATTTACTTCTTACATTGCAGAAATCTACTACTTTAAGAACAGCCTAGCAAAAGAAATTTTACTGTGAAATATCTTCAAAATATATTTATCACCTCTCTAGAGAACTCCTTTTTGACTGTTAAAAAGATTTTTTCTATTTTGTTGTCGGTCAATTTTCTAAATGCTTAAAGAGGTGCTAATGTAATTATACGCTTAGAATTTTAATATGTAAGAATTATCACCAATTTTTCATTAACAACCCATCCTTATTACAGAAATTCAAAATATTTTTTAGTAAGTGGCTTTTGTTTCTTATCTGTTTATTTTCCCTTTGCTTATTTATAAACATATATGCTTCTTGCCAAAATAAAAAAATATATAAGCTCTGGGAACTTAATGATAAAAGTAGGAAATTTAGAAGAAAAGTTTTGTAATTAACATTCCAATTTTATCTCAGAGTTCTCAAGTAAAGGTATTAACACGTAAAATTAGAATGAAATTATTTGTTTACTCATGAAATAATTAAAGTCAGAAAGTACTGTTATTTTATGCTTACTGATTTTGTGCTGTTTTAAAATTTTTTGACTTGTTCTTATTAAATCTCCGTGTCACTAGTAATAATCTTACAGGTAAACTACTTTTTTTTCTAAACTGATTAATGACTAGTTAATGATATTATTTCAAATAGAAAAGAAGATAGCAAGAATGAAAAGTAGTCAAATACACGTTTGAATGTGTCTCCTGCTAAATACTGTGTGTTGCTTATTTTCCCTCATGCATGGGTGCGTTCAGGTATCATTAAGATGCATGCGCATGGGCTCAAGGAACATGGCTACTGGAGTTTCCATTACACATTGTTGCGTGCCTTGTAATTGCCCCCAAAGACGGTAGGGATGCTTTTATTTTCTTAACTAGCCCAAAGAATCTTTAGTTAGAGTTAAGATAAGTATAAAGTATATAACTTCGAAGATGGAGGGGAAATTGGCTTTTTAATACATTCCTTTCCCCTAGAGTATCTGCTTGTGGAATTATGAAAGTTTAAATACACATACAGAAAAATATTATACCATGGTTTAGTCACTTAAATTAGTTATATTTAAGGACACATCTGTAAGAAATACTTGTGTCAGATTCTAAAAAAATTTTAATGAAAAGCAAAAAGGTGCTGAACGAGAAGAATGTTATCTTGTTCTTATATCCCGCAGTTCCTCCTGAACTTTTTTGTTCAAAGAGGGTCACATTACTTTTCTCAACTGTCTGATTTTTGGTTTTTGTGTTTTTTTTTTTTGTAATTGTTGTGTAACATGGCTTCTCCTTAACGGACTTCATCTGAGCTGCTTCTGCACTCTCCTGGAGGGGAGACCCCATCTAGTATAGAGGAAACAGCCAAGCTTTAAAACACATCTCCTGACATAGGGAACTAGTTGTGGTCGTCTGCCCTGATGTTTTATGTGCTTTTCCCTTCATTTTGCAAAACAGCTTAACGCTGGGTTACATGTCTCTCTCTTTATGAATCCAGTCCTCCTCAGAGTGAAGCTTCCCCGGTGGCTTCTCCAGATCCCCAGCGCCAGGAGTGGTTTGCCCGGTACTTCACGTTCTGAAAGAACTGCTTTGGCACAGTTCTGTGTGGACTGTTACTAAGAGCATGACCTTATACAGATCATTATGTGAACAGGCTCTCCTGTGTCACACACTGTGAGAAAGTATGTGTCTCTGCAGTTGAAAATGCCCTGTACTTCCTGTGATATTTATTGGACTCACTCTAAGGTACTATATTATGTGTGTAATTATAACAGTTATTTTTATTTGAGATGGAAGAATCTTTAATCTTTGTAATTACTGCATAATAAATTTTGTTAGAACAAACAATGTTTTTCTTTTTTCTAGTAAGTTTGTTGGTAATTTTTAAATACTTTTAAATTCCAGGTAAGACTTGCCAGAAAAAGTTTCGCTGAATAATAATCATAAAATATCAATTATTTTACTTCGATAATAGCAAAGTCGGGATAGAGAAATAAATGTTATAACCTATTCATTTGTTGCATTGCCATGTATAACTAAAGTGTGTTCTCTAAATTTAGAAGGCTAGAATGAAAACACTTGTGGGAATTATGGACTTCCAAGTATATAAAATACTGCCAACTTATGTTTTTGGAATTACTCTGATAGTTAAAGACCTAGACTTTGTAGTACAGCATCTGTGCTCAGTATTAAGAAGCCAGCTTGTCAGTTTTCTAAATAGGCAGTTTAGTATTGACACATGAACATGGACAAGTAACCACTATCACATGTTAATGACACCTTTTTAAAGTTTTCAGTACACCTTGGCAGGCTACTACATTGTATCCTGTGGCCTAAAAGAGTGCATCCATTTCTAAGGGTGCTAAATTTAGCTGATTCAGTAATGTAGATTTTAGAAGAGCCTGGGTGAACATTCATATAAACATCTATGAATAAATATAATAATGTTAAAGACCAACTTTTTAAATGACTACCACATGTCAGACACTGTGCTGAGAGGCCAGAAGAAAGATTATCATTTTATCTTCACAAAATCTTTAAGGAATAAACCATTGCATTTGAATATGCAGAGCTGGTAGTGTGTTGTTTAAGTTATCCTGAAAAAAAGCTTTTACCAAATGCTTTAATTTTTTTCTTCAACTAAGAGACTGAATTTTCCAACAAAAAATGGTTAATGCTTATTTTAGAAAATAGTTATAAGCTCATTTTCTTGCCCCTTGTTTATGCATATCTCATAATTTGGATATTTACTTATCAAGGATTTGATTATTAGAATTCCTACAGGTGACTTGGCTTCTCTGGTGGCTCAGACGGTAAAGCGTCTGTCTGCTAGATATGGACATACAAAGATGATGAACACCTGTCTGCAAGGAGCTAATCATACACTTGCTGAAATAATCTAAAACCAAACCTTTCTTTTTTTAATAGCAGTATCAGAAGAGACACAAATCAGTGTACAATGGGAGCAGAAAGGAGGAAGTGAGTTCTACCTAAGTGGTGACTACTTGCCGGTGATGTCAAGCTGACTAAGCTGGATATGGGAGTGGTACCCCAGTATAATATTTAAGAATGAGTAGCAATTAACCAGATAGACCAAAGGTGAGGCTGTTTAACGTATAAGCTGAAACAGGAAAGAGCAGGCCAGCTGCATCCAGAGAACTCAGCAATCCTATAGGACCATGGAGCATAATAAGAGTAGCCATTTCTTGAGCTTGTATTAGGCAGTGTAACTGTAACATTTTTAACCCTTCAGCCACCCAGATGAAGAACCTGAACTCCCTCTCTTTGCGCCCTCCCCACACCTTACACACAGAGAACTAGGAAAGCTTGAAACCTTGACCCTCTGCTACAGATGTTCTGGAATGCTTAGTAAGAAATTCAACTTGATCCTCTAGATTTTAAGCAGGTAATAAATAGCAGGTTTAGGCTTTTAATTGTTGAAAATCATTTCAAAATCAGCCAAAAACATATTGGCTGCAATTTGTTCAGAAAAGATGGGGCCCTGACTAACAACAGTACGACTGATCCAAAATTCATTGAATTGGTTCAGATGAAGACTGAAAGGAAGAATTGTTAATGGGCATGGAAATAAGGGACTAAAGAGTGAAAATGTAGAACTGGTGGGAATTGGTGATAAATGTTTGTGGCACATGAAAGAAAATGAAGTGTGGGCAAAAGATGCAGTATGATTTCAGGTGTATTGAAATTAAAGTTTCTCTGGAATAATAAAAGCAGTTAAACACAAGGGTCTCGAGTATGGCAAGTATGAGCTCGAGAAAGCCAGAGGTATGTGGATGAAAACAACAAGGAACAGACTTGGGCACAGAACTTAGGGGGACACCAACAGTTAGAGGGCAGAACGAGAAGTAGAGTTATGGATCCCAAAAAGCGTGATGTTGTGGAAGAAGGATGTTCAAAGAGAGAGCAGCCAACCAACAGTGCCAAGTGCTGTAGAGATCAGGAAAGGGAAATAATGAGAAGTGCCCATTGGCTCCAACAACTACAAAATGGTCTCCGCAAAAATAGGGTAAGTGGTGGCAACAGAAGCTAAATTCCCGAGAACTGAGGTGAAAGGAAATTTAGAGAGTGCGTGAAAACCCCTCTTTGAAGCAATTTGGCTCTACAGGTCAGGAGAAGGTGATAAGGAAAAGGGAATGTGGGGTCAGACGTGTTTTGTCAAATTTTGGTACTGGGGAGGGAGAGGAGAGAAGAGACAAGCAGCAGTTTTGTAAGAACCTTCAACTGTGTCACTGGGTTACATGTCATAACATTAAAGAGATGGCCAGAGAAGTCTCATAACATTGTTAACACTGTGATGGAAGAGAAGTTTCAGCGAGACATTTTGATAGAATATAAGAAGCAACATGGAATCCTAGAATCCTGCAGTTAGAAGGATGTAGAAGTTCTACATTTTCACTCTTTAGTCCCTCATTTCCATGCCCATTCTCTTCTGCTGTCCCGTAGAATGCTTGAATCTCCCCTGTAACATCCCTGAGTGAACTTGCCTACTTCAGTGATCGGAGGCTCACCTCTGAGGCTCCCTCCCTCCCCACTGGCTCTGCCACCAACAAGTGTCAAATATGTCTGTGACTCAGTCTCCTGGGCTATGTAGTAAGATGGATACTCTTTCAGTTCAGTTCAGTCGCTCAATCGTGTCCCACTCTTTGTGACCCCATGAATCGCAGCACTCCAGGCCTCCCTGTCCATCACCAGCTCCCGGAGTTCACTCAAACTCACGTCCATCGAGTCGGTGATGCCATCCAGCCATCTCATCCTCTGTCGTCCCCTTCTCCTCGTGCCCCCAATCCCTCCCAGCATCAGAGTCTTTTCCAATGAGTCAACTCTTCACATGAGGTGGCCAAAGTACTGGAGTTTCAGCTTTAGCATCATTCCTTCCAAAGAACACCCAGGGCTGATCTCCTTTAGAATGGACTGGTTGAATCTCCTTGCAGTCCAAGGGACTCTCAAGAGTCTTCTCCAACACCACAGTTCAAAAGCATCAATTCTTCGGTGCTCAGCTTTCTTCACAGTCCAACTCTCATATCCATACATGACCACTGGAAAAACCATAGCCTTGACTAGATGGACCTTTGTTGGCAAAGTAATGTCTCTGCTTTTCAATATGCTATCTAGTTTGGTCATAATCTTCCTTCCAAGGAGTAAGCGTCTTTTAATTTCATGGCTGCAGTCACCATCTGCAGTGATTTTGGAGCCCCAAAAAATAAGTCTGACACTGTTTCCACTGTTTCCCATCTATTTCCCATGAAGTGATGGGACCAGATGCCATGATCTTAGTTTTCTGAATGTTGAGCTTTAAGCAAACTTTTTCACTCTCCACTTTCACTTTCATCAAGAGACTTTTTAGTTCCTCTTCACTTTCTGCCATAAGGCTGATGTCATCTGCATATCTGAGGTTATTGATATTTCTCCGGGCAATCTTGATTCCAGCTTGTGCTTCTTTAGCCCAGCGTTTCTCTTGATGTACTCTGCATATAAGTTAAATAAGCAGGGTGACAATATACAGCCTTGATGTACTCCTTTTCCTATTTGGAACCAGTCTGTTGTTCCATGTCCTTTTCTAACTGTTGCTTCCTGAACCTACAAATATAATGAGAGTTTGAGAAAGGTATAAATTACCATGGGTTGAGTCATCAGTTGTCTTGGAGTAGAGCATGTATACTAGAGAAGTGGAAAAGGATTGTCAGGCAGTGGTTGAGCTCAGAGGCTATATGTTTACATTGACACCCAGCAGCATGATTATGTTCTTTGACCAGCTACTTGGATACAGGTTTACAGGAATGGATAGTTATACATAACCAGGATTAGGATTTTGTTTGGTAAGTACAACAGAAGGAAGAAAGAGGAACAAGACTGTTATTATGCTAGAATTTTAGAAGTAAAGCCACAGTGGACAAATACTATCAATTGCCTTACTAAAGGGTCTGGTCACCAGTTTTCAATGTGTGTCGGGGGCATTTACCTGCACATCCAAGCAATTCTCTGACACCAGCTGGGTGTCCTATTTTTCAACTCAATTCCGACACTAATTACCCAGAGATGACATCAGATTCCACGTGTTAAGGGTTCAATCCTATAAAATTACCCTCCACTTCACTTCCTAATCATAAGCCCAGGTTATTACTGGCTATAAACCAGACGTTTCATGATCCCTTCCTTGGGTTTGATTAATTTGCTAGAGAGGCTCACAGAACTTAGGAAACCTGTTTACTCACTAGATTACTGATTTATTACAAAGGATATTAAAGGATATAAATCAACTGCCAGATTAAAAAAAATTATATATATATATAGTGTGAGGTCCCAAAGGAGCTTCTGTCCCAGTGGAGTTAGGGGCCCAGCATGGTTGCCCACGAAAGCATTCTGGTTCCCCAACCTGGAAGCTCTCTGAGCCTAGTCAAAAATCTCTTTGAAATAGAATTGATACCCAGAGGCAAACTCTCACATTTGTGGTCAAATGATTGAGAAAGGACAGTCTTTCAGTAAATGGTACTAGAAAAACTGGATATCCACATAAAGAGTGAACATGAACTCTTGGACCTGATTACACCTTAAGTGGATCAAAGACCCAAATGAAAAATAAATCTCTTAGAAGAAAACAGGTAGGGTAAACCTTCATGACCTTGGATTTGGGAATGATTTATTTGATATGACACCAAAAGTTCAGATAACCAAAGCACAAAGATAAATTGGACTTCATCAAAATTAACATTTGTGCACCAAAGGACACTACTAACAGTGAAAAAGACAGCCCCCAAAATAGGGGAGAATAATTATAAAGCATATACCTATAAGGGATTAATACCCAGACTATATAAAGAATTACTAAAACTAAACCAAAAAACAAAAGTGGGTGACAGACATAGACATTTCTCCACAGAAGATACAAATGGCCAATAAGTACTTGATGTTCAACATCACTAGCCATTAGAAAAAGGTAAGTCAAAACCACAATGAGATACTTCATGCCCATTAGGATGGCTTTTTATTAATTTTTTTAAGGGAGAAAAGAATGGAAAAATTGAGACCCTTTAGCACTGCTAGTGGGAATGTAAAATGGTACAGTTGCTGTGGAAAATAGTCCACCAGTTCTTCAAAAATTTAAACATAAAATTATCACATGATCCAACAATTCCACTACTAGGTATATTCCCAAAAGCAGAATTGAAAGCAGGAACTCACACATATACCTGCGTACCAGTGGCCATAGCAGCATTATTCACAATAGCCAAAAAATTGAAGTAATCCAAGTGTCCATTAACAGATGAGTGGATAACTAAATACAGCCTTTCCCTCCTGTTGTAGGGAATATCTTTAGTTCAATCTCCTGTGGGTCTTTTTTACTCCGTACACAAAACACTATTTCAGGTCACCAAATGTGTACATTTTTTCCACAACATGCCACCAGCTGGGTGTCCTAGAGTGTAACTCCAGGCCACACACACATGCTTCGGATGTCCGTCCCAAGCCCAGGTGGTCACTTGTGCTTCCAACCAACTAGAGATTCTAATGACCCCCTCTTAGATTTGATTAATTTACTAGAGTGGCTCACCAAACTCAGGGAAACACATTTACCAGTTTATTAAAGGATATGATAAAGGATCCGGATGAACAGCCAGATGAAGAGAAACAGGGTGAAGTCTGAGAGTGGCCTGAGGGCGGCAGCTTCTGTCCCCATGGAGCTGGGGTGTGTCACCCTCCAGGTGGATGTGTGTTCGCCAACCTGGCAGTTCTCTGAATGCCATACTAGAGGTTTTACGAAGATTCCTCACATAGGCACGGTCAATTAACTGTTCCAGCCCTTCTCCCCACTCTGGAGAAATGGAGGAGCCAGTGCTGAAAAATTCTAAGCTTCTAATCAAGGTTTAGTTTTTCTGGTGACCAGCTCCATCCAGAAGCCCACTCGGAGTCATTTAAATAGAACAAAGGATGCTCTTTAGTGCTCTTACCACTTAGGAATTTACAAGGGCTTTTGGAGCACTGTGTCAGAAACAATTAAAGGCAGATATTAGAACAAGAGAATTTTTTATCATTTAGGAAAGGATTTCAAGCTCTGTGCCAGAAACTGATGACAGAAACCAACACTTTTTTTTTTCTCCTACACATATGCTTTGGATTTGCTGAATTCTTTGGATCTGTGGGTTTATAGGTTTTATCAAATTTTGAAAATATTTTGGCTTTTATTATTTCTTATATTTTTTTCTACTTCCCTTGCTCCTGGCCTTTGGGGACTCCAATTAATTATACATATATTATGCTACTTAACATTGTCCAAAAAAATTCATCAATACGCTGCTGAATTTGGGGAGCTTTTTTCTCTTGTTCATTTTGGATAGTTTCCATTGCTATGTCTATAAATTCAGTGATCTTTTCTTCTACACTGTCAAATCTGCTGTTAATCCTATTCAATGTGTGCTAAACTTCTCAGCCACTGTAGTTTCATTTCCAAAAACAAAACTTGGGTCTTTAAAAAATTTTATCATGTCTCTAACATGTTCCTCTACTACTTAATCTTTCATGTTGTTAATTATGTATTTTTAAAACATGTTTTATTTTTAGAAAAGTTTAGTTGTGTAGTTTAAAGTTATTATACTGTTACAAGAATTCTTAATTTCTATTTTTGTCCTGCTATTTTGTATTCTTTTATTCTATTGTATTTCACAATCTTCATCTGATAAAATGTGAGCAAGAATTTTTGTTGGTTTTGAAGCTCCTAAATTAGTGTCTTTTAACAGTAGCTGCTGGATAATGTTTGTTGAATTGAATTTTTGTCACATCACTAAAATGCTTTTTCTACAGTCTTGTTTTAGACCAATTTATGTATTATATACTCTCACAATAATAGAATTTACCCTTCTTATTTCTGAGTCATTTGGTCTTGTGTCTGAATTATCTTTCTGTTACCACCTTGTGCTCTCTTGTAACCTCCTCTATGAAAGCCTTTTCCACACCCTCACAGTGAATTAAACATTCCTTTGTAGGTGTACCTACAGCAATTATATTAAAATTATTCAATCATTCAACAAATATGAAGCACCTACTATATGCCAGGTATTACTCAAGGTGGTTGGGATGAATAAATCATGGAAAAAGTCCGATAAATCCTGTTCTCACAGAACTTCGAAGTAGGGGATGTAGACAATAAACATAAATACATTTAACATTAGAAAGTGGTAAGGGCTATGGACAAAAGGGAAGGATGAGTAAGGGTGCAGGGGGTGAGAAGGAATGGGCATGATGCCGTATTAAATAGAATGGTCCAGGTTAGCCTTATCAAAAAGTGATATAGGAGCAACAACTTGTTTCATGCCTCCCAAAATAGTCAGTCAATTATCTTTTGGCTTTCCCTTCTAGTACAGTGCCCAACACTTAGTAGGTTGCTAGAAGAACAGAATAAAAAATGTATCTTCAAGAGAAAAGGACTAGGTGTGTGTCCATGTGTTCATGTACATACATGTGTGGTTGTACATATACACAAATTCTTTTATATTCTAAATTCACTGTCATTTCATGTTTAATTTACATATGCAGATATACATTAAAAATATAGATACTGTTCCATTCAAAAAGGATTAGAAGTGACTACATAAAAGATACGCAATGAAAAAATCTTTATCAAGCAACTAATTAAATGGTGTAGGAAGTCAGGACTAATGAAAGAATACAAACAGCATTGAAGGGTAACATAACTGGACTTAAACCTCAGCGTTTGCCTGATATGCCTTTGAGCTACATGTACGGTTATATGATTCTTAGAAAAGAGGATAGGTTTAAATGAGAATAAAAATTTCTCCTAATGTCGAATTCTAGAAGTAATTCCTCATAGAACTTCATTACAGGAGACAGTGCTCAATTGATATTGAATGGTGTCCTCAACTATTTTTACAAAAAATCATGTGAATTTTAAAGCTATAACCTTTGATAAAAGGGGAAATGATAGCATTTAAAAATAACTCAATTTAAGAAATTCAATAAAAAACAACAACAGACTACTAAGTACTAGCTGTCTCATGTCTAACTGGATCCTAGGACAGAACAGTGAAAAAAGGTGAAGTCCCTTGACAGGCTTCCTTAAATATCATTTCTCTTACCTTGACTCTTGGATAGTAGAAAGAGGTTGTAATCAGACAAGGTACAGGAAGGAAATTCCAGTTCAGTTCAGTCACTCAGTGTTGTCTGACTCCCCATGGACTGCAGCACGCCAGGCTTCCCTGTCCTTCACCAACACCTGGAGCTTGCTCAAACTCATCTCCATCAACTTGGTGATGCCATCCAACCATCTCATCCTCTGTCATTCCCTTCTCCTCCTGCCTTCAATCTTTCCCAACATCAGAGTCTTTTCCAATGAGTCAGTTCTTCACATCAGTTGGAGTTTCAACTTCAGCATCAGTCCTTCCAATGAATATTCAGGACTGATCTCCTCTAGGATGGACTGGTTGGATCTCCTTGCAGTCCAAGGGACTCTCAAGAGTCTTCTCCAACACCACAGTTCAAAAGCATCAATTCTTTGATGCTCAGCTTTCTTTATAGTCCAACTCTCACATCCATCCATGACTACTGGAAAAACCATAGCTTTGACTAGATGGATCTTTGCTGGCAAAGACATGCCTCTGCTTTTTAATATGCTGTTTAGGTTGGTCATAGCTTTTCTTCCAAGGAGCAATTGTCTTTTAATTTCATGGCTCCAGTCACCATCTGCAGTGATTTTGGAGCCCCTCAAAATATAACCTCTCACTTTCCATTGTTTCCCCATCAATCACCATAAAGTGTTTAGACTGGATGCCAGGATCTTAGTTTTCTGAATGTTGAGTTTTAAGCCAACTTTTCCACTCTCCTCTTTCACTTTCATCAGAGGCTCTTTATTTCTTTGCTTTATGCCATAATGGTGGTGTCATCTGCATATCTGAGGTTATTGATATTTCTCCCAGCAATCTTGATTCCAGCTTGTGCTTCATCCAGCCCAGCATTTTGCATGACGTACTCTGCATATAAGTTAAATAAGCAGGGGGACAATATACATCCTTGACATACTCCTTTTCCAATTTGGAACCAATCTGTTGTTCCATGTCCAATTCTAACTGTTACTTCCTGACCTGCATACAGATTTCTCAGGTGGCAGGTCAGGTTGTCTAGTATTCACATCTCTTTAAGAATTTTCCAGTTTGTTGTGATCCACACAGTCAAAGGCTTTGGCATAGTCAATAATGCAGAAGTAGATGTTTTTCTGGAACACTTGCTTTCTCGATGATCCAATGAATGTTGGCAATTTGATCTCTGGTTCCTCTGCCTTCTTTTTCCTAAATCCAGCTTGAACATCTGGAAGTTCATGGTTCACATACTGTTGAAGACTGGCTTGGAGAATTTTGAGCATTATTTTGCTAGTGTGTGAGATGAGTACAATTATGTGGTAGTTTGAATATTCTTTGGCATTGCCTTTCTTTGGGATTGGAATGAAAACTGATCTTTTCCAGTCCTGTGGCCACTGCTGAGTTTTCTGAATTTGCTGGCATATTGAGTACAGCATTTTCACAGCATCATCTTTTAGGATCTGAAATAGCTCAACTGGAATTCCATCACCTCCACTAGCTTTGTTTGTAGTGATGCTTCATAAGGCCCACTTGACTTCGAATTTCAGGATGTCTGGCTCTAGATGAGTGTTCACATCATCGTGATTATCTGGGTCTTGAAGATCTTTTTTTTGTATATAGTTCTGTGTATTCTTGCCACCTCTTCTTAGTATCTTCTGCTTCTGTTCAGTACATACCATTTCTGTCCTTTATCGAGCCTATCTTTGCATGAAATGTTCCTTTGGTATCTCTAATTTTCTTCAAGAGATCTCTAGTCTTTCCCATTCTATTGTTTTCCTCTATTTCTTTGCATTGATCACCTAGGAAGGCTTTCTTATCTCTCCTTGCTATTCTTTGGAATTCTGCATTCAAATGGGTATATCTTTCCTTTTCTCCTTTGCTTTTTGCTTCTCTTTGCACAGCTATTTGTAAGGCCTCGTCAGACAGCCATTTTGCTTTTTTGCATTTCTATTTTTGGGGGATGGTCTTGCTTCCTGTCTCCTGTACAATGTCATGAACCTCCATCCATAGTTCATCAGGCACTCTGTAGAGTCTATCAGATATAGTCCCTTAAATCTATTTCTCACTTCCACTGTATAATCATAAGGGATTTGATTTAGGTTATATCTGAATGCTCTAGTGGTTTTCCCCACTTTCTTCAATTTAAGTCTGAATTTGGCAGTGAGGAGTTCATGATCTGAGCCACAGTCAGCTCCTGGCCTTGTTTTTGCTGACTGTATAGAGCTTCTCCGTCTTTGGCTGCAAAGAATATAATCAGTCTGATTTCGGTGTTGACCATGTGGTGATGTCCACGTGTAGAGTCTTCTCTTGTGTTGTTGGAAGAGTGTGCTATGGCCAGTGTGTTCTCTTAGCAAAAACTCGTTAGCCTTTGCCCTGCTTCATTTTGTACTCCAAAGCCAAATTTGCCTGTTAACTGCAGGTATCTCTTGACTTCCTACTTTTGCATTCCAGTCCCCTATAATGAAAAGGACATCTTTTTTGCGTGTTAGTTCTAGAAGGTCTTGTAGGTCTTCATAGAAGCGTTCAACTTCAGCTGCTTCAGCATTACTGGTCGGGGCATAGACTTGGATTTCTGTGACCTTGAATGGTTTGCCTTGGAAACGAAGAGAGATCATTCTGCCATTTTTGAGATTGCACCCAAGAAAGTTTTAAGGCAACTTTTTCAGGAAGGAAATTAGGGAGTGTTCAAAAAGTTCTTCAGTTAACTATCTTAATTTTATTTTTTATAATAGTCTAATTTCAACAGTACAGGTACTAATGGGCCTAGTTGTTTTGAAAATTAAGATTGAAGAAAAATATTTAATCATCATCTAACACGGTGGTTCTTACATTTTGGTGTGTATGAGTCACCTCAGTTACTTGCTTAAAATACTGACTTCGGTGTCCATTTCCAGAAATTCTTAGTGTGTAAGTCTCAAGGTAGCAAAGGAGTCAGGCTTTAATAAGGAGAATTTGATTCACATGGTAGGCTGCTGCTGCTAAGTCGCTTCAGTCGTGTCCGACTCTGTGCGACCCCATAGACGGCAGCCCACCAGGCTCCCCTGTCCCTGGAATTCTCCAGGCAAGAACACTGCAGTGGGTTGCCATTTCCTTCTCCAATGCATGAAAGTGAAAAGTGAAAGGGAAGTCGCTGAGTTGTGTCTGACTCTAGTGACCCCATGGACTGCAGCCTACTGGGCTACTCCATCCATGGGATTTTCCAGGCAAAAGTACTGGAGTGGGGTGCCATTGCCTTCTCCCACATGGTAGGCTACAAAGATGGTAAACAGGAAAGGAGAGGCTAACTTTTTCATAAACCTTCACCATAACCCTAATGCAATGTTTGTCACCAATAGTAAAATGTGTGTGAACATATAACTCCAAAGAAGTAACTAATTCATGTAATGAACACATTATTGTATTAATATATACATTATATTAAAAAAAAATAACCCCATCACTATGGTGACGGCATTTATATTTCAAGGTCCCTTCAGGCATATGTGTATGTACTCAGTCGCTAAGTCATGTCCGACTCTGCGACCCCTTGGATTGTAGCCCACCAGAGTCCCCTGTCCATTGTATTTTCCAGGCAATAATACTGGAGTGGATTGCCATTTCCTCCTCCAGGGGATCTTCCTGACCCACGGATCGTACTTGCATCTCTTGTATCTCTTGTATTGGCAGGTAGATTCTTTACCACTAGTTAAAAGTGAGAAGCTCTTTGACTTCTAGTACAAATTCTAAAAACTTACATACATATGCTATCTTACTAAAAAAACCCCCACCAAATCCTTGTATTACCAATACATGGTGGGAACATCACACTGCACACTCGAAGAGGCAAAATTCCATTTCCAAGAGGGCCATTGAGTCCTCCCACCCTGGATGGAACAGCTGCCTCTCTGCTCTCATGGTTCAGAACACAGGGGTCACAAAATGGGCTTTCTGAGCCACACACAGCACGTGGTGGATGGACCCTCGATACACTGCTCAGCCTGCAATGAAACAAACATCACACATGCAGCCCAAGCACCCAGGCATAGTCCATGGCTAATGATAATAGACGATATGGATAAATTTTTCCAAAGTTAATTTAGTGAAATTTAGAGAAATATAATTTGTAGGGTGATAACGTATACAAATAATACTTATAGTACACGGATGTCATATTAATTCTATATATTAAATATATAATATGAACAATATAGAATCTGTAGGGGTATACACAAACTGCAATAGTCACAACAGACAAAGAAATTCAGTTAGTGTTACTGTCCAATCCTACAAATGCACACTCCCGCCTTGGCCCTCAGAACTCAATAACTTTACCTGAAAACCATCTGATATAAACTTAACAACGGTCCAGTTGCAATTTTTACAGTAAATAATTAAATCTTATTTTTAGAGTCAGAAAAGATATAAATAGAAGTTCCTGTAAATGTCTCTGCATCACAGTAGTTCATCTTGCACACCCCTTGGGGCTGAATATTGCTTCCTCAGAGCACAAATAAATGTTTCTTTAGGAAAACATTCTCCTACAACTTGCCTTCCAAATAATACATTATAAATTATTGGAGCCTGAAATTTTATCTTTGATTCATTGAGAAGAGATCCACAGGAAAATATTCTTCCAATCTACATTCTCTCCATGAAGGATTACGCAATACGAATCACCTACAGCGGCACTGAAATGGTCAGAGACAAGAATGTATTTCATTGGTTGAGAGCAGGCAGCAAAATGATAAACGTACCCTCTCAAACGAGGGGTATAAAAAAAGAAAAAGCCTATTCAGTATCTTTGTAAGGAAGCCACATCTAGACAGAATGAATCTATGAGTTCAAACTGAGTTTAAAGAGGCCTTTCCTTTTCTAAGGAGGAATCTGTTAGGGTGTTGGGGCCAGTGTGAGGAAAGCAGGAGAGACTCCATCTTGAAGCCTATCATCCATCTTAAAGACAGGATGTGAACTGGGCCTGAACCTTGCCCAAGAGTGACAAAACTGTTGCTAGTGAAAACCAGGTCTCCTGGAGACTTCCCTCCCTACAGGTGACAAACAGAGATTGTAGTTGAGGTCAGGCTGCCCCTGTCAGAATAACCATGGAGACATCCCCCCTTGATGTATAATCATTGTTCCCCCACTTTAACCTTAACTGTTTGTTCTCCTAACCTACTTGTAAAACTCAATCACATACAACAAAGAGGTTGCTAATATGTAACCAGTCACTTAGTGGGGGCGGCAGGGGTGGGGGTTGCGGTGCGGTATAAAACTGGGCCTCTCAGAAACATCAGGGTCCTTGTTGGGAACTGATTCCCCTTGGACCCGCTGGCATAATAAACTGTACTCCAATATCTTGACTGTCCTTCGAGGTGTGTTTTGTAACTCCAGATTCCACAACAAGGGAGCATGGTTTGAATTCACAGAGCAGGAAACAATGAAAAAGACATCCTGTGAACTATGCAAACTAGTCTCATCAAAAACAAAACTGTTCAAATTCAAAGGTTGAAGCAAATTTTTTAAAAAATCAAAGTCACGTAAAAATAGTATTTCCAACATTTGTTGCATACCTTCGATATGCCAAGGACTGTTTAGGTCTGGGGATATACCAGTGAGGGAAAAATGCAGAAATCCCATTTGTGTGCTCAGTGGGGCTTATACTGTTGTGGGTATTCCCAGTTGGTAATGATAAGTAAAATGGAGAAAAACAAGGAAGAGAAAACAAGCAGTGTGAGGCAGGGAGTGGGGATGTGGAGTAGGTTATGAGGGAACTGAACCAGGTAGGTAACTGGGGGGCGAGTATACCAAGTGAGAATAACAGGAAATGTAAAGTGTTAGGAGAAGTAGGAATGTCTGAGCAACAGCATTGATGCTGTATTGGAGTGAACAGAGGAAGACAGTAGTGGATATGCAATAAACTGATGAAAATTTTAAAAACTTAAAAACATATTCAAAGACGAGAAATGAGTCATAAAAATATTGCAGTAGTATGACAAGAACTCAACAAAGGGTATTCAGAATCGACTATGTGAAAGGCTCTGTTGTAGGGCCTTCATCCTGCTCACATTTTAGCAGAATGTAAACTGTGAGAAAGTAGAATAAAAGAAAATACAATATAGTAGAACAAAAACAGAAACGAAGAATTCTTGTAATGCAGTATAATAATTTTAAAGTACACAACTAAAAATTACAGAAAACGAGATAAATGACTCAAAACTACATAATTAATATGGAAGATAAGTGGTAGGGGATCATGTTAGAGACATGAGAAAATACTTTTTAAACGACGCACTTCTGGTATTCAGAAGTGTCAGAAGTGAAGTGTTTTTTTGTGAAGATTAAAGGAGACACAGAGAAGAAACACACAGTAGGAAGAAACAACTTTTTCCTACCCAGAAAAAGAGCACAGGAAAAAGCTGAGTTTTTTCATTTTTAACAAGAAATTGAAGGAAAAAATAAGGCAAATCACAAACTACTGAACCCAGTGATAAATAAATTTGCAAAGGAGCCAAAAGGAAGAGGTAAGTAAAATACTTGAAGAAACCACGGGAAGGGCCCTGGAAATTAAGACTCAGTTCAGTTCAGTAGCTCAGTCATGCGGAGAAGGCAATGGCACCCCACTCCAGTCCTCTTGCCTGGAAAATCCCATGGACAGAGGAGCCTGGTAGGCTGCAGTCCATGGGGTCGCTAAGAGTCGGGCATGACTGAGCGACATCACTTTGACTTTTCACTTTCATGCATTGGAGAAGGAAATGGCAACCCACTCCAGTGTTCTTGCCTGGAGAATCCCAGGGATAGGGGAGCCTGATGGGCTGCCGTCTCTGGGGTCGCACAGAGTCGGACACGACTGAAGCAACTTAGCAGCAGCAGCAGCAGCAGCTCAGTCATGTCTGACCCTTTGCAACCCCATGGACTGCAGCACACTGGGCCTCCCTTTCCATCACCAATTCCAGGAGTTTACTCAAATTCATGTCTATTGAGTCGGTGATGCCATCCAACTATCTCACAGTTCAGAATTTATGACTATATGTATAAATATACACAACTATTTTCTTGTTTAAATTTCTCTAAAAGATGATTGAGATTATCCAGCATATAAGAAACCAGAAAATCACCACTCAATTCTAACAACAAGTAAAAACCAGAAACACTGAAAAATCAATCTCTCTTCTTAAATCCGTCAGAGTGAGGTCACAGGCCAAACTGTTGCCCCCCAAAACTGAAGAGACAATGGAGAATCACAACTTACCAGAGTAGAAACTCAGGAGCTGAGATCCTCTACAGGAACCAGTGCTGGTGTATGGAAACTTTATCTGTAATTGACAAATCACTGGAGGCCAATTGTGGGCAGGTCAGAGAAATTAAAAACTCCAGAGGGACCCACTCACACTTTTATGGGTTTTACCTTCAGGAGTTCATCAATTCCTCACAATAAATACTGGAGAAAAATCCCTTCCTGCTCTGGCAGGAGCTGCAGAAAGGGAACCATTTTAAAATACACCAGAGTGCTCTGTTCATAGTAAGCTCTGCTCTCAGCTGAAAACTATTTAACCAGAGCCTAACCTCCTAGGGTCTACCAGACACTAACTGACCTTGGGGGAAGAGAAATAACTATTTCCACCTGGCTCCAGCCTTCCACAAGAAGGAAGGGAAATACACAACTTCAATCTCCTTTAGCCTTCTGCCTGGGTTAAGGAAAATATCAGTTCCAGCCCATTCTAACCATCCTGTACCACCTAAGCAGGGAAGGGACTGAGAAGAACATGCAAAATTCATAATCCAGAGACAAAACCTAACTACAAGATTGAGACCTAATCATAAGACTACAGACTTCTCCCCACTCCACACCTTATCTCTACGTTACTAAAGGCCTATTTATAGCACTGTAACCTAGCACATCATCTTTCAACAAAAAAATTTATAAGATACATGAAAAAAAACCACACCAACACAGTTTGAAGCAACAGAGCAAGCATCAGAACCAGGCTTTCATATGGCAGGGATATTGGAATAATCAGACTGAAAATTTAAAACAACTATGATTAATAGGTGAAGGATAATGGATAAAATAGAATACAAGAACAGATGGGCAATGTATGCAGAGAGATAGAAATTCTAAGAAAGAAGCAAAAAGAAATACTAGAGATTGAAAACTCTGTAACCAAAATAAGGAATGCCTTTGATGGGCTCAGTGGACTGCATACAGCTGAAAACAGAATCTCTAAGCTTTAGGATATGTCAGTAGAAACCTCCAAAACTGGGAAGCAAAACCCACTGGAATATCCAAGACAAGTACAAATGTCAAAACATATACAATTACAAAACATACACATAATGGGAATTCCCAAAGGAGTAAGAAAAAGGAACAGAAGAAATCTTTAAAGCAATAATGAGTGAGGACTTGCAACAAATTAATGTCAAATTAATGTAAAAGGTCACATACACGTAATGGGAATTCCCAAAAGAGTAAGAAAAAGGAACAGAAGAAATCTTTAAAGCAATAATGAGTGAGGACTTGCAACAAATTTAATGTCAAATTAATGTAAAAGGTCAGTTTTCATTCCAATCCCCAAGAAAGGCAATGCCAAAGAATGCTCAAACTACCGCACAATTGCACTCATCTCACACGCTAGTAAAGTAATGCTTAAAATTCTCCAAGCCAGGCTTCAGCAATACATGACCCATGAATTTCCAGGTGTTCAAGCTGGTTTTAGGAAAGGAGACGAACCAGAGATCAAATTGCCAACATCTGCTGAATCATGGAAAAAGCAAGAGAGTTCCAGAAAAACATCTATTCCTGCTTTATTTACTATGCCAAAGCCTTTGACTATGTGGATCACAATAAAATGGGGAAAATTCTGCAAGAGATGGGAATACCAGACCAGCTGACCTGCCTCTTGAGAAACCTATATGCAGGTCAGGAAGCAACAGTTAGAACTGGACATGGAACAAACAGGCTGGTTCCAAATAGGAAAAGGAGTACGTCAAGGCTGTATATTGTCACCCTGCTTATTTAACTTATATGCAGAGTACATCATGAGAAACGCTGGGCTGGAGGAAGCACAAGCTGGAATCAAGATTACTGGGGAAAAGATCAATAACTTCAGATATGCAGATGACACCACCCTTATGGCAGAAAGTGAAGAAGAACTAAAGAGCCTCTTGATGAAAGTGAAAGTGGAGAGTGAAAAAGTTGGTTTATAGCTCAACATTCAGAAAACCAAGGTCATGGCATCTGGTCCCATCACTTCATGGCAAATAGATGGGGATACAGTGGCTGACTTTATTTTTCTGAGCTCCAAAATCACTGCAGATGTGATTGCAGCCATGAAATTAAAAGACGCCTACTCCTTGGAAAGTTATGACCAACCTAGACAGCATATTCGGAGAAGGCAATCGCACCCCACTCCAGTACTCTTGCCTGGAAAATCCCAGGGACAGAGGAGCCTGGTGGGCTTCAGACCATGGGGTCGCTAAGAGTCAGACACGACTGAGCAACTTCACTTTCACTTTTCACTTTCATGCATTGGAGAAGGAAATGGCAACCCACTGCAGTGTTCTTGCCTGGAGAATCCCAGGGACGGCGGAGCCTGGTGGGCTGCCATCTATGGGGTCGCACAGAGTCGGACACAACTGAAGTGACTTAGCAGCAGCAGCAGCAGATAGCATATTAAAAAGCAGAGATATTACTTTGCCAACAAAGGTCCATCTAGTCAAGGCTACGGTTTTTCCAGTGGTCAGGTATGGATGTGAGAGTTGGACTATAAAGAAAGCTGAGTGCCATAGAATTGATGCTTTTGAACTGTGGTGTTGGAGAAGACTCTTGAGAGTCCCTTGGACTGCAAGGAGATCCAACCAGTCCATCCTAAAGGAGATCAGTCCTGGGTGTTCATTGGAAGGACTGATGTTGAAGCTGAAACTCCAATACTTTGGCCACCTGATGCAAAGAGCTGACTCTTTGGAAAAGACCCTGATGCTGGCAAAGATTGAGGGCAGGAGGAGAAGGGGACGACAGAGGATGACCGACTCAATGGACATGGGTTTGAGTGAGCTCTGGAAGTTGGTGATGGACAGGGAGGCCTGGTGTGCTGTGGTCATGGGGTCACAAAGAGTTGGATATGACTGAGCCACTGAACTGAACGTTAAAGAAAAATCCTGAAAGAAGTCAGGGGTGGGGGAAACATTTGTGAGGGGAAAAAAAAAAGATTATATTATATTCAACTTCCCCTAGAAACTATGCAAGCAACAAGAAAGCAGAGTGAAATATTTTGTGTTGAGAGAAAAATCCCACCAACCTATCATTCGTACCTGCAAAATTATCCTTCAAAAGTGAAGTAAAAATATTTTTCTCAGACAAAAATGTAGGGAGTTTGTTGCCTGCAAGTCTACCTTGCAAGAAAAGTTAAAAGTTCTTTGAAGAGAAAGGATATAATATATCAGAAATTCAGATCTACATAAACTAAGGAAGAGTACTGAAGAAAAACTAAATGAAAATAAAAACTTATTGATCTAACAGAACAGTGTGCTCCACATAATAATAGCAGTAGTATATTCATTATGCAGAGCTAAGTCTTACAAGCTTATATAAGTAAAGTGGATGAGTGCCATGATGCAAGGGATGGGAGGAAAGATTGAGGATTACTTTGCTACTATAAAATACTTGGAGTAGTATAGTGTTACTTGAAAGTGGACTTAATTATAATGTATATTGCAAATTTTATTAGTCAACTGATTTTTTTAAAAAGCATAACAATGCTAAGAATGGAGAGAAAATGGAAGCATATAAAATGTAATTATATATATTAAAACATTATAGCCTTTGGATTTGTAGAGTGTTTTTTATCTAAAAAATGCCAAATGTATAAAGTAACAAATCTTCAAATATCTGTTTTCATTCTTCCTTGGAGGCATTTTCTGAGAAAAATAAACAACAATAAGAAAACAAGCACTGTTACTAAAAAATGGGCAAAAGACCGGAAGACGCCCAATATATACAGATAAAAGTTAAGTGTATGAAAAGATATTCAACATCATATGTCAACAGGGAAATGCAAAGCAAAATAACAATGAGATACTACATACCTATTAGAATGGCTAAAATTCAAAACACTAAAAACACAAAATGCTGGAGAGGATGTGGAGCAAAAGCAACTTTCATTCATGGTGGATGGGAATAAAATGGTACAGCTACTTTGGAAGACATTTTGGTTGTTTCCTACAAAACTACTCTTAACCATATTATGCAGCAGTCATGCTCCTTTGTATTTACCCAAAGGAGCTGAAAACTATGTTCACACAAAATCTGCACGTGGTTGTTTACGGCAGCTTTATCCATAATTGGCTGAACTTGGAAGCAACCAAAATTGGTCCTTCTGTAGGTGAGTGGATAGTGTGGTATGTGCAGATAATGCAGTATCATTCAGCACCAAAAAGAAATGAGCTGCCCAAGCCATGAACAGGCATGAAAGAAATTTAAATGTATATTACTAAGTGAAAAAGCTGATCTGAAAAGACAACATACTGTATGATTTCAACTACACGATATCCTGGAAAACTACAGAGAGAGTATAACGATCAGTTATTGCTAGGAGTTAGTGGGGTTGGAGGGATGATTTTTAGATTTTTAGGCCAGTGAAACTATTCTGTGTAACATGCAGTGGTGGATGCCTTTTATTATACCTCTGTCAAAACAGAATGTACACCGAGAGTGAACCCTACTATAAGCCATGGACTTTGAGTGATGATGATGTGTTAATGTCAGTTCATCAATTTTAACCAATCCACCACTCTGGTAAAAGGATACTAACAGGGAGGTTGCAGCTGTGTGGAGACAAGGATTATATGGGCAATTTTTGTACTTCCTATTCAATTTTGCTATGAACCTAAAACTGCTTTAAAATTTTTAATAATAAAATGTTAAAAATCAATTGTATGCAAAGAACAACCAGAAATTGAAACTGGTAACATTTATATATAATCAAAAAGTATGGTCCCTTCTTTCCCATGATTTTAGGGATAAATCTGACAGATGAATTTGACATAACAGCAAAAAACTTCGAGATTACATAAGCATCACTATGAACAAAGCTAGTGGAGGTAATGGAATTCCAGTTGAGCTATTTCAAATCCTGAAAGATGATGCTGTGAAAGTGCTGCAGTCAATATCCCAGCAAATTTGGAAAACTCAGCAGTGGCCACAGGACTAGAAAAGGTCAGTTTTCATTCCAATCCCATAGAAAGGCAATGTCAAAGAATGCTCAAACTACTGCACAATAATGCTCAAAATTCTCCAAGCCAGGCTTCAGCAATATGTGAACCATGAACTTCCAGATATTCAAGCTGGTTTTAGAAAAGGCAGAGGAACCAGAGATCAAATTGCCAACATCCACTAGATCATCAAAAAAGCAAGAGAGTACCAGAAAAACATGTATTTCTGCTTTATTGAGTATGCCAAAACATTTGACTGTGTGGATCACAATAAACTGTGGAAAGTTCTGAGATGGGAATACCAGACCACTTGACCTGCCTCTTGAGAAACCTATGTGCAGGTCAGGAAGCAACAGTTAGAACTGGACATGGAACAACAGACTGGTTCCAAACAGGAAAAGGAGTACGTCAAGGCTGTATATTGTCACCCTGCTTATTTAACTTATATGCAGAGTACATCATGAGAAACGCTGGACTGGAAGAAGCACAAGCTGGAATCAAGATTGCCAGGAGAAATATCAATAACCTCAGATATGCAGATGACACCACCCTTATGGCAGAAAGTGAAGAGGAACTAAAAAGCTTCTTAATCACAGTGCAAGTGGAGAGTGAAAAAGTTGGCTTAAAGCTCAATATTCAGAAAACGGAGATCATGGCATCTGGTCCCATCACTTCATGGGAAATAGATGGGGAAACAGTGGAAACAGTGTCAGACTTTATTTTCTTGGGCTCCAAAATCACTGCAGATGGTGATTGCAGCCATGAAATTAAAAGACGCTTACTCCTTGGAAGGAAGATTATGACTAACCTAGAGAGCATATTGAAAAGCAGAGACATTACTGTGCCAACAAAGGTCCATCTAGTCAAGGCTGTGGTTTTTCCAGTGGTCATGTATGGATGTGAGAGTTGGACTGTGAAGAAAGCTGAGTGCCGAAGAATTGACGCTTTTGAACTGTGGTGTTGGAGAAGACTCTTGTGAGTCCCTTGGTCTGCAAGGAGATCCAACCAGTCCATTCTAAAGGAGATCAGCCCTGGGTGTTCTTTGGAAGGACAAAAAGCTGAAACTCCAGAACTTTGGCCACCTCATGCGAAGAGCTAACTCATTGGAAAAGACTCTGATGCTGGGAGGGATTGGGGGCAGGAGGAAAAGGGGACTACAGAGGATGAGATGGCAGGAGTTTGAGTGAACTCTGGGAGTTGGTGATGGACAGGGAGGCCTGGCGTGCTGCGATTCATGGGGTCGCAAAGAGTCGGACATGACTGAGCAACTGAACTGAACTGAACCCCTAAATAGACGGGGAGGTTTACTTTATTCAAGGGTCATAAAATACTAATAACAAGTAGATTCTTCCCAAACTGACCTACAGATTCTGCTGCTGCTGCTAAGTCGCTTCAGTCGTGTCCGACTCTGTGCGACCCCATAGACGGCAGCCCACCAGGCTCCCCTATCCCTGGGATTCTCCAGGCAAGAACACTGGAGTGGGTTGCCATTTCCTTCTCCAATGCATGAAAGTGAAAAGTGAAAGTGAAGTTGCTCAGTCGTGTCCGACTCTTCGCAACCCCATGGACTGCAGCCTACCAGGCTCCTCTATCCATGGGATTTTCTAGGCAAAAGTTCTGGAGTGGGGTGCCGTTGCTTTCTCCGACAGATTCTATGCAACCCCAATAAAAATTGCAGCTTTTTCACAGAAAACAACAGGCTGGCTTTAAAATTCATTTGGAACAGAAGAGCCCTAACAACTTTGAAAAAGAACAAAACTAGAGGCCAAACGATCTACCCGATTTCACGACTCATTATAGTTACAGTAATTAAGACAACCTCGTGTTTTTATCAGTTCAGTTCAGTTGCTCAGTCGTGTCCAGCTGTTTGAGACCCCATGCACTGCAGCACGCCAGGCCTCCCTTGTCCATCGCCAGCTCCCTGAGTTTACGCCAGCTCCCGGAGTTTACGCAAACTCACATCCATTGATTTGGTGATGCCATCCAACCATCATATCTTCTGTCGTCCCCTTCTCCCGCCTTCAATCTGTCCCAACATCAGGGTCTTTTCAAATGACCCTGTTTATGACCGTATTTTTATAAAGCTAGACAAATACATCGGGGAACAGAATATTAAGTCTTAGACCCGCATATAAGGACAACTGACATTGGAGGTAAGTCCAAAGGCTATTCAGTGGAAAAAATATAGCTCTTTTAATAGTAGTAGATTTCTATTAATAAAGTTATCCCAAGATCCATATTTCGCAAAAAAAAATCCGTATTTTGCAGCATATCCAAAAATCAGCTCAAAATTAATCATAAACCTAAACTTAAAACCTTCATTCTAAAACTTGTGGAAGAAAACAGAAAAATCTTGGCGGCTTTGGGTCTGGCAGAGGTCTTAAGACAAGAAGGAAAGCCCAGCGCGTGCAAAACCTAAGAGCCACCGCCTACCGCTCAGTCTAGCCCGCCCCGGGGCTCCTGGCGCCCTGGCCGGGACCCGCCTCGCTCCTCCCATCCAGCCCCGCCCCGCCCCGCCTCTCTCGTCCGGCAGCGCTCGGCGGGGCGCGCGCCCGCCCGCCCGCTCCTCCACCCGGAAGAGGCACCTGAACCGCCAACTTGAGGCAGTGCGCGGCCCGGCGTCCCTCGGGAGCGCGGGCCCGATCAAGCCGCCCGCGTGGCGCCTATCTCGCCCGGGCGCCAGGCGGACCCGCGGGTGCCTGCGCGTCCCCGGGGCCGACGGCGCCTCCAGCGGCCCCGCGCGCGCCACCCGCCCCGCCTCCACCCGGGGCCTCCTCCCGCCTCGCGGGCCCCGCGCACTACCCCGCCGCCTGGCCTGAGCCCTTCGTGTCCCTCAGCGTCGGGAGCAGCCCCCGGTGACTTCTGACACCGCGTAACCGCCAGTAAGTGAAAGCCGCAGCTTCGTTTCACCATTCTTTATTTCTCCCGCAGAGGGTCCCAAGTCTTGCCCACACCTGGTTAATTCCAAAACTATTCAACTTCGGGCCTGGGCCGGCGATGCGGCTGCCCGCAGCTGAGCCTAGGAAATGTTGTTGTCGGGCACGGGCAGTGTCCAGAGACGGAAGTGTGGAAAGCTGTTCTCCGGGCACAACTTGGCTCCACGTTTGCGGAGCGCCCGCGGGGAGGAGGCGGAGAGCTGAAGCTGGGGGGCGGGAAGGGGGCGGTGCCAAAGAGGGCGGATCTTAGGGTGCAGGGGCGTGGCCCCCGGAGGGGCGGTGCGGCGGGTGTGCGGGCTGTGATTCCCAGGGACCCAGCTGGAAGTTACAGCTTATGCATCCTCCTGGGTTTTTCTTGTTGGCGATTTACTTAAGAGAATAAAGTAGCACAACCTGGCTTTATTTGTCTTCAAATATTCCATAAGAAAAAGGAAAAGGAACTTGAAAGTTGTAAAACGCTGCTCAAGTATGAGTGAGCATGTTTCTAGGGTTAGCAAGCTGCTTAGTCAGTTGTGCCCAGATATTGAAAGTGAATGCTTTTTTTTTTAGTGATGCTGTTTCAAAAAGACTAGGCGAAATTTAAACTGATCTTAATATGAACCATGAATTCTGAGACTACCCCCTTCCAGCCTTATGTGAAACTGCCTTTTAAGTTGCTAAGTTTTTGGCTCCAAATTTAATATGCATTTATAGAATCTTAGAGGTTATCTAAAGGGACAACAGAGGATGAGATGGTTGGATGGCATCACTGATTCGATGGACATGAGTTTGAGCAAGCTCCTGGAGTTGGTGATGGACAGGGAAGCCTGGCATGCTGCAGTCTGTGGGGTTGCAAAGAGTCTGGACATGACTGAGAGACTGAACTGAACTGAGACCTTATCTTATAGCCACTCTAAGAGTCCCAGTTTTGTTTTGTTTTGTTTTTCCAGCAAAGGCCAAATGATGAAAATACTGTATGATTAGTTGTTCTTTCTCAAGTGCTTTTTCTTCTTTACTCTTAGCTGAATGTATACCTACCCCACACAAAATACTTATCAGTGTAGTGGCCTATACATCTCTTAATCTCACATTGGCATCCTGTAAGTGTCAGGATTCTTGACATAACTGTGGTATACTACCCCTTACTCCTTTCATACCTTCGAGTAGCTTCCCAGAGAAAGCAAAATATTGCTAGTAGCACGTGTAACACATATTTAGGATGCTAAACCGTGAATGTCATAACAATCTTCTTTCATCTATTTCTAGGACAACAGATGTTGATTGAATGAAATAAGTCAAAGGACATTTGTCCTCCAGTGGTCTGTTTCCAAACCAAATGTGAATTTCTTAAATGATCAATTTGGGCAGTTTATTTGTAACTGTCCTTTGGCACGTCTGGGGTTGTCACTCCATTTATATTTAATTCTTGTCTCTTTTGTGCTCCCATTTGTATTGCATTTTTACCACTGTTAGAACATCACTTCATTTGATCTGTTCTTTGGTTATCTGAGGCATAGAGGACCTTTTATTGTGCTTTTTTCATTTCCCAGAATAGTGCCTTGTACATGTTATCTACATATATTCATGAAAATAGAATAGCAGCAGGCCCTTTTTAATCTGTAGATATAAATTAAAATGTAATATATTTACTTTTAATCATAGTGATTTCTCATTTAGAGACAGTTTCCTTTCCTCAATTTAATTTCCTAGGTTTTTTTTTTATACTTTTCACAACTATTTTTGCTGAAGCCAGCTGAACCCCTTCCGGTCATAAGCACTGAAAGAACAAAGTGGCTAAGAAGTAAAATTATTTTTAAGAAGCCATTTTTTCCTGCCAGCTGATTTCTAGTGTGGAGCTTCCTAGGAGGCTCAGTGGTTAAGAATCCACCTGCCAATGCAGGAGACATGGAAAACTTGGGTTTGATCCCTGGGTTGGGAAGATCCCTTGGAGAAGGAAATGGCAATCCACTCCAGTATTCTTGCTTGGAAAATCCCAGGGACAGAGGAGCCTGATGGGCTACAGTCCATGGAGTCTCAAAAAGTCAGACATGACTTAGAGACTAAAGCAACAATAGTTTTCCGAGGTTAGAAAAAGAAAAGAGGAACACTTTCACCTCCAAATGTAAATTTCTAAAGCCAATTTATTAACTCCTTAAGTCAGAATTGCTACTGGTCTGAATAGTAGTATGTAGCAGAATACAAATGAGTGTGTGTGTGTGTGTGAGACTAGGTTTGCCAGGGAGAGAGAGAAAAATGTTTTTTATGTAAATAAAACCTGGAACCAGGATGCTTGCAAAGAACTCTACTAGGAGGAACTTAAACCAAAAGACTGGCATTTAAGATTTTATGTGCTTAATAATTGTGCTCAGTCGCTAAGTCATGTCCAACTCTTTGTGACACCACGGACTGTAGTCCACCAGGATCCTCTGTCCATGGAATTTTCCAGGCAAGTGACTATAACAGATAATTCAGATCAAATTAGAGTCTGGCGCAAAGTCAGAATGATTTACAGCCAAACAGTCTTTTTTGTAAACTAGTATATAAGTCTAGAAAAGCAAAGGTATAACACAGTCCTTTCTCTTTCTTTAGTTACCTAGATCAAGATGAATAGCGATCAAGTTACATTGGTTGGTCAAGTGTTTGAGTCCTATGTTTCGGAGTACCATAAGAACGACATACTTCTCATCTTGAAGGAAAGAGATGAAGATGCTCATTACCCAGTTGTGGTTAATGCCATGACCCTTTTTGAGACCAACATGGAAATTGGGGAATATTTCAATGCCTTCCCTAATGAAGTGCTAACTATTTTTGATAATGCACTGAGAAGATCAGCCTTGACGATTCTCCAGTCCCTTTCTCAGCCTGAAGGTCTCTCCATGAAGCAGAATCTTCATGCCAGGATATCAGGTGAATTTTACTGCCATATTGTTTTTTAGGAAGATTTTGAGAAATCCCAACATATATTGAGTTTAAGCACTAATAATAGATTTTTATACTTAAAATGGGCTTTCCAGGTGACTCAGATAGTAAAGAATCAACCTGCAATACAGAAGACCCAGGTTTCATCTCCAGGTCAGAAAGATCCCCTAGAGAAGGAAATGGCAACTCACTCCAGTATTCTTGCTTGGGAAAATCCCATGGATAGAGAAGCCTGGAGGGCTACTGTCTACGGGGTCACAAGAGTCAGACACAATTTAGCAACTAAGCCACCATACTTAAAAACATATCCATTGTGTAATTGATGGTCACTTTTGGAGAAGAATCATGATTCTATACTGTTTCTCTGGACATTTGGAAGGCTAGGCTGGCTACTAGCCATACCAACTGAGAGGAGGGAGAATATTTGTGTGCATATATACACATATGTATGTGTGTATAAAACTAATACAGCTTTCTGAGCTTTTGTGACTACTGACAATAAAAGTATAGGTAATTCAAAGAATAAGAAAATTTGGTAGATGCTACCCAGTGATAAAATTCATTATTTTTTTATATCAAGATTAGCATTGTGCTGGGCACCTATCAGGCCCTCAGTAACTTTTTTGGGATGAATAACAGACAAAGCTTCTTAAGTTTAAAGAAATTGCAGTGGAGCAATTAGCAACTTGTAGTGTTAAAGCTATGTCTTTGAATTCCTGCAATCTAGGATTAGAGAACAGATGTGCCATTTTGTTTGAAAATAAGTATTTACTACATTTCAGAAAGATGGGGATTTATAAATAACAAAATCGATTGCTGTGGGACTTCCCTAGAGGTCCAGTGGTTAAGACTCTGTGCTTCCAATACAGGGGATGCAGGTTCGATCCCTGGTCAGGGAACTAAGATCCCAAATGCTGCCTGGCCAAAAAAAAAGGAAAAAAAAAAAAAAACCCAAAAATGAATGCTGTGATTTCAGAAAGATTAGGAGTCCCTATAGAATTCCTTGGAGATAAATTAAAATTCAAAAAAATACCAGATACTTGATTTAGGTGAAAAAATAGTATCTGCAGTTACACTTACTGGAATAAAATTATGAATATTATTAATCTTTATGTATCAGATACTAGGTAATATCTTGCTAGGATCAAGAAAAAATGTTCTGTTCTTATGATGTTTCAGAATGGTTGTTAAAAGGGACTTTAGTTGATGTTATTGAAATGGTATTTAAGAAATGACTTTAGGCTGTCTTTATGTTTAGACACTTTTCAATGCTCAGTTTAAATACTAAAATTCTGTCTGCCTAAGTGATCCTATTGGTTTCAGGTGAATTTAGCCCGTTTCTTCATTATCCTCTGAGAAAGTGACTTGCAAATTATATTACTACCAAAATAACATCATTCTACAAACATATCCCATGTGGGGATTTGCTAGACCCTTGGGAAACCAAAATGCACATGGTATAGTCCCTCATCTAAAGAGCTTCAAGGCTATAAGGGAGACAGCTGTATAGTCAAATTTATTTCCCAATTTATGTATGTATGCCCACAGATCCATGCATATGTACGTATTGAACATAATTGTAAAGGCACTCACTGGCATCTTTTACTTATGTGACACATGTGTCACTGAAGATATTTAGAAGATATATTAGCTCGCTGAGCAGGGAGTGAATTGTCCTAGATGATTCACCCAAGGATTCTAGACTAGAAGATGAGATCAGGGAGGGATGCGGGTGTCCCAGGCAGAATGAACCAGGAGTGGGAATGGTCTGGTTTTAGGTATATTGCACCTCCATTTTGGACTCAGGCAAGGCATTGAATTAGTAAAACCCAGGATGCCTCTGTGGGCTTCCCCAGTGGCTCAGTGGTAGAGAATCCACCTGCCAATGCAGGAGATGTGGGAAACATGGGTTCGATCTCTGGGTCTGGAAGATTCCCTGGAGGAGGAAATGGCAACCCACTCTAGTATTCTCGCCAGGTGTAAATCCCAGGGACAGAGGGGTCTGGTGGGGTACCATCCAAGGGGTCTCATAGAGTTGGATACGACTGAGTGACTGAACACACACACACAGGATGTGTCTGTGGCTCCGTCTCCTTAGGAACATAACACGTTTTTCTGGCTTGTTTTTCTAGAATATGCATTGCTCTTTGTCTTCTGGGATTGTTATTGGTCTGAAGTTTACTTGGGCTTCCCAGGTGGTGCAGTGGTAAAGAATCGCCTGCCAGTGCAGGAGACGCAAGCTTGATTCCTGGATCGGGAACATCCCCTAGAGTAGGAAATGGCAACCTACTCCAGTATCCTTGCCTGGAAAACTCCATGGGCAGAGGAGCCTGGCAGGCTGCAGTCCATGGGGTCACAGTCAGACACGACTGAGTGACTGAGCATAGACACAGAAAATTTACTTGCTATTCGCAGTGGTTTTGATGAAAGGTATTCAAATAAACAGCATCAAAGTAAGTGAGAAAAAAATAGCACTCACATGGGTTTTTTTTAAACATTATTTATTTATTTATTTTTGGCTGTCCTGGGTCTTCGAAGCTGTGCAGGCTTTTCTCTAGTTGCAGAGAGTGGCTGCGACTCTGCAGCTGTGTTGCACAGGCTTCCCACTGCAGTGGCTTCTCTTGTGGAGCACGGGCTCTAGAGCACAGGCTCAGTAGTTGTGGCGCGTAGGCTTAAGTTGCTCCATGGCAGGTGGTATCCTCTAGGATCAGGGATCGAACTCATGTCTCCTGCATTGGCAGGCAGATTCCTTACCAGTGAGCCCTCAGGGAAGCCCCTCACATGTTATTTCAAGTAGTGTTTCTCAAACATTAATGGGCATCAGAATCACCTGTAGGACTTGTTAAAGTGCTGATTGCTGGGCCCCACCCCCAGAGTTATTCATGGAAGAGATCTGACCTCTTGTCCAAGAATCTGCATTTCTCGAAAGCTCTGAGGCTGATGCTGATTTCCAGGGACTGCCTGCCGGCAACCACGGGCTTGAAGTAATTGCTGCTAAGTTGCTGCTGCTAAGTCGCTTCAGTTGTGTCTGACTCTGTGCAACCCCATAGACGGCAGCCACCAGGCTCCCCCGTCCCTGGGATTCTCCAGGCAAAAACACTGGAGTGGGTTGCCATTTCCTTCTCCAATGCATGAAAGTAAAAGTGAAAGTGAAGTCGCTCAGTAGTGTCCGACTCTTGGCGACCCCATGGACTGCAGCCCCCCAGGCTCCTCCATCCATGGGATTTTCCAGGCAAGAGTACTGGAGTGGGATGCCATTGCCTTCTCCTGAAGTAATTGATCTGGACATAACCTCTAACACAGATCTGGATGTGTCTCTGTTTTAAGTAATAATTTAATTTCTCTCATTAAATGAGTCAGAGAATGATAGAGTTTTTGTTGTTTAGTGTTAATGGTGGCTTAATTTCTGATGTACCTGCTGCTTTACTGGGATAAGTTGAAGAATACACTTAGTAACATATAGTAAGACAAAAAGATTAAAATAAATTGACATTTCTATCATCCCTTACTCTTTTTTAGTTCTAAGGTTTTGATTTTTGTGGTCAGTTTTGCTGTTACTTTTAGCTCTATCTTCATATTATAAATTTGCTTAAAAATTGCAATAATATGAAACAGTGTGAAGATCCAAAAATATACTCACCTCTACTACCCTTTTCTTAAAATAATGCAGTTACTTTAGAATAAAAAATAAATCACTTAATGGTAATATCATGTTCCAGACTAATTTGTTTGATTCTAAAAAAAAAGTTTATTTTCACATGTATCACATACATGATTCCATTCAGTGAGATAACATTAAGATGTCATATTGTCCTGTATTGTTAAAGTGTAGAAGATTATGAAAAGCTGATTTTCTTAGAAAAGTCGGTTGTAATTGTTTACTTAGTTTTTTTCATTAGAGATGCTATAATTGCATTTAGCCACAGGCCCCTTGGCAGTCTGGACAGCAGGGAATTCACTCACCCTGGCACTGCAGGAGGAACACAGAGAGGGTTGGTGAGCATAAGAGGGAGGGACCCTTGTGGTTGAGGCTAAAACTCTTCACCTCCCACCTGCTTTCTTCCTGAGTGTGGAATATCTCTCTAGCACAATTCCTCATGCTGATCGAAGTAAAACCAGTATTGCATAGTCTTGTCATGACCCAGCATGCCCAGGGCTAGATCATCACTTGCAAGGAAAGGAAGGTGTCTCTGGACTCCAGGAGTACCTTCTTTTACACTCTTCCTGGCAGAAGTTTCCTCCAGATATAAAGGACATCTTCTATGCATTAGTGCATTCATTTTACCATTTTGTTTAGCGCTTCTATTTTTGTACATGTGAGGGTGCTAGCCTCGACTTAGGTTTTCTTGCAGAAGGGTAAATCTGAATGTACTCTAACTTGCTGAGTGAACTGGGGAGAGTTCTCCAAAGTAGCGTCGGAAAGCTGCAGAGGTACCATGATTTGCAGATATTCACGCTTTTTGTCTGGACTAGGAGATTGGAAGTCATGAGAAAGGCAAGACTAGAGAGGGCAAGTTACAAGGCTTGAAAACACTGTCAGATTTATGTATTAATAAATCCTAAACCTAACTAGAGAAAGCACTAGCCTTTGGTCATTCCACTGCCATTTCTTTATCACTTAGCTTTGTGGTTATCAGAACCACAATTGTTATCAGAGTCATCAATTGATTTTATGTGTGGTGTGTGGCAGTGTATTTGTCATTGAGTAAGGTTAAATTTATATACTCTATTTACATTTTTACTGAGATAGAATGTAATATACTATATTTACATTCTACTTAACAGATAGCCCTCTTAAGAGGATCAGTTCTTTTTAAAATCCAGGTTATTTTATCATCCATACTTTTAAAGAGAGTCCACTGACAATTGTTATTTGGAATAATTCTTTTCTATTTTTTAAAAAAATTTTATTATATATTGGAGCATAGTTGATTAACAATGTTGTGTTAGTTTCAGCCATACAACAGAGCAATTCAATTACACATACACATTATCTGTTCTTTTTCTAGTTCTTTTCCCATTTAGGTTATTACAGAATATTGAGCCGAGTTCCCTGTGCTATGCAGTGGGTCCTTACTGGTTATCTATTTTAAATACAGTAGTGTGTGCATCATTTTGTTGGTTTTTCGATTTCACATGTAAGCAGTATCATATGATATTTGTCTTCCTCTATCTGACTTATTTCACTTACTATGATAATCTCCAGGTTCATCCATGTTGTTGTAAATGGCTTTATTTCATTTGTTTTAATGGCTGAGTAATATTCCATTGTATTAAAGTGTATGTGCTGCATCTTATTCTTTTTTTTTTATACTGAGGTATAGCCAATTAACAATGTTGTGATAGTTTCAGGGAAACTATCAACAAAGGGACTCAGCCATACATATACATGTATCCACTCTCCCTCAAACTCCGCTTTCAACCAGGTTGCCACATAACATTGAGCAAATTTCCATGTGCTATACAGTAGGTCTTTGTTGATTATCTATTTTAAATATGGCACTGTGTATCTGTCTATCCCAAACTCCCTAACCCTTCCTCTCATCCTTCCCTCTACTCCCATGGCAACTATAGGTTTGTTCTCTGAGTCTGTGAGTCTCTTTCTTACTTTCTTACTCTTCTGTAAGTAAATTCATTTGTATCATTTCTTTTTAGATTTCACATATAAGGGATATCATATGATATTTCTCTTCCTGTCTGACTTCCTTCACTCCGTATGACAGTCTCTAGGTCCATTCATATTGCTGCAAATGGCATTATTTCATTCTTTTTAATGGCTGAGTAATATCCCATTGTATATATGTACTACATCTTTTTTATCCATTCCTCTGTCGATGGACATTTAGGTTGCTTCCATGTCTTGGCTGTTGTAAACAGCACTGCAGTTTACATTGGGATGCATGTATTCTTGCCAACCATGTTTTTCTCCCAGGAATGGGATTTCTGGAACATATGGAAGCTGTATTTTTAGTTTTTTAAGGAATCTCCATACTGTTCTCCATAGTGACTCTGCCAATTTACGTCACCATCAATAGTGTAGGAGGGTTTTCTTCTCTCCATACCCTCTCCAGCATTTATCATTTGTAGACTTTTTGATGATGGCCATTCTGACTGTTGTGTCTTTTCTATTTTCTTAATTGAGTTGATTTGACCTTTTTCTTAAGTAAAACACAGAAGTTTTTTCTTTTTTCCTGAAATTATACTCCTTTAGGAAATACGAGAAAAATATATTGCATGGAATCATATCTCAAGATATAAGTTGATGTGTTTTTGTTTTGTTTCTCCATCAGGATTGCCTGTTTGTCCTGAGCTGGTGAGGGAGCACATCCCTAAAACCAAGGATGTGGGACACTTCTTGTCTGTCACGGGGACAGTAATTCGAACAAGTCTGGTGAAGATCCTGGAGTTTGAGCGGGATTACATGTGTAACAAGTGCAAGCATGTATTTGTGGTCCAGGCTGACTTTGAGCAGTATTATACTTTCTTCCGGCCATCCTCATGTCCCAGCTTGGAGAACTGTGATTCTTCAAAATTCACTTGCCTCTCAGACTTGTCATCTCCAACCAGGTGTAGAGATTATCAGGAAATCAAAATTCAGGAACAGGTAAATGATCAAATACATGAGAAAAATAAATTTGTAGAAGTGTTTTTCAGCTTTGGGTAAACTGCCAGCACTCGGGAACATGTAACAGATTATATATGGTATTTGCGTCATCACCTAGTATAAGATCAAGCATGACATTTTTTTCTCATAGAGTATAGCATTTAGAGACCATAAAATGGTCATCTTTTTATAGTGAGCATTGGCAGGAAGGTTATGAAGTGACTTAATAATTATTTTAAATTGAAAACATGAATTTTTAAGAAGTTTACCTAAGTGATAGGAAAAAATTAAATGGGTTTAATTGGTGGTTAAACACTGGAGTGGGCAGGATTTAGGGTTTAGGTACAATTTACATGCTGTGCCAAATGAGGTATACATAAACATTTTAAACATGTGTGCATGAGCCTTAGTTTCCTTTACTTGCAGCTTAAACACAAAGGCTTTATTCAGTGTCAAAGACTCAGACCCCTTCTGTCTTTCTACACCATTCTTAATAAATGGCTTCTATTCTTATAGTGGTCAGTGGTTCAGGATGGTGGCTACAATTCTGTAACATCTGTATCCCAGTCAAGGAATAGGAAAAAGGAAGCAAAAGCACCTGTCATCTAAACCAAGTATCCATTTAAGCTGTCTCCCTCAAAGTCTTCTGCAACAAGTTTACTTGTGTCTCATTGGTCAGAACTTAGTCATATGACCACACTTAGCTGCAAGGGAACCTGAGAGATTAGTCTTCTATAAAGGAAGTAATAAGGCACACATATAATAAGAATAAAGCTAGAGTTCTCTAACGAATAATCAAAAGAACTGAGTGATTTGTCCCAGGTCTTATGAATAGAGATCAGGGTAGAACTGCCTCTCTTTTCTGGTTAAGTAACTTTATTATTGTGTTTAGTAGCTGGAGCATGTTTTATTTTGACCACCCCCCAGGTTGATTATGCTTTGAGCTATTTCCATCTGAATGTTTTTATTTTAGTTTAGTTTTAGTAAATTCTTCAACTGATAGTAGGCACAAGTTTCAAGAAAATTCCTTAAATCCCCATCATAATTAAATTGCATGATAATACCAGAGAAACAGACAGTAATGTCAAGAACTGCTAGGCTTCTGAATATTTAGTATATATCTACATGTACTCAGTATCCGCTTTCTTTTCCTTGCTAGGTTCAAAGGCTATCTGTTGGAAGTATTCCACGATCGATGCAGGTTATCCTGGAAGATGATTTAGTAGACAGTTGCAAATCTGGTAAGAATGAACTTTTGTTAACTTATATAGTAGGTCTCAGCTTTCTTCACAGTCCAACTCTCACATCCATACATGACCACTAGAAAAACCATAGCCTTGACTAGACGGACCTTTGTTGGCAAAGTAATGTCTCTACTTTTCAATAGGCTATCTAGGTTGGTCATAATCTTCCTTCCAAGGAGTGAGCGTCTTTTAATTTCATGGCTGCAGTCACCATCTGCAGTGATTTTGGAGCCCCCAAAAATAAAGTCTGACACTGTTTCCACTGTTTCCCCATCTATTTGCCATGTAGTGATGGGACCAGATGCCATGACCTTAGTTTTCTGAATGTTGAGCTTTAGGCCAACTTTTTCACTCTCCACTTTCACTTTCATCAAGAGGCTCTTTAGTTCCTCTTCACTTTCTGCCACAAGGGCGGTGTCATCTGCATATCTGAGGTTATTGATATTTCATGCTTTTGAACTGTGGTGTTGGAGAAGACTCTTGAGAGTCCCTTGGACTGCAAGGAGATCCAACCAGTCCATTCTACAGGAGATCAGTCCTGAGTGTTCACTGGAAAGACTGAGGCTAAGGCTGAAACTCCAATACTTTGGCCACTTCATGCGAAGAGTTGACTCATTGGAAAAGACCCTGATGCTGGGAGGGATTGGGGGCAGGAGGAGAAGGGGACGACAGAGAATGAGATGGCTGGATGGCATCACCGACTCAATGGACATGAGTCTGAGTAAACTCCGGGAGTTGCTGATGGACAGGGAGGCCTGCGGTGCTGTGATTCATGGGGTCACAAAGAGTCGGACACAACTGAGCGACTGAACTGAAAGTATTGATTGGGCTTCCCAGGTGGCACAGTTGTAAAGAATCCACCTGCCAATCAGGAGATGTGTGTTCGATCCCTGGGTCAGGCAGATCCCCTGGAGACGGAAATGGCAGCCCACTCCTGTATTCTTGCCTGGGAAATCCCATGGACAGATGAGCCTTACATGCTACAGTCCATGGGGTTCCAAAAGAGTCAAGACATGACTTAGTGACTAAACAACAACAACAAAAGTATTGATTAGGAAAAACCACATTTCATTTTCCTGAGATCAACTGCAAGTGAGTGTGGGGAACTTGAGAACAGATACTGGCATGAGGTGGGAGGTGATAGAGGGAAGAAGCTGGGCTGGAGCTCAGCGATCTAGTCTAGCTGTTTGTTTAATAGATGAAGAACCCGACTTGCCCATGAGAGCTTAACCTTTCTGTTTTTCTTATTCCAAAAACCTTAAAAACTTGGTTCTATATGTTTGCTTACTGATTTTCACTGGCTATTTTCACTAGTTAATTTTCACTTAACATTTAATTTGAATTGAAGTTCGGTCAGAAAATGGAAATGATTATTATTGATGACTGCCTTTCAATTTATTTCAACATGTCCTGCTTTAAATATTCCTGCCCTCACATAAAAGACCTTAATCTCTATAAAAGACAAATAGTACCTGTGTGTCCCCTGAGGCGTAACAGGTATGTTTGATCTCTTATTTCGTATCCCAGTGCTCCCCTACTTGGACAAATCAAGAATGTTTCATTCCTCTAAATTCCATCATTTCCCTTTTATTAACCCTTGACTTCTCCAAATGCCTTATTTAAAAAATATTTACTGAGCTGGCATTTCATTAAAATGATGAGGCAAAGGCTCTATGAAAACAAAGAGTTTAGTATCTACAGTGAAGAATAATTCCTTGTCAAAAGGCTTTCCCCTTCCACCAAGAATCACCAACTCATACTTTGATATTTATATCAAATATAGTAACAATTTATAGTTCTCCAAACAATATTTTAAGTAAATAATAGGTTTGATCAGGGATTGCCTACTAAATGGACAAGGCTATGTCAGAGTACCTTGTTCATAGAAGACTCTTGATTTTAACCAGAATTTTTAATATCTGGATCAGCAAAGCAGTGCTTGTATGAGCTTAGCTAGAACATGAAAATGTCCTTTGATAGAGATTAAGATGTTTTCATCCAGTTGGTCTGAACTGAATTCTTTCTGCACTTAAAAAAAAAAATCTTAAGGTATTTTTCTTTCACATGTCACTTAAAATAAAGAATGGCTGGCAGCAGTCTGTCAACAGCTATTTTTTCATTTATCCACTGCTACAAACCTTTTTGAGAATCAGAAGACATAAGTAGCATAATCATTGCCCTTTGGGAATTCACAGTCTAGTTAGGAACCCCAGTCTGACATTGCAGAGTCGTGAAGTTGGAGGTTATATACTGATAACTGTCAGTGAGGCAGATCAGATAGGTCTGACCATGGGTGGTTGCGGTGCTAAATATGCTGCAGAAGAGAGAGGGGCACAGACAGATGGGATTGTGTAAAGCGAGAATTGTAGTTTCCTGAAAGTATTATTGTTTCCAATAACATTTACTGTAGAAAATCACATAAGTTTCAAATGAGTATTTATTGCTTTGGACTATCTCATAAACCTCACAGTTGGAGTACTCCACATTTTACACATTGTTGCCGCTTAGTGGAGTCATGGTATTTCTAGTGGGTACAATATCTGAAACATAAGTTTCTCATTTAACTTAATAGAGAAACAGCATCTATAAAATGACCCATTTAAATGACCATAGTAGAGAACTCATCAAAGTGTTCATATAATGTTGCCCTGGTTATGTTCATCTAAAAAAAAATTGGGCACAGTCAATATAGGAAATGATCACTCTTCCTGATGGGATTTGAAAACCATCCAGCAGTGGTTTAGGAAGGATCTTGAAAGTGTATGAAGAACTTATTTAATGTCTTTGTCACCATTTACTATCAAGTTGCCTGAGGCTAGAAATATGCCTTCTATTCGGTGAATTGCTACCACCAGTTCCATTAACAGCATTCACAGAAGACTTCTCTTTAAGAAAGCAAAGCACTCCAGGTTACACATCACACATTTATGTTTAGAGAGTGAAAGGCATTTTGCATCAACAAATATCAAAAATTAATGTTTGATACAGGCTTGGAAATGAAGACTTGCCAGTTAAGTTTATAGTGCAAAGTATAAATTCCAGTATTGGTTTAAGGTATTTCCAGCATCCTATGTGCAACAAGATTGAAATCTTGGGGACTAGGATTATATCTTTTTTTTTCTTTTGGCCCCCTTTTCTCTAGCACCAAAATATTGAATGCCAAACAATCACCTATACTTCTTAATTGGCTTACTGAATTGTATGTAATGATAAAAAATATGTCGGTATTTGGAGAATATTCCTATAAACTATCCAAGGCCTCTTAGGAAAAACCTGTAAAAGTTTAATATTCTACTCATTAATCAAGAATGGCTGAACAACACACTGATGAATAACCAACAAATCACAGAAGAAATCAAAAAAGAAATCAAAATATGCGTAGAAATGAATGAAAATGAAAACACAACAACCCAAAACCTATTCAGTTCAGTTGCTCAGTCGTGTCCAACTCTTTGAGACCCCATGAACCACAGCACACCAGGCCTCCCTGTCCATCACCAACTCCTGGAGTTCACCCAAACCCATATCCATTGAGTCTGTGATGCCATCCAACCATCTCATCCTCCATCGTCCCCTTCTCCTCCTGCCCTCAATCTTTCCCAGCATCAGGGTCTTTTCAAATGAGTCAGCTCTCCGCATCAGGTGGCCAAAGTATTGGACTTTCAGCTTCAACATCAGTCCTTCCAATGAATTCCCAGGACTGATCTCCTTTAGGATGGACTGGTTGGATCCCCTTACAGTCCAAGGGACTCTCAAGAGTCTTCTCCAACCCCACAGTTCAAAATAATCAATTCTTCAGTGCTCAGCTTTCTTTATAGTCCAACTCTCACATCCATACATGACACTGGAAAAACCATAGCCTTGACTAGACGGACCTTTGTTGGCAAAGTAATGTCTCTGCTTTTTAATATGCTGTCTAGGTTGGTCATAACTTTCCTTCCAAGGAGTAAGTGTCTTTTAATTTCATGGCTGCAGTCACCATCTGCAGTGATTTTGGAGCCCAGAAAATTAAAATCAGCCACTGTTTCCACTGTTTCCCCATCTATTTCCCATGAAGTGATGGGACCAGATGCCATGATCTTAGTTTTCTGAATATTGAGTTTTAAGTCAACTTTTTTACTCTCCTCTTTCACTTTCATCAAGAGGCTCTCTAGTTCTTCACTTTCTTCCATAAGGGTAGTGTCATCTGCGTATCTGAGGTTATTGATCTTTCTCCTGGCAATCTTGATTCCAGCCTGTGCTTCCTCCAGCCCAGTGTTTCTCATGATGTACTCTGCATATAAGTTCAATAAGCAGGGTGACAATATACAGCCTTGACCTACTCCTTTTCCTATTTCGAACCAGTCTATTGTTCCATGTCTGGGACACTGTAAAAGCAGTGCTAAGGGGAAGGTTCATAGCAATACAGGCTTACCTCAAGAAACAAGAAAAAAGTCAAATAAATAACCCAACTCTACACCTAAAGCAACTAGAAAAGGAAGAAATGAAGAACCCCAGGGTTAGTAGGAGAGAAATCTTAAAAATCAGGGCAGAAATAAATGCAAAAGAAACAAAAGAGACCATAGCAAAAATCAACAAAGCCAAAAGCTGGTTCTTTGAGAAGATAAATAAAATTGACAAACCATTAGCCAGACTCATCAAGAAACAAAGGGAGAAGAATCAGATCAACAAAATTAGAAATGAAAATGGAGAGATCACAACAGACAACACAGAAATACAAAGGATCATAAGAGACTATTATCAGCAATTATATGCCAATAAAATGGACAACCTGGAAGAAATGGACAAATTCTTAGAAAAGTACAACTTTCCAAAACTGAACCAGGAAGAAACAGAAAATCTTAGCAGACCAGGCACAAGCACAGAAATTGAAACTGTAATCAAATCTTCCAGCAAAAAAAAGCCCAGGTCCAGACGGCTTCACAGCTGAATTCTACCAAAAATTTAGAGAAGAGCTAACACCTGTCCTACTCAAACTCTTCCAGAAAATTGCAGAGGAAGGTAAACTTCCAAACTCATTCTATGAGGCCACCATCACCCTAATACCAAAACCTGACAAAGATGCCACAGAAAAAGAAAACTACAGGCCAATATCACTGATGAACATAGATGCAAAAATCCTTAACAAAATTCTAGCAAACAGAATCCAACAACATATTAAAAAGATCATACATCATGACCAAGTGGGCTTTATCCCAGGGATGCAAGGATTCTTCAATATCTGCAAATCAATCAACGTAATACACCACATTAACAAATTGAAAGATAAAAACCATATGATTATCTCAATAGATGCAGAGAAAGCCTTTGGCAAAATTCAACATCCATTTATGATAAAAACCCTACAGAAAGCAGGAATAGAAGGAACATACCTCAACATAGTAAAAGCTATATATGACAAACCCACAGCAAACATTATCCTCAATGGTGAAAAACTGAAAGCATTTCCCCTAAAGTCAGGAACAAGACAACAGTGCCCACTCTCACCACTGCTATTCAACATAGCAATCAGAGCAGAAAAAGAAATAAAAGGAATCCAGATTGGAAAAGAGGAAGTAAAACTCTCACTGTTTGCAGATGACATGATCCTCTACATAGAAAACCCTAAAGACTCCACCAGAAAATAACTAGAGCTAATCAATGAATATAGTATAGTTGCAGGATATAAAATTTAACACACACAAATCCCTTGCATTCCTATACACTAATAATGAGAAAACAGAGAAATTAAGGAAACAATTCCATTCACCATTGCAACGAAAATAATTAAATACTTAGGAATATATCTACCTAAAGAAACAAAAGACCTATATATAGAAAACTATAAAACACTGATGAAAGAAATCAAAGAGGATACTAATAGATGGAGAAATATACCATGTTCATGGATTGGAAGAATCAATATAGTGAAAATGAGTATACTACCCAAAGCAGTCTATCGATTCAGTGCAATCCCTATCAAGCTACCAATGGTATTTTTCACAGAACTGGAACAAATAATTTCACAACTTGTATGGAAATACAAAAAACCTCAAGTAGCCAAAGCTATCTTGAGAAAGAAGAATGGAACTGGTGGAATCAGCCTGCCTGACTTCAGGCTGTACTACAAAGCCACAGTCATCAAGACAGTATGGTACTGGCACAAAGACAGAAATATATATCAATGGAACAAAATAGAAAGCCCAGAGATAAATCCACGCACCTATGGACACCTTGTCTTCGACAAAGACAAGAATATACAGTGGAGAAAAGAAAATCTCTTTAACAAATGGTGCTGGGAAAACTGGTCAACCACTTGTAAAAGAATGAAACTAGAACACTTTCTAACACCATGCACAAAAACAAACTCAAAATGGATTAAAGATCTAAACGTAAGACCAGAAACTATAAAACTCCTAGAGGAGAACATAGGCAAAACACTCTCCGACATAAATCACAGCAGGATCCTCTATGACCCACCTCCTAGAGTATTGGAAATTAAAGCAAAAATGGGACCTAATTAAACTTAAAAGCTTTTGCACAACAAAGGAAACTATAAACAAGGTGAAAAGACAGCCTTCAGAATGGGAGAAAGTAATAGCAAATGAAGCAAATGACAAATAATTAATCTCAAAAATATATAAGCAACTCCTGCAGATCAATTCCAGAAAAATGAACAATGCAATCAAAAAATGGGCCAAAGAACTAAACAGACATTTCTCTAAAGAAGACATACAGATGGCTAACATACAGATGAAAAGATGCTCAACATCACTCATTGTCAGAGAAATGCAAATCAAAACCACAGTGAGATACCATTTCACACCAGTTAGAATGGCTGTGATCCAAAAGTCTACAAACAATAAGTGCTGGAGAGGGTGTGGAGAAAAGGGAACCCTCTTACACTGTTGGTGGGAATGCAAACTAGTACAGCCACTATGGAGAACAGTGTGGAGATTCCTTAAAAAACTGGAAATAGAACTGCCATATGACCCAGCAACCCCACTGCTGGGCATACACACCGAGGAAACCAGAATTGAAAGAGACACGTGTACCCCAATGTTCATCGCAGCACTGTTTATAATAGCCAGGACATGGAAGCAACCTAGATGTCCATCAGCAGACAAATGGATAAGAAAATGTGGTATGTATACACAATGGAATATTACTCAGCCATTAAAAAGAATTCATTTGAATCAGGTCTAATCAGGTGGATGAAACTGGAGCCTATTATACAGAGTGAAGTAAGCCAGGAAGAAAAACACCAATATAGTATACTAACGCATATATATGGAATTTAGAAAGATGGTAATGATGACCCTATATGCGAGACAGAAAAGAGACACAGATGTATAGAACAGTCTTTTGGACTCTGTGGGAGAGGGCGAGGGTGGGATGATTTGGGGGAATCACATTGAAACATGTATATTATCATATGTGAAACGAATCGCTAGTCCAGATTCGTTGCATGAGACAGGGTGCTCGGAGCTAGTGCACTGGGATGACCCAGAGGGATGGTATAGGGAGGGAGGGAGGTGGGAGGTGGGGTTCAGGATGGGGAACACATGTACACCTGTGGTGGATTCATGTTGATATATGGCAAAACCACTACAATATTGTAAAGTAATAAGCCTCCAATTAAAATAAATATATATTAAAAAAAACAAAAAGAATGGGAGAGTGTCCATAAGTGGGAAGGAACCAATCAAGAAGAATCAAGTGGGATTTTTGCTTTCATAGCTTGTGGAGAGGAGCTTTGAAATAGAACAAGTATTCATTCATTTCTTGGTGCACTCATTCTTTTGTCCTTTAAAAAACAAAAAAGGTGAGTGAACGTTAATAAGTGTACTTGAGTAAAAATGAATACACTGGGAACTAGAAGTAGTATCATTGTACCCATCATCACAATATTGTCTGCTTTCCTGACACCGGTTGATTGTGCAGTTGACCCTTGAACAACAGTGCTTTGAACAGCATGGGTCCACATATACACAGGTTTTTTTCAACAGTAAATATACTAGAGTACTACATGATGCACGGTTGGTTGAATCCACGGATGTGGAACAGCAGATTTGGACTTGAGCGTCCCCGGATTTTGATATCTGAGGTTGATTCTGGAACCAATCCCCTGGGAATATTGAAGGACAGACTGCACTTTATCCTTCTGGCTCAGTCCCCACCTCTTGATTAAATGAGAACGACATGGTTACTGTTCTGAGAGGATGAACATTTCACACAATAGAATCACAGTGAATATATCATCCAGTATTCTCCCAGGGACAGGTTAGAATTTGGTGTGATTGTCGTATGGCAGATTAAGAAAAATTAAAATGCTGGCTTTAGCTTTTAGCTGTGCAAATACAAGTGCCTGATTAAAAATAAATAAATAAATCGGGACACTGTGTTCTTTTGCCCCAAATGGTTTCTAGAGGAATGTGCACCACTCTAAAACCCTGGTGGGGTAGTGGTTGATTTCTTGGTTCTGGTCCTTTGTGGAGTTTGTGCCCAAGCAGGCAGGATGCTACTGCTGGATTCACTCAGTGCTTTTTTCCAGGTGATGACATCACTATTTATGGAGTTGTAATGCAGCGGTGGAAGCCCTTTAAGCAAGATGTGCGCTGTGAAGTGGAGATAGTCCTGAAGGCCAATTATATCCAAGTAAATAACGAAGAGTCTGCAGGGGTCAACATGGATGAGGAGGTCCGAAAGGAATTTGAAGACTTTTGGGAACACTATAAGAGCGATCCTTTTGCAGGTTTGTGATTAAGGGTATGGAGCTGATATTTATTAATGGCATTTCATTCATGATGTTGGTGATTTACATGCTGTGCATCAGTGGCTGTGTTCTGAGGGAGTAGCTTTACCAGTGCCTCTAGCTATAATCTCCCTTTAAAGCCCTTTTCTGGCATAATCCTCTCTGTTTAGTGATCTTACTGGAAATCCCAAGAGATTTTCCATTTCCAACTATTATTTTAATATCTCTTATCTGGCCAAAATAGTTTCAGAGTTTTCTACCTTCTTTACCAATTATAGTTCCTCCTTAAACAGGCAAAACTCATTCTGTTATGAAACTTTATTCTGTTAAAATCATTTCTCTTCTGATTCATCTTGTATCATTAAGACAGCTTCACTCTTTTACCTAAAAGATTTAAAAATATGGAATGGTAAAAAAGATGATAAGAGAGATGCAAAAAATCTTTGTCATCACAGCAAAAATTTCTGACTTCATAGTCAGAAATTACACTTAAGATGTAATTACACAGATGAAAACATTATAGCCTTTGGGTTTCTAGAGTATTTTTTATTAAAAAATCCCAACTATATAAAACACCAATTAAATCTTCAAGTGTCTGTTTTCATTCTTTCTTGGAGGCATCTTCTGAGAAAAATAAATGGAAGCCAATAATAGACTATTTCTGAGAAGCTTCACCTCAGATCTAATACACAGTGATTATGTATCTTAAATCATGTATTGAATTGGACAGATATCATTCCATAAAATAAGACTTTCATTTGCTTTAAATACAAGCAGTTGGCTTTTATTTTGTGGGATTTTTTTTTTCTTTTGCTTATGTGTGTAACACATATACAGTGGTTATCAATCATTCTTTTATCTGATCCATACAGAAAGAACCAAAGGTCTCTGTATTATAGCTTCATTAAGCAAATCTTTTACAAATCATGTTGTTCATTCGCCTAAGTCGTCTCTGATTTTACGACCCCATGGACTGCAGCACACCTGGCTTCCCTGTCCTTCACCATCTCCCAGAGTTTGCTCAAAGTCATGTCCATTAAGTCAGTGATGCCATCCAACCATCTCATCCACTGTTGCCCCCTTCTCCTCCTGCCCTCCATCTTTCCCAGCATCAGGGTCTTTTCCATTGAGTCGGCTCTTTGCATCACGTGGCCAAAGTATTGGAGCTTCAACATCAGTCCTTCCAGTGAATATTCAGGGTTGATTTCCTTTAGGATTGACTGATTTGATCTTCTTGCTGTCCAGGGGACATTCAAGAGTCTTGTCCAGCACAATTAGAAAGCATCAATTCTTCAGTGCTTTGACTCTATGAACCATATGTATTTTTAAATAAGTTTTTTTACTTAACATTGTTTCTCCCAATCAGTTCCCTACAAAAATCTGTAACAGTGTTAGGAAGGGCATCATACAGGGCTATCAGAAGTGCTATGTGCTGTTGATCAAAGAGTCTATCTTGTTTTAATTAGAAGGCTATAGCTATACATCTTATTTACCAGATGAAAGGAAGAAATAAATATAATAACCTGTGGGAAATGTAAGTAGGAAGACAGGGAGAAAATGAGGCAACATTTTTCTTTTTAGTATGAAGATTCTGCTTTGTTAGTTTCCTGAGTACCTATTATCAGCCATATCTTAGCATTTCAAAGTGTGTGTGTGTGTGTGTGTGTGTGTGTGTGTGTGTGTGTGTGTTGGGGGCGGAGGGAGGGTGGTGAAGGTGGGGAGCTGTATCCAAAGTGTGTCTTCATTTTGCTTGTCTAAAGACAGACATTACTATATTGCTCAGCTCTGGGAGGTTGGCTTGCTTCATTAAGATCTGATACTGTGAGTGCCGACAAGGAGCTGAAGATTTTCTTGTGATCTCAGGGATCCCCTGACCCTGATGCTTCGAGGACGGCTAGAAACCCAAAGGGGTTGGGTTCTGTTGGGCCATCTGAACCCACTCCAGGGTGACTTATCATCTTAGACCTAAGTTCTCTTCATTGGGGTAAATAATGGCCATGCCACAAGAGTGGATTACATGGGCACACTACTAACACAGTCTAGAACCAGAAATTTGCCCCGAGGAGGAGAGGAAGGAAAGTGTTGGTGTATCATTCCCCCTAATGAATTCTCTTCCGTGATAGAGTCATGAGAGCTTCTATTGCCATGACCCAAGGAATTAAGTTCTTCAACTTTAGATAACAAATTTAGGGAATGGACCTTCCCCTTTGCCTTTCTCTGGTACCTCAGATCTGACTTCAGTTTCTCTTTTATGATGACCACAGTGTGAGGAAATGGTGAGATAAGAAATAGGCACAAGTAATACAGGTATAATAGTTTCAGTAGCTCCTATGTGCCAGGCACTATTCTGTGTGCTGTGCAATAATTAACTCCTGAACAGCTCTATCTGCAATACCATTATCATCTCCATCTCACAGATAAGGAGATGGAGGCGGAGAGAGTCAGAACCTTGCCCAAGGTCAGGCAGCTAGTAACACTGGGCTCTGACCTGAAAGCCCATAGGAAGTGCTTCCTGTCAGCACATTAGTCAGGGAATCCACCTTTACTCAGAAAGCTGGCTCTCTGACAGCTTTGGCTTGAGTGTCTCCCAGGCCAGTCTGTCCACTTGTCCCCTGCTTACTGAAGCTATCGTTTCTTTCTATGTGTAATTTCTAGATTCTGGTCGGAATTTATGTACCTGCTGTCAGGTCTTAACTATGTAGATCTCAGACAGTTCGTCTTTTTCTCTGGGCTTTCTACCTTGGAAAAGGGAAGGAATCCCTTTAGCAGTTAATGAAATTCCTCCCAGGGTTGACTAATTCTTTTTTGGTTCCTGTTTTATTTACACTAGAATGTTTTCTTTCTTCACTACTTCTGCCATCCCAGGTTACATCACCAGAGCTTAATTGCCACTGAGTCAATTTTGATTCATTACAAAAGTAGCCTTTGTGCATAGGGCCATAAATTATGGAGGAACCCCTTTCCTTTATCTTGGTGAAAAAGCTTCTGGAACTGGTGTCATCAACTAAAGTAGTACTTGTATGATTATCTTCCTCCTCAAAAGAGCTATCACTGAAACATACAAACTCAAAGTTAAATATAAAAGCCCTCAGATGTGCAAATTAGTTACCAGCATGAGGACATTGGGGTTTCCCTGGTGGCTCAGATGATAAAGAATCTGCCTGCAATGCCGGAGACCTGGGTTCAATCCCTGGGTTGAAAGGATACCCTGGAAGAGGGCATGGCAACCCACTCCAGTATTCTTGCCCAGAGAATCCCACGAACAGAGGAGCCTGGCAGGCTGCAGTCCATGGGGTCACAAAAAGTCGGACATGACTGAGCGACTAGACACACAACATAAAGACATTAATTTCTGGTAACGTGAATGTAGACACACAGAGTGCCATCACAGTAGTGAGTTCCAAATAAGGCAAACTCAGGAAAGGCTGGTTAGAATCTATGACCTCATTGGTTGACTGGTCAATGACAGAACGAAATATCTAAATTATTCATGGATGGGATAGGCAGATTTTTGGATTTAGTGTCTGACATTTCTAGAAACAGAACCTAAGACAATGATAACCTCTTACTTAAAGCATGTGATCAGAAGAATCTTAAGAACTCCAGCTTGGACTCCTAGAGTTGTTTATAATGATCTTCTAAATATCCTGATAACACAGATACTGAGTCTAGATAAAACAGAATTTACCAAACTGCTCAGAGCAAATGCTGAATTGACTCACAGGATGGGTTGATTTTACCTCTTTTATACCTCTGAAGAACCTCCAAGTACCTTACATAGTTTTCTACAGTCTGACTCATTGTTTCTGAGAACACCTTCCTTTTATTTAGGAGTGGAGTAATTTTACTGAAATTACTGCACAGGAAGTGCAGCTGGTATTAAGGGAATATGCTAGCCTGATGAGGGAGAAAAGAGATTTCTCTCTGTCCCTTATAAATATGCTAAATTTATAGAAACTTAAAACAGGTGGCAGCCAGAACTTTTCATCTCAAGGCATTGATAAGAAAAGGACTTTTAGGAACAAAACAACATTATTCACTCCTTTTAGTCAGATCATTTTAGAGTGTTTATAAGAAGATAGGACAGAAAGGGAAATTTCAGTTAGTATTTCTTGAAAAATTATGATAACTCATCTTTCTGCTTTTCCTAGGAAGGAATGAAATATTGGCCAGCTTGTGCCCTCAAGTTTTTGGAATGTACCTAGTAAAGCTTGCTGTGGCCATGGTGCTGGCTGGTGGGATTCAAAGAACCGATGCTACAGGAACACGGGTCAGAGGTTGGTACCCATTAAGATTTCTGAGAAATACTAACACATACAGTAAGAAGAGAAGCTACGATTTCCCTTTGCTGAATGAAAAATTGCTTGTTGAGCTTTATTTTCCAAATGCAGTCTTTTAAAAACTGACAGTTGTTCACTGTCTAATACTCAGTCCAACATCAGGAACTACTTTGTAGAATTCCAGTCTTTCCAAAGACTTTTGCCTATAAGGGAGCCACAATATAAAATCTTTGTTTCTTTTACTGTCTGTGTTTTTCATTGGATTTCCAGTCTTTCTCCTGTCTCCAAGTCAGTGTCTCTCCATCTGTGCCTGTCAGTGTGTGTCTCTTAGACTGTTGCTCTCAGTCACTGCCTGCTGGTTCGCCTTCTGCTGGTGGGCAGCAAATATGCCATCTGCTGAGAGGTGCTACTGTAGGTCACGCATTCAAGCCAAAATGACTCTTAAGTCATTTCCAAATGGCAGGGAGCTCTTGTGTGGTTAAAACACTTAACTGACCTGAATGGCATAAATTAGGTTTATTATGGCCCTCATATAGGTAGTATAAGGGCCATAATAACCAAAGGCTTAACCAAAAGACTAAAAGGACATTATTGTAAACCAGGTGTTGGTAAGGACTCAAAAACCATACTGTACAGTATAGAATAGTAAGTATAATAAGGTTTATGCATATTGTATTTCTTGATTACCTACTGTTACAAGGCATTCTGCTAAATGTTGAACTTCAATAGTATTTCCCTATTAATATTTTCAGAAAATACTTGAATATGACTGAATAAATTTGCTTGGTCAGTGAGATAACATCTGCCACAGGATATTCACATGTTTTTCTATGTTACATTCAAAAAGTAAGAACTTATAAGATAGATGTTTCATGAAACTACTAAAATTTTCATAGAATGAAAAGGTTTTCACTTAACTGTTAGAATCATAAGCGATTTGGTGTTTATAAAGCACGTACAAAGTCGCAGACACTTATAAGTATACTTGTATGGATGGATGGAAAGAATTAATCACAGTAGTTTGATATTTAAAATAAATTAAATAAAATCAGAAACTTTATAAGCCAAAAGTTTTTTAAATGTTAAACACAGTCCCTAAACATCTGGAACTAGAACAAAAATCTCTTAAAAATTAATTTTAAATGCTGCACTCAGAAATCCAAAGACTATTATTTATTTTGAAAGTTAACTTTTCTAAGGACATTCTGGATAAAGTCTTCCTTGAATGACCTTAAACTAAAATACTATATAAAATAAAAATTGTGTGAGCATTCCAAATGGACCATTTTTGACTAATTATGAGTCTTTTCATAGCAGTTAGAAACTTTATTTATGCTTTTCTAGGTGAATCTCATCTTTTATTGGTTGGGGATCCTGGCACAGGGAAATCTCAATTCCTCAAATATGCAGCAAAGATTACACCAAGATCTGTGCTCACCACAGGAATTGGATCTACTAGTGCAGGTATTTTATGTGATGATTTCAGTTATTTAATGTTACTTCAGAAGCTAACACAATGGTTATTTTCTTGTGAAAAAGTACCTGTAATAGGATATATTTCAAGATTTTTGTGTTACTGCCAAAAACCTAATATTCAGCATTACTTTTGTCGCTCTAAGAAAATATTTCAAAAGCTCCACCTTCACTTATTTTTCAAAAGCTTTTTCCATGTGTCTTTTTTGTATCTTAGTTTTGAATGATTGTGTTCAACGTTCTCATTCTCTAGTGATTACTTTTGTACATGCTTAAGCAGCATCTGTAATTCTGTGAAGACCCAGCAAACAGTGCTGAAACTAACTAAATAGGGGTAAAATCTCACTTTACAAAGTAAATAGATGGTATAAAGCTTAAGGCATTTTCATACTCATGGATCTCACAGACAACAGTGATTCCTGCTAAAAATTCTTAGGTAGAAAATGTGTCTTAGATGTGGAAAGTGTACTTTTATCACTGCAACGTGGAGCTTCATTCATACACTGTAATGATTCTTCAACAAGTACAGTATATTTAAAGCCTTTGCTGATAGAATGTTAAGATTTGATTATAAAGTGACTTTAGGAAAAAATTATTTTAAAGGACATGTTTTGATGCCATTTAAAATTTCTACACTGTTTTGACTGGGAAAATATTTCTCCTGTTCTCCTATAGTAGGCCCTTTGGTTTCATACATTTTACAAATGTTACTTGTTAGGGATGTCTACTGTCCATGGCCTGTACTCAGATTTCTTATGAGAAGCTTATATTTGGAAACTTATAAAGTAGGAAGTGCTCCATTATGGTCCTTAGTAATAAGATCTCTGTTTTAAGGGGTCTCAGCTTTGAAATATAACTAAACAGTATATTAAGCACCGACAGGAAGGGATTTGTGGACTGAGAAGAGTAGACAAGCTTTAGGGTACTGGAAGGGGAAAAGACAGGAATATATGAAGAAGACTTCATGTGCATTTCAAAATTTTATGACTCAGTATTTTAGAGTTCTGTATTAAATGATATTAACAATGAACGAATAAAAGAGTTTCCCCAGTAATGACATGGAATGTTTCCTAATTATTATATGGAGTGTCAAGAAATAAGACCAGGCTAATTTGTGGACTACTAGTATTTCAGAGTATTTGGACAGTTTTAAACTGAATGGCTGCTGAATTCACTGAATTAGCACTTTCTGTCTTATTGCCAAGGTTATAATCCAAATATGAAAGAAATGGCAGGTAGAAGGAATATAAATTTTAGAACTGTAGATAAGTTATTGCTACTTCTAATCCACCCAAAGGGCCAGACTACCCTTTATTTAAACTGTATCACAACCCATTAGAGGGTCTATTCATCGGTCAGAACCAGCACTTTCAAAACAAAATACAGTAACAGATACTACAGTATACTAGTGCACAGAGAAGGTGCACTATTACGGGTGTATTATGTGCAAATTGTTAATATACATACTTGTGTTATGGGGGTCATACTTAAACTTCTTTTTTTACCATAGATTACAGTAAAATGTTTTGAAAACTGTTGCCATTGACTTTCTTGTTAACTAGAAAACCTCAAACCTGAGGGTTAAGACCAAATGAAAGCCTAAGGCTATATAAGATTATAAATGAACGAATGCACGCATGTTTCTCAGACTTCGGCTTGTTCTCTCAGCTCCAATGATAGCCACATTCCCTCTGGCCTACTTGCCTATTTCCTTTGTGGCATAAGTAATTTGTTCATGTTTATCTTCTCAGGACACAGCTATTCACTATGATCAGAAAGGGAAAAAACATTTCCAAACTTTCTAGCTGTTATTTCAGGCAGTGTCTAGCTAAAAATAAAAAATAAAAAACAACCTATGCATTCTAGTTTCTTAGTTTCTAATGTTTGAATACTCTTTATTTTTTAAAATTATAGAACCATCAAAATGTTAAATAAGAGAGAATAGTTTTTAAGCTTCAAACTTCTGTGAAAATTGGCTGTCAGTTTACAAATTGATTTAAAAACCTAACTGTTTGATGTCAGTACAAATCAATCATAATTAATCAGGATAAAAACTCAGCTGTGAACTGATTTGGTAATTTGGCTTATATATGCTTTATTTCTAATAAGCATGTATTGTGTTCCTGTTATATTAATCACTGAGCTCTTGGTTGGAAAGTATTAGTTTTATTTTCATTTTAATATTTTAACATTTTCTTTTAATTGCAATTAGACAAAAATGAAATTTTCTTCATGTTGTTTTAACAGTCGTACGTATTTTACTTTTAAAGTCTATGAACTAGTTAGTGGACAGTATTTTAATTATCTGGTATACTAAACTTCAGAGTTTAACATTTAGCAAAATTTTGCTTCACAAAGTCACTTTGTAGAATGACAGGAAATATATACAGCTTCAAATCCATATTCAGACATATGCCCCTTTCCCTTCCTCAAAATAAATGCTTTTAAAAAGTGCAGTATAAAAGTTTTAGCTATGAAGGCACTGCATAATTCTGTATTATATGGCTAATGTCTTGATTAGCAGCAAGAGTGATGAGAATATTCTACACTTAATTTACTGGAACATAAGAAACTTTTTGAGGAAGGACTTAGCTCTCATCAAAGAAAAAGAACCTTTTGTCCTGTTTAGTTAATGCATTCCTTTTCAAGATTGCTTTTAAAAAACCTCATCTGAAAAAGCTATCTAGAAAATGTCTACCACAAATATTGTACATGAGTGTCGGGAGATTCGGAGAAAAGTACTTTATGTGGAAATATATATAGTTTCATATGATAAAGCTAAATATATATTTCCAAATCTACTGTTTTTATATAAATGCTGCCAACAACAGATGACTTGTCAAAACAGTTTTAAAGGGCTATGTTCATAGTATTTTTTATAAATCTAATGAACCAAAGTCATTATACTCTTCTATTCTTAAACTTAGGGAGTTTGTATCTGCTTCTGACATGTTGAATTCACTGGGTAATGATGATGTATGATTCAAGAACTGTTGTGATGTCCTAAACTGTTATAAAAACAAAAATCATAGGCAGAGGACCTTATAAACAATTACCCACATTTGTTACCTTAGAACCAAACTGAATGCTGTCTAACATTATATGAATAGTAGACATAAGAGGCTTCAAAGTGGCCTGGAAAACTAGATCTTGAAGTTCTTGGTCACATATAGTTTACTTCAAATCCCTTCTTTAAGGGTATGCCGGGAAAAGAACGGAAATTTGCCCCTTAAATCAAACCAAATTATGTGTTATCACAGGAAGACACATTTAGTTGAAGTGCACTTTGTTCTTTCAAAGGTTAGTTAAGATAGTGGCCCAAAGATTATTATCCAAGAGGCTAAGACATCTTTACAACCTGGTCTAATGATTCATTTTTCTTCTTAAGTGCTTTAATTACATATAGAGGAGAAGAAAATAATATATATGTTTTAATCAGATTAGTTTCAGAACAAATAAAATAACACATTAGAGAAAAACTTACTTAAAAATAGTTGTATTTATATTCCACAATTTGCTCAAATACTGGTTTTCTTATAAACTTTCTACAGGATGTTTTTTAAACAAATTCTTCACATTGCATCTTGACTATGTACTTACGGAATTTCAGGGAAATAGTTCTGTGTGTTTTTATAGCTTAATTTGTACTAAAGGGATGGCAGGTGGTCACATGCAGTCCATGTGGGATTCTAACATGACATTTAGTGAGTTTTCTGATGTGGACCATCCCTTTGATGCCGAAGGTAATGCATCTGTTGAAAGAAGTGACGGTAGATTTGGATTACTGCTCTCTGCATCTTCCAGTTTTTCTGTGTTATCTTCCCAATTAATGTGGAATCTTGTTACTCTGGGATTGGATGCCAAAATATTCCTTTGAAGCTAGAGGATAAAGGAAATATATAAATGGTAAACACTAAGAAAGTTAGATCACTGTATACAGATAGACCTTAATAGAATGGTTCTTTATATTTGTACTCCTAAAGCACTAATTCATATACAAACTGAGTGAGTGAAGTCGCTCAGTCGTGTCTGACTGTTTGCGACCCCATGGACTATAGCCTACCAGGCTCCTCTGTCCATGGGATTTTCCAGGTGCGAGTACTAGAATGGGTTGCCATTTCCTTCTCCAGGGGATCTTCCCAACCCAGGGGTCGAACCCAGGTCCTCCTACATTGCAAGCAGACACTTTACCATCTGAGCCACCAGGGAAGTCTTCATATACAAAGGTATAAGTCAAATAAAATACACTAAACATAACTAATAAACGATAGGGCTGCAGTAAAGAAATTGTTTTAGCCTAATGGAAACAAGATGTGGGGAGCCTGAAGGAATCATTCAGATCTTTTACTATCCAACAAAACATCTAACTCTATCCTTATTTCTTAAAAGGGAGAGAATCTCTTGAATGCATCAGAGGATGCTTCATTTAACAAATTAACGTGCTTTCTAGATTTTGATGTGGTCCTTCTTCAGTAATATTTTCAAGTAAAATGCAAAGTATCCCCAAATAGGACCTTTCATTATTAATGGTTTCCTATCTTTTAATTATTATTGCTCATTCTTAGACAGAATATTCTAGTTCCTTCTCATTTTGCTATACAAGTAGCCATACAGGTAACTAATAAATTAGAAAGGGAAGGTTCCACATCAGAATAAAAAACATTCTAGCCTTATTATCAGAAAGAAGAACATTCCATTCCACTCCCATGTAATGTTTCTTGCATGGTCTGGTAAGATAGTGTTATGTTCAATATCACAAAAATCACGAGTTACTAAATATTATAGTTCCCAATGGAAAATCATAAAGTACTTGGTATTTCTGAGAATATCAAGTCACAGACTTCAGGTTCACACTCAGAAACTTAGCTGTTTTCACCACCAGATAATATTTAAGACCTGTAGTTTAACCTTTGAGAATAGCTGATGAAGCAAGGCATATGGGAGTTTTGAGATAACAATGTTCCTATGAAAAACAAAATGTCCCCCTACAATTTTGAGATGTTACAGACCAAAATATTATGGAATAATCAGTACAACACACAGGAATTTGAACATCCTAAAGACGGAAATAGATAGAATCATGATGTATGGGGAATGCCATACAGGGAGCCATTAACAGAGACCTGCTGGAGGCACTTTCAGTTTTCTAAATCATCAGACTCTCAAGGTGCCTGACCAACATTAACTGCTAATAGCTAACCTGGAGGTAGCTTTGAAGTCATCCATGGTAAGGGAACAATGATTGGCTTGCTTAGTTGGCACAAGGACCTCAAATTTATTTTGTCTCAAAGCCACTTTCATAGTGTACTATGAAATGGCAACTGCTTAAAAAACTGTACAGTAAAATGAATGAAAAAGGAATAATGAAAAGGAGTATTACCTTAGAAAAGTCTGGTTTTACTGGCGGATTTTCCCTTAATTCTGTCTCGGTATATTCATTATTTACATAATAACCAACTCTAATAAACTCTTGACCTCGATAGGTGCACGTTATTAGCACAACTGTTACACCTACAGCATCTGCATCTGGAATGAGTCCCGGGTTAGGTGCGTCAGCCTAGAATCATGTAAAAAAAAAAAAAAAAACACGGCACAAAGTGTTGTTAACCATAAGCAAAACTGGAGTTTTGGTTACACTGAGCACCTTCAGTCAAGGGCACAGCAACCAAAACTTGGAAATCATACTGGGAAGGCAAATGCTCATTTTTGAAACTGACTTATAGCTAGAAAATATAGCTCATACATTTCTCCACAATATGCCTAAGTACCTGAAAACATCACCATGTCTAGAGGAAAATACATGTGGCTACTGTGTGTGCGGCTACCGTGTGTGCTGGTTCATGACGGATTATGCAATATTCAATTATAAAACCTTTTATAAAATATAGTAAACAAATCAATAGTCTTATTGAGTCCAACCTTCCCAGTCATAATTTCAGACCTTAAAAATTAGTAAACATTTAATTATCCCATACAGCCTTTTGGCAGCACATGTTTATTATCCAGTTTCCTAGGACCCATATTCTCATATCCAGTCAACACCCCCCACCCCTCAGAGATATTCTAATAGGAAATTAATATAAAACTGAAAGTGGAGTGGAAATAGTTTTATAGCAGAATTTCAAAAAATACAAATAGTCCCACATACTATGGAAATTCAGTGAAGGTAGAGATTGTTTGAGGCAGATCTTGTTTTGAATCAAACTGCTCTAAGCTGAAACTTGAGGCAGGTGAGCTAGAGGTGGCTGAGAGCTCAGGCCCTGTCCACAGCCACGTGGAAGACAGGAAGGACTTAGTTGGAAGGCGTCACAGGCTGGGGACAGGCAGTGGTAGCACTGAGCATGGCCGAGAGCAGCCACTCTGATGGCACGAAGCATATGAAGTCCCACAGACTGGCTACTCTTGCTGCGACACGAAGGGCCATCCCTGGGCCTGGGTGAGCGCTTCAGCTCATGCCTCAGCTTGGGAGCACTTCTGACTGGTGTTCTCAGGCCATTATCATTAAAGACTCGTGATTACTATCTACCTACCACAGGGAGGTGACACAGAAAGGCACCGGACACCCACCTAGTCACCTAGACTAGAAGCCTGTCACCTCAGCTTCCCTACCTCCCACATCTAGTGGGTCTCAGTGTCCACCAGCTCTGAAAGCAGAATTGAGGTCTTCGTCTCTCATCTGGAATATTGCTAAAACTGCCCTGCTGGTCTCCCCCAGTGTTAGCCTAACTGCGCCATGGCCAACATGCTGATGCTATCTAAGTGCAGATCTATTCCTATCCCTTCACTGGGTTTGAAAAACCTCAGGTGATTACCCTAATTTCTGACATAAAACCCCTCAGTTTTTAGCTTCATTTATAAGGCCCTTCACAATTGGTCTCAATCAACATTACGGTCTCTTTAACTCCACCTCTTGGTCTAGAAATGTAAGTTCTTTAAAAAGTAGTAATAATTCTTCATGCCTTTGTGTCTTGCATATATTCCTTCCCTAACTTGCTGAAAAATTCATCTTTGAAGCTTGTGTCAAATGTATCCTTCTTAGTAAGGCACTTTCTAATCCAAACATATAATTAATAGCACTCTTTATGCACTCATATTATTTGACACAATGTCTCTATTAATGTATTCCAACAATCTAAATATGTTTACCCTTCAAGCTTCCCTAAAATTCTAAGCTTTATCTTGGGCAGGAGTCCCATCCAACTCTGTGATCTCAAGTCTGGCGTGGTTCTAGGCACAGTATATACTGAGTATTTTGAAATTTATTCATAACTCAGTTCCTGCCCTTACGTGGTTTATGATCTCTTTGGAGAAACACCAGAATAGAACAGGGGGCCTGAGAATATGCTGTTTGCCTTTGGGTAGAGATGGGAAACAGAGGTGGTTTAGTGCTATGGGAACCTCTCCCACTATTGCTTCCCATCTCCTCAGCAGATTGGTTCTAAGCATGTTTGTGTTTTAAAATTTGTTTGCTAAAGGATTCAGCCTGAGCGAAATCAAGGAGAGAAGCCTGCAGGCCTCTCAGATGATTTAGGATGGAGAAGTGATAAGCAGAGATCTTTGACTCCAACAAGCAATACGAGGTAGATGTCTGGGCACCTTCCTGCTAGCCTTTGACACACTTAATTAAGAGGAAGGCATTTTATTTGGAGAGGCAAAATCATGGCAGACCAGGAGAACACTATGGTAATTTGTTTCAAACATAAAACACAAAACTATTTTAGTACCTTTCTGCTGATAAGAGTGAATTCAAAAAAACGCATAGGCTGAACACGTGATCTAGGTCACATTGTACTTCCTCTGTACTTGTGGCAACATGTGCACACATACCAAAGTGAAAATCACTACAGGGAAATACTTTTTAAGAACCTTTCCCATAGCACTTAAAGCCCAAAGTTGAGGAATATTCTTAACCAACATAAACACATAGAAAAGATAAATTTTTAAAAGTTTGTTTAAAAAATACGGCATGTATTTGCAAGTTTTTTTTTAAATCAGCATTGAAAGGTATATCACTACACCTCAAGTTTCTTGATTTGAATTACGAATTATCATCTTTGAAGTGGGCCTCCCTGGTGGCTCAGATGGTAAAGAATCTGCCTGCAATGAACAAGACCTGGGTTCGATCCCTGGGTTGGGAAGATCCCCGGGAGAAGGTCATGGCAACCCACTCCAGTATTCTGGCCTGAGGAATTCCATGGACAGAGGGCCTGGCAGGCTACAGTCCATGGGGTCACAAAAGAGTCAGACATGACTAAGCACAGCACACATCTGAAGTATAGGTTCTCTAGGCTTGTGGATCAGAGCAAATAGTGCTTCTTTATATAACAATTTCAAGAAGCTAAGAGAATAAAAACTTAGTTCTCATTATAGAAATAGGGAGCTGTCTGTCACTGATTATACTTAACTGCTTTATTCCTCATGACATTCTTATGAGGTAGGCTATTATTCACAGTTCAGAGATGACTGGCGTGGCTAGGAGCCTGACTGAAGTCACATGTCTCTAAGCAGCAGAGTGGGACTAAACCTAGTTTTCAAGTGCAGGGCTTCCCTATACAGGCATCTCTGATACCCTCGTCCTCCGCTAAGATGTCAGTCAGTCACACAACTCAGCTTAACAGCACTTATCTTTTTTAAAAGGTTTTTTTTTTTTTTTAATGTGGACCATTTTTAAAGTCGTTAGTGAATTTGTTATAAAACTGCTTGTTTTACGTTTTGGTTTTTTTTTTGGCCAGGAGGCTTGTGGGCATGTAGTTCCCCGACCAGGGATCGAACTTGTACTCCCTGCATTGGAAGGCAGAGTCCTAACCACGGGACCACCAGGGAAGTCTCCAACAGAACTTGTAACTAATATATTTGAGCCTTTCAGTCAGTATATGTAAGCTTTCCTTAACCATTTATTTACATATAATACTTGTTGCTTTTTAATAAAAAGCACTAAGGCTAGGAGACCAAGATTCTGAATTCAAATTTAGGAAAGAGGAGGGAGCAGTGGTAGCTTGAGAGATAGGTTTGAGTGATTCTTAGCCCATATCTTCTGGGATTATTTAACCAACAGTATTCATTTAAATTGGCCTCATCTGTGAAGTGAACCAAGTGAGCTCAGGGATAGAAGATTTAGCTTTTTTTTTCTGGTTAAGTCTTCTCAGTGGGTTCTACTTAAATAATGGAATTCTGTTGGGTGGCAAAACTTGTAAAAAAAAAAAAAAATTTAATAATAGTTTTTTAAAAAACTATGGCTAGTTACTCTTTGGACTATTATAAACATCTTCCTCTAATAAACATGGATAACTGAGAAGTGACTGGATAGTTGTATACAACAATTTGATGTGCACTGAAAGGAGTAGTATTTTTCAACACAGAAGACAATGTCTGAAGCCTTGGCACAGACCTAAATACTGTCAGTGGGATCGGAGAACATAATTATCTATTAGTAGAGTTTCTCCTTATAAATGACAGAGCTGTGGATTTGTAATAGTAACCCTCTATAAGAAGTGTAGGGGAGATGCTTTAGTAGACCACTGGACTTCCAGTGACCTCAGATCTCACAGATCTCTTATCTTCTAACATACCTGGTAACCTAGCTGAATTACTGACTCAGTAATGCTAAAATAAAGTTGTTTTGTTATATCATTCCTAGTGTCTGAAACTATAATCTGAAAATGCATATTACTGATGATCCCAGTTAGTAGTAAGCATTTTGAACCCCTGTTTTGGGCTGCTGGACAGCCAGCCACCCTAAAGGTTTCATACTCAGAGGCTATTCACAGGAAGAGTGCAAAATTAACCATCACATGTGTGCTGCCACAGTGAAAGGTTAACTGCGTGCTGTTCAAACCCCGAAGTAAAAATCACAGGAACACTCTCAGCACGCGTAACCAGGAGGTGGCATTCCTTCATGACACATAAACTTGTTAAAACATGAAAGAAGCAGATAAAAAGTGAATGCAGTAGAACCAGAATGATGTAGCCCAAAGGAAAGGGCTGAGGACCATTTAGAAATGTATTTGGCATACAGATATACCAAGAATAATCTTACCTGAAATACAAACATATGCCGTCCTGCAGGAACAGGGCCCACTAAAACAGAGTCTAAAACTTGATCGTATTCTTCACTTTCTGCAGAGCCCACATAGATAATTTTCCATTCCAGGTCTAGGGTTAAAAACCAAAATATTATTTCATATTCAGTAATTACAAGATGACATCAAAGACCCTTTGAATGTCCACTTACACCATTTATTGGCTGCTAAAATTGGCTTTTCATAGCAGAAAATCCAGAAACACACCTAAGTGCTCCTTATAAAATTTGTACATTTCATACCAGTTTCTCACAGTGCTGTTATGTGAAATACTGGTTCCTGGTCAGGGCATCTCGCGAATGAAACAACATGGCCAAAAGCTTGGGAAATGCTCTTGAGGATTTATAAAGCACACTGGCAGAACAAGGGGTCTGAGAAATCCTTCAGTAAAGAACACCAGTACTATTAATCCGGTGTTTCCTAAATTTATTTGGCTAAGGAATCCCTCTGCCTTTTCTGTATGTCATCATTTAACCTGCTAAACCCACTTTAGAAGGGCTACCCCGTATTATGCATAGATCCAGATCAAAGAGCTCCAAAGTGGAAAAATCACTATTTGCCAACTTCTCCTATGGCTCAGAAGCCCCTTAGGGCTTCAACTCAACTGTTAAAGGTTCACAGTGGGTTTCTCCCTCATGGCACCCCTTCCTGTCATCCATTCTTTACATTGGGAAGAGGAAACAAAGGTTTCTTATACCACTTGATGTGTCAGAGTATACACTGTGGGAACAGGCATGAGAACAAGAAAGAATAAAGTACAAGCCAAGTCACTCCATGTAGTTCAGTCATTATATGTAATTCAGTCTTTACTGAGCACCCTTGACAGTGTGCTCTGCGAGAAGAACCCAGAGATGAGTACAATGACTGCTCTTTGCAAGCAGCCTCCTCATTAGTAGGGGGAGGAACACCATTCCACAAATACAAATTCTCTCTCAGACCTCCTGGTCCTCTGAGGATGTTTGGCACTGTGTGGCCTGCCTCTTGGATCCACTCCACAAAGTCTACACCAGCACTCGGGGATGGGGGCGGTGATGTTTCTGGGTCACCTATGGAGAATCTAATGCCTTCATGTGTTGTCATTCTTGTATAACGTTGTAGCTCTTTTTGTTCCTTAAATAGGTACCAGGAATAGGCTAGGCATTACTTATTCATAGTGTATTATAAACTGCAGTTTATTGAAGTAAGAGATCCTTTAGGTTTCTTCTTTCTCCTACTGTGTCACGGTTCTGTCCCAGACCTCGGCCACTTTATCTTCAATTTCTAGTACATTTCTAGATGCAGGGTCCTACATCTGACATCTCGTGAGATTATCTATTTGCTGATGAAGATTAAGAGAGGGAACAAGCAGCATGAGTATCTAGTCAGAAGGAACAGCAAGTACTAAGGCCAGACAGCAGGCACAGGCTTGAGAAAAAGCAAAGCCACCGGGGCAAGAGCAGAATGAGCAGGAGAGAAAGCAGCTGACTGTGAGATCTGGAGGTGAAAGGTGTGGCTAGAGGATGCAGGGTTTGGAAGTCATCGTAAGGATTTTTGGCTTTTTCATGAAGTGGCATGGGAAGCCACTGGAATGTTGAATGTTGAGAGGAGCGACATGGTCTGATTTTCATTTTGTGTGTTTGCATTAGTCGCTCAGTCATGTCTAACTTTTTTTTGACCCCATGGACTGTAGCCCACCAGGCTCCTCTGTCCATGGAATATTCCAGGCAAGAATACTGGAGTGGGTGACTTTCATCTTAGGAGGATCATTTTAGTTGCTGTGTTTAGTAGAGACTGTAAGATGGCAAGGGACAAAGCAGGAGGATAGTTCAATTGAGGCAAGAAATTATGGTGTCTTGGACCACATGTAGCCATAGAGGGGAGAAGTAGTAACATTGTGGATATATCCTGAAGGTGGAGCCAGCAAGAGCCACTTATTTTTCTGGGGGCAGGGAAGGGAAACCATCAGGAGTTCCAGGGATAAAGAAGGTAATGAATAAGTGGAGATCATATATCTGGTAAAAATTTAGAAACTGTCCATATGTGAAACCTTGAAAATAGGTGGGATTCCAAGGGAGTGAGCCCAGGGGGCTCTCCAAAGTTAAGAAGTCAGGGAGATAGGATCAATTAAAGTTTCCCAATTAGTGGCCAGTGAAGCAGGTAACCCAAAAGTCAAGTGGAGAAATGGTTTTAAGAAGAAAGGGGTATGGAAACTACTCAACTAGCTAAGTAAAAAGACTGGGAATTGTCACACAGAGGTTTCCATAATTCTTTGTTCATTTCATAAGTATTTGTACTACTATGGATCGTGCTCTTGCCTTAATTGTTATAAGCTGGCATTTGTGGTCTGGTGCAAGAACATGGTTATGACTTATAAACCTCCCTTTATAAAATACTTGGGCATTGGCTTTGCCACCTCACACCTGTTATTCAAAACCTCAACAGCTTTGTAGGTATCACATGGGTTTAGTTATACCTGTTACACAAAGTTGAGACTCTTGATAGGTTAAGTAATATACCCAAATTCACACAGCTAGTAAATGGAAGAATCAGAACCCAAGCTATGTCTCTGTGACTCCAAAGCCTGGGCTCTTTCCAAAAATCTAAGGAAGATAGATTCTTCCCTTTTTAGCTCTCAAATCAACAGTGAAATAAAGGAATTTAACTGCGGGAGGTGGGAAGGCATGGCTGAGGGCAGAGGCCAGGGGGATAGATAATCTAGCCTTAAGGAGTACAGGCTGTAACTCAGGGTACCTTAACTTTTATGCTATGGATGCTTGCTATAGCTACCGAGTTTAAAACGCACAATACTTAATTTATAAATTAGCATCCGTTGTTTTGTTCTTAATCTTTTCTTTGAACCTAGCTTCATTCCCTTGCCCCCTGTATTTGAGACAAGAAGGGACAGGATGAAATGCTTTACACGGGTGATAGTTTGAAGGAGTTTACTCACTTATTTAAAAAGTTAACTGTTTCATTTAATCATGGTAATGTCAGTCTCCCAAGTGTCTCCATTTGAGGTGGGAGTGAGGGAAGTCACCATGTAAATTTCAAACTAATTACTCTATTTGGGAACACCTGTGATATAGGGGGACATATGTAGTCTTTGTGAATTAGTACAAACCTGAGGTTTTAAAGTATGAAGCTTCATTCAGTTATGTTTTAAGTATGTATTCAACTGACAGCTCAAAGTATTGATATTGGTCAACATTTTTTAAAAAGGCTCCATTCAGTAAAGAAGAGAAATCAGCAATCCACAGAAGGTATAAGAAAGTCAGCAGTAAAGTCAATGAAAATGTGTACAGGCTTGGTGACCATCAGATCAAACACACCCAAGGTCTCCTATCTCCCGGACTTTACAGGAGAGCCTCTCCTTGTATCTGTGGATTGCTGTCCTACCCCTGTAGAGGTCTTATAGTAGATTTCAACTAAATTCTCTTAAGTACTCAGACTTTTTCTGAAGCAAAGTACTCAAAGACTTTCTGAAACAAAGCTACAGGGCAGCTTTTAAAGTAAAGTAAAAATACGTGAGGGCTATTGACAATTTAAAGTATGAAAAATGGCGGCCAAGCTTTGGAACTTGAAACAAAATTATACAGTAAAAATTTCTCATTGGACTATTCTATAGTTCACTTTCAAGAACAAATATTTTAAAAAACTGTAGCATAAAAGATGGGACTACAAGAAGTCTTTGCTAAGTAAACTCTATTTCCTTAATCCACACAGCCTCTAGGTGGAGCACATAAGCATGGCACCTTTTTGAAAGATTCCTTTGCAGCTTCGGTATGACTCAGCTTGAACTCTTAAAAAGTACTAAATAAATGCCCAGTATAAATGCCTGGGAAGTGAGGTAGACAAGTCAAAGTAAGGTGTATTCCTGACATCAGTACTGTAAAAATTCTGATAGGATTCAGCTTGGTTCTGAAAAGATCCCATTACAAATGGAACACATCAATGGCAGGTTTCAACCATCCATTGTCAAAGCCCTGTAACAACATCCTGAATCATCTAACTTCCTTGTTGAGAACTGGCTCCTAAAATGGAAGATATCACTTGAGAAATACCAGTAATTTCAAGAAGTTCTAATGCCTAAAACACTGTAGTATAAATTGGAAGGGACTCATTTATTGTATTTCTCTTGCATTTGTCAACTTTTATATGCGATTGATTGTAAAACCAAAAAAATTAGTCTAGTGGGCATGAAAATGGGCCTAGTGGCCGAAATGCTTATGGCAGTTCTTTAGTAACCAAATAGCTTCAAAGTTTGGTAATAAGGAAAATCCCCTTTAATTTTTATTAGCAACGGCCCATTTAAGAATTAGTTTAATAAATGAATTGTCTTTCAAAATGTGCCTACTATTGTATGTGCATATATGCTTTATATTTGTAGTAGAACTACAATGTACGGAACAGCACACACTAAAGTGGTAATTATGGTTACTTTTGAGTGACAGGGAGGCGGAAGGTACAGAGGACTGTTACTTTATATATGTATGAACAACTTTTAAAAAGTTTATTACAGTGAGCATATGTTGGTTTTCGTAATTGAAATAGTTTACACGCTACCTAAAATACATTATACAGGGATTAAAGGATAATTTTTTAAGTGAAAATGCTTTACATGCCTTGATTAGCATATAATTTAAAATGTATTTTGCTAAACATAACTGTAAGTTCAAACAAAGTCTGTCCCCTATTTAGCTGTAAAATTACCATCGATGAAGTTAAACTTTTTTTTCCCCTTGAAATTTTGAAAATGGAGCACTGGATGGTTTTAATAAAATCGGAAAGATCTTGGCAAATTTTAGCTTTCTAAATTTCTTACTGCACATGCTATATGTCTTTCTGAGGACCTTAAAACGAACTTAGAAAAAAATACTAAATTTTGCATTGCCATCAGGACTTTATTTCCTAGCCCACTTTTGTGTGTTATGTTCAGGGTATTTGGATGTGGAGTTGCTGTAATTAGATTTCAACACGTTCTTGAAGGAAGTCTTTCAAACTACCTAGAAGCCAGTGATTAAGTCCTGGAAATTATCTAAATATTTTACTTATTTCTGCTCTCACGTTAAATGTAACTTGCTAGCTTAGCAATACGTTTCTTCCTGAGAAAGAGGAGAGAAGATTTCAGTCACTAAGGATGAGGAGCCCACGTTGCTCGGGGCGAGCCTGCGCGCCAGCATCCCCGGGCGCCCCGAGCATCCTGGGTGCCGGCTGGGGAGCGCCGGCCCGGGAGCACCCGCGGCCCCCGGAGAGCGCCGGCCCGTGGCGCCGAGGGGCGAGCCTGCGCCCGCCTCCCCCACTGGTTGGTCCAGGGAGCCAGAAATCAGCGCGAGGACAGCCTCGCTCCCCTCCCCGAAGCGGCCGGGCATGGCCACCCCGGAGAGTCCGGTAACTCCAGCGTGAGCGCTAAAAATGGATGTGCCTCTTGCTCGGGGGCAGGAAGGTGGGCAGGCGGGGCGCCGCGCTCGTCACCCGCGGAGAGGAGGCGTCGTGACGCCGGGGTCGGTGGCCCAATTCTCTACTCTCGGTAAGATGGCTCCGCTGCGAACTCGCCGGCGCCGACCACACACATGCCTCTGCCTTCCCACCTCCTCGCCGGGGCCGCGGAGGCCGTTGGGTGCTCGGGGCCAGCCCGGCGCGACCCCCGGCCGGCGCCGCGGGCGCTACTGCGGGTCTCGCGAAGCGCCCGCCCGCCAGACAAAGCTGACAACATGGCTACCTCCGCTCGAACAAGTTCCTCGCAAGTTGAGCCGCGGCAGGCGCCCCAGCGGCGGCCGAACGCTGCGCGCGCCTGGCCGGCCGTCGTCCATCAACTTCAAGTTTCCCTCCGCAGAGCCGAGCCCGCAGCCCGCTCGGCGCCGAGCCCCGGCCGCCCGCGCGAGGCCGGGCCCGGGAAACTTTCAACGTCTGCAGCCCGCAACTGACAGCCCGGCGGCGGGCGGGCGCCCGACTCACCTTCAGACAGGTCCTCGATGCACTCGAAGGTGATCTCGAACTGGAATGGGTTGTAGAAAGGAGAAGGGTTATCCAGCACCACTACATTGTTCACCTGAACCTTTGCCATATTTTGAAAAAAACACAAACAATGGGGACGGGGGGCTCGTTGCGGCACAATAAAGTCCAGCGCGCGGCCGCTCGGGAGAGCGCAGACCCCCGCCCCGGCGCCGGCCCGACGTCGTGCAGCGGCGACTTGAGAAACTTTTTTTTCCTCTTTTTATTTACACGGGAACACTCCACAGTGTTTTGCAGCTTTCCTATTTCACTAAACTACAGCCCATTCTGCTCTGATAACTAGCAGCGTTGCCCGCGATTGGCTGTACCCGAGCTCTGACCCTCCTCCTCCAGCGAGGGCCTCCGCGGCGAGCAAGATGGGCTCCCGCTCCCGGAATGGACTTGGAAACTTTAACTGCGGCTCCACCTGCTGGTGTGGATTAGGACAAAGGCGGAGAACAAAGTGAGTGGAATACGGGCTGGGAGGCCCGCGCGGAGGCCGCCAGCGGCGGCGGCGGCGGCGGGGGGAGGGGCGGCGCAGGCCCCGCCCCCGGCCCGGCGGCTCCCGCGCCTCACGTCGGGCGTGGCCGCAACGGGGCGGGGTCGAGGGAGGCGTGGCCACGGCGAGGCGGCAGGAGGCGTGGCCACGGCGGGAAGGCGTGCTCGCCGTGGGCACGGCGGCGGGAGGGCGCGATCCTGGCGACACCCGCCTCTGGGGTTTGTGTAGTGGGTTTGTGTCTTTTTTTTTTTTTTCCCTTCTGACTCTTTCCTTCACATCAGTCGACGGCTGTGTCGGCTCTTTACTGAATTTAGGAGATGCGAATCTGTTGTCTGCACTAGGTTAGGTTCAGTTGTCTGTATATTGGGTAATATTTGGGTTAGAAGGAAGGATTGGTTGCAGTGGAAGTAAATTGCATTTTATAGACTGATGTCAGCTCAAAAGGAGCAAAGCCATTTTGGAAATCTAGTTCTTGGCCAATATCTACGTTTGGGCACGACAGTGCCGTTAGTTAAATAGATACAAAATGAAGGGCAAGGACACATTTTTCCACCCACACTTTGTGGAATAGGTAATATTTGGGCTGCACCCGGGTCGTCTTTCTCACGTTCCAATCTGGAAAGTCGAGAATAAAAAGATGACTTGAGGTTGGATCACTTACACCAGGTTTCTCCTGTTCGGTGGACACAGCAGGAACATAAAAAGGAGGAAATGGAAGTATCAGAAGACCGAAAGGCAACAGATAACAAGCAGAGAAGGGAAAAAGCGAGTAGAGACCACGAAAGCTTACCAAGACGTGCAATTTTCCAAAAATTCGTGACCTGAACCGTTAGTAAGTAAAAATGTATGGCACCACGAACAAGTTCAGAGGAATCTTTACTTGATTATTGCACATTCAGCGTCAATTTATTTGTTCTTGACTACCTTTGTAGGAAAGGGAGAGCTTGTAACACATTTGTGTAAGGTTGTTGAGCTGTTTCTATTTTCTAAATAAGAGCAATATAAAGGGATTTTTTTTTCCTGGTGCATAAACCATCATTTTTGAAGTATTTTGAATGAAACCACTAAACTTGGCTAATTCAGAGAGAAAATGATTTAAGTGTCATCTATGCTGAAAGTTTTCTCTTAGTATGGTGCTGAGAATTTTTCAGTTAACATTCTTTGGACACTGTTCATTGCAGGTTGCATTTAATGAGACTTCTGCATTTGATGGTGTTTTGAAAGTTAATAAGAGACAGCTAGGGAGGCCTGGCATGCTGCAGTCCATGAAGTCACAAACAGTCAGACACAATTTAGCCGTAGAACAACAACGGAACAGTTAATCCCAGGCCTCCCACACTTAGGGAAACTACTTAGAGTGAGGATCACATTTTATCATCGATGGATTAGCAAATACCACGATCTACTGGAAAGGGTTTCCTCAAGCCCAGTTATTTGTACAAATTAGAGTATAAGAGTCATACTGTGGTGACAGGTGCAAATTACATTGACTGATAAACTGTATTCTCTGTTCATTGTTATTAGTGCTGGGCCTAAGGCTACCTCAGATGAAATGTAAATTGTAAGACACACAGGACATAGAAGATAACCATTTGAAGTATAAAACAAGATTCTCTTGAGACTGGTATATATGCAGTTTCCTCATTATTGCAGGCATTGTTATGAGGAGATTGAAATCCATTTGCTTTATAAAAATGACTTTATAAGTTTGGTAAAAATCAAGTGCATTTTTAATCTGCTCATGTTCTAAGTCACTTTCATCATGTCTGACTCTTTGGACCCTATGGATTGTAGCCTGCCAGGCTCCTATGTCCACTGCTCATAGGTGTGTCATTATAAAGTGTGTAAGATTTGTTCTCAGCATCAAGAATGAGATTTACCTGGATACTACTACTGGGTTGGCCGAGAAGTTTGTTGGAGTTTTTCTGTAAAGTGTTATGGAAAAACCCAAAAACCTTTTGGCCAACCCAATATTTTTGGCTTATTTTCTTTCAACTCTTTTATTTAACATGTCATATATGAGTATTTAAGGGGCGGGGGAAGCCCTCCCTAATAGCTCACTGGAAGCCTCAAGAATTGGCTCCAGGCCTTTACTGTTGCCTTTGATGCTGTGAAAGTGCTGCACTCAATATGCCAGCAAATTTGGAAAACTCAGCAGTGGCCACAGGACTGGAAAAGGTCAGTTTTCATTCCAATCCCAAAGAAAGGCAATGCCAAAGAATGCTCAAACTACCGCACAATTGCACTCATCTCACACGCTAGTAAAGTAATGCTCAAAATTCTCCAAGCCAGGCTTCAGCAATATGTGAACCGTGAACTTCCTGATGTTCAAGCTGGTTTTTAGAAAAGGCCGAGGAACCAGAGATCAAATTGCCAACATCCGCTGGATCATGGAAAAAGCAAGGGAGTTCCAGAAAAACATCCATTTCTGCTTTATTGACTATGCCAAAGCCTTTGACTGTGTGGATCACAATAAACTGTGGAAAATTCTGAAAGACATGGGAATACCAGACCACCTGATCTAACTCTTGAGAAATTTGTATGCAGGTCAGGAAGCAACAGTTAGAACTGGACATGGAACAACAGACTGGTTCCAAATAGGAAAAGGAGTATGTCAAGGCTGTATATTGTCACCCTGTTTATTTAACTTCTATGCAGAGAACATCATGAGAAATGCTGGACTGGAAGAAACACAAGGTGGAATCAAGATTGCCGGGAGAAATATCAATAATCTCAGATATGCAGATGACACCACCCTTATGGCAGAAAGTGAAGAGGAACTCAAAAGCCTCTTGATGAAAGTGAAAGTGGAGAGTGAAAAAGTTGGCTTAAAGCTCAACATTCAGAAAACGAAGATCATGGCATCTGGTCCCATCACTTCATGAGAAATAGATGGGGAAACAGTGGAAACAGTGTCAGACTTTATTTTTCTGGGCTCCAAAATCACTACAGATGGTGACTGCAGCCATGAAATTAAAAGACGCTTACTCCTTGGAAGGAAAGTTATGACCAACCTAGATAGCATATTGAAAAGCAGAGACATTACTTTGCCAACAAAGGTTCGTCTAGTCAAGGCTATGGTTTTTCCTGTGGTCATGTATGGATGTGAGAGTTGGACTGTGAAGAAGGCTGAGTGCCGAAGAATTGATGCTTATGAACTGTGGTGTTGGAGAAGACTCTTGAGAGTCCCTTGGACTGCAAGGAGATCCAACCAGTCCATTCTGAAGGAGATCGGCCCTGGGATTTCTTTGGAAGGACTGATGCTAAAGCTGAAACTCCAGTACTTTGGCCACCTCATGCGAAGAGTTGACTCATTGGAAAAGACTCTGATGCTGGGAGGGATTGGGGGCAGGAGGAGAAGGGGACGACAGAGGATGAGATGGCTGGATGGCATCACTGACTCGATGGACGTGAGTCTAGGTGAACTCCGGGAGTTGGTGATGGACAGGGAGGCCTGGCGTGCTGTGATTCATGGGGTCGCAAAGAGTCGGACACGACTGAGCGGCTGAACTGAACTGAACTTCCTGTCTTAACTCTTATTGTTACTCCTCCTCAAAAGTATTAAAGAACCTTTGGGTACTCGCTCCAGTAGGTTCCTCACCAACGATAATACCTTCCAGAAGACCACAGGGATTTCCAGATGTGCCCTTGTGTACTTCTAATTAAATGGCATGCCTTAAGGGGGAAAGATTGTAAAAGCATTATTCTGGTTTCAGAGACAGTCTGTAAGATTTGTTGCTGAACAACTTATTGGTGACTCTCAGTTAACCACATTGCAGCAGATGGGTTGCCATGAATGTTGTCATATGTGAAGTACCCAAGGGGACCCACATGACACTTAGAGGGCTGCTGCTGTTGCTGCTGCTGTGTCGCTTCAGTTGTGTCCAACTCTGTGCAACCCCATAGACAGCAGCCCACCAGGTTTCCCCGTCCCTAGGATTCTCCAGGCAAGAACACTGGAGTGGGTTGCCATTTCATTCTCCAATGCGTGAAAGTGAAAAGTGAAAGTGAAGTTGCTCAGTCGTGTCCGACTCTTAGCGACCCCATGGACTGCTTAGAGGGCTGCTGCTGCTACTGCTAAGTCGCTTCAGTCATGTCCGACTCTGTGCGACCCCATAGACGGCAGCCCACCAGGCTTCCGCATCCCTGGGATTCTCCAGGCAAGAACACTGGAGTGGGTTGCCATTTCCTTCTCCAATGCATGAAAGTGAAAAGTCAAAGTGAAGTTGCTTAGTCGTGTCCGACTCTATCGACCCCATGGACTGCAGCCTACCAGGCTCTTCCATCCATGGGATTTTCTAGGCAAAAGTACTGGAGTGGGGTGCCATTGCGTTCTCCAGCTTAGAGGGCTACGTGGAATATAATCCTCAAATAACTTTTCTCTGTGTAGCCTGCTTGGGGGAAGTGTGGCTGAAAAAGGTTGCTTTGGCTCTGAAACAAACAAAGACTAAGTTAATGCCTAGGACAGAGATAAATGAACCTAGTTAGCTATTGTTATGGGCTGAATTGTGCTGTTCTCCCTGCCCCCAAATTCATATATATGCCCCCAGTATTTCAGACTGACTGTAGTTGCTGACAGGGCCTTAAAAGAGGTTTTAAGTTAAAGTGAGCCTCTTAGAGTGGGCCCTAATCCATTCTAACTGGCTTCTTTATATGAGGAGGAAGTTTGGACATAAAAAGAGACACCAAGGGTACTCATGCACAGAAGAAAGACCGCTTGAGGACACAAGAAAGTAGCCATTTGTAGGTCAAATGAAACCAACTTTGCTGACATCTGATCTTTGAACCTTCAGAACAGAACTGTGAAAAAACAGGTTTCTATTGTTTAAGCCACCCAGTCTGGCGTTTTGTTATGGCAGCCCTAGCAATCTATGTATATAATCCACTTGTTGTTCATTTATCAAGGGTGTTCTATGGAGTGAAACGATGTGGTCATATAAGTTGTAGGTTGTAGTGTGGGGTCGTGTGCTGCAGACATTTCTCAGAGGAAGTACCTGCTATTGTGCATACACACCTTAAATTCTGAACAGACTAGATGCAGCTTGCTTGTGAGTTCCAAAGCTCATCTACAGAGGGCTTTTCAGAATCTTAAAGTTGAAGTTAAATTGAGGTCACACACAAAGCTAGATGAAAGAGTGAGTTAAATGTACTAGAATTAAACTGAATTACAATTGTTGTTCACTCAGTCGCGTCCAACTCTTGAGACCCCATGGATTGCAACATACCAGGACTCCCTGTCCCTCACTATCTCCTGAAGTTTGCCAAGTTCATGTACCTTGCATCGGTGATGCCATTCAGCCATCTCATCCTCTGATGCCCTCTTCTCCTTCTGCCCTCAATCTTTCCCAGCATCAGGGATTTTTCCAGTGAATTGGCTGTTCACATCAGATGACCAAAATACTGGAGCTTCAGCATCAGTCCTTCCAACGGGTATTCAGGGTTGATCTCCCTTAAGATTGACTGATTTGATCTCCTTGCTGTCCAAGGGACTTTCAGGAGTCTTCTCCAGCACCACAGTTTAAAGACACCAATTCTTCGGTGTTCTGCCTTCTTTATGGTCCAGCTCTCACAACCATATGTGACCACTGGGAAGACCATAGCCTTGACAATGTGGACCTTTGTTGCCAGAGTCATGTCTTTGCTTTTCAACACACTGTCTAGGTTTGTCATAGCTTTCCTGTGAAGAAGCAAACATCTGATTTCATGGCTGCAGGCACCATCTATAGTGATTTTGAAGCCCAAGAAGAGGAAATCTGTCACTACTTCCACCTTTTCTCTTCTATTTGCCATGCGGTAATGGGGCTGGATGCCATCATCTTAAATTTTTTTAATATTTAGCTTTAAGCCAGCTCTTTCACTCTCCTCCTTCACCCTCATCAAGAGGCTCTTTAGTTTCTGTTTGCTTTCTGCCATTAGAGTGGGATCATCCACATATCTCAGTTGTTGATGTTTCTCCTGCCTGTCTTGATTCCAGCTTGTTACTCATCCAGCCCAGCATTTCTCATGATGTGCTCAGAGTATAGACTAAACAAACAACGTGACAGCAGACAGCCCTGTCACACTCGTTTCTCAATCTTGAACCAGTCAACCAGGGTTGTAACTGTTGCTTCTTGACCTGCATACTGGATTCTCAGGAGACAGATAAGGTGGTCTGGTATTCCCATCTCTTTAACAGCTTTCCACAGTTTGTTATGATGCACAAAGTTAAAATACACTGAATTAAAATGTATTGCAACTGAGAATTAAGTCAAATCTCAGATGCTGCCTGCTGCAGAAGTTATCATAGGTGTGGAAATGTTGACCTCTTGCCTTTGTTTAATTCCTAAATTTTACCTGGCACAATGATTTGTCATAATAAATGGTTTTTCTCTATATATTGGTATAGTAATACCAATTAATATAAATGGTAATTATTTGTCACTGTACTGAATTCTCTTTCAGAACACATTTATGTTATTGTCCCCATCTTTAAAAAAAAAATTCTCATGTAAGGCTGGTTGTAATATGATCTTTAGTTAAAGGAGCTCCCTATTATTAGTTATAGGATGTCAGAATTTAATGATAGTTTTTTTTAAGGTTTATTCACTTTGGCAGCACTGGGTCATCATTGCTACGTGCAGGCTTTCTCTAGTTGCGGTCAGTGGGGCTCCTCTCCAGCTGTCGCACACAGGTTTCTCACTGTAGTGCCTTCTCGTGTTGTGGAACATGGCCTCTCGGGCGCACGGGCTTCAGTAGTTGTGGCTGTCGGACTCTAGAGTGCTGACTTAGTAGTTATGGCTCACTGACTTAGTTGCTCTGAGACATGTGGGATCTTCTGGACCAGGGATCAAAACCGTGTCACCTTAAGAATCCTAGGCCACCAAGGAAGCCCTAATGATAGTTTTAAAGAAAAATTTCTCTATGAATGTAGAATGTAGAGATTTTCTGTAGTTTACAGATGTTTCTAGAAGGAATAGCTCCTACAGTAATGATTTTAATAATAGTAACTCATTATACATGTAGAGAGAGAGACCATTTATTATGTGAAATTGTTGTGCTAGACTCTGTGGAATATTCAAAGACAAAAATATACGTGGATATTATCCTCAAAGATCGTTTGGTCCAGTAGGAAAGGTGACTATGTAATCACATTAGTATGGTACAGAATAGAAAGTGTTAGATGCACCTTGAACAGTAATGGTTAAAGTTGTATCAGTTCAGTTCAGTCGTGTCCGACTCTTTGCAACCCCATGAACCGCAGCACGCCAGGCCTCCCTGTCCATCACCAACTCCCGGAGTCTACCCAAACCCATGTCCATTGAGTCGGTCATGCCATCCAACCATCTCAACCTCTGTCATCCCCTTCTCCTGCCCTCAATCTTTCCCAGCATCAGGGTCTTTTCCAAAGAGTCAGCTCTTTGCATCAGGTAGCCAAAGTATTGGAGTTTCAGCTTCAAAATCAGTCCTTCCAATGAATATCCAGGACTGATCTCCTTTAGGAAGGACTGGTTGGATCTCCTTGCAGTCCAAGGGACTCTCAAGAGTCTTCTCCAACACCACAGTTCAAAAGCATCAATTCTTCGGTGCTCAGCTTTATTTATACTCCAACTCTCACATCCATACACGACTACTGGAAAAACCATAGCCTTGACTAGACGGACCTTTGTTGACAAAGTAATGTCTCTGCTTTTTAATATGCTGTCTAGGTTGGTTATAACTTTTCTTCCAAGGAGTAAGCATATTTTAATTTCATGGCTGCAGTCACCATCTGCAGTGATTTTGGAGCCCAAAAAAATAAAGTCAGCCACTGTTTCCACTGTTTCCCCATCTATTTGCCATGGGACCAAATGCCATGATCTTCATTTTCTGAATGTTGAGCTTTAAGCCAACTTTTTCACTCTCCTCTTACACTTTCATCAAGAGGCTTTTTCATTCCTCTTCACTTTCTGCCATAAGGGTGGTGTCATCTGCGTATTTGAGGTTATTGATATTTCTCCTAGCAATCTTGATTCCAGCTTGTGTTTTCTCCAGCCCAGCATTTCTCATGATGTACTCTGCATATAAGTTAAATAAGCAGGGTGACAATATACAGCCTTGACGTACTCCTTTTCCTATTTGGAATCAGTCTGTTGTTCCATGTCCAGTTCTAACTGTTGCTTCCTGACCTGTATATAGATTTCTCAGGAGACAGGTCAGGTGGTCTGGTATTCCCATCTCTTTCAGAATTTTCCACAGTTGATTGTGATCCACAGTCAAAGGCTTTGGCATAGTCAATAAAGCAGAAATAGATGTTTTTCTGGAACTCTCTTGCTTTTTCCATGATCCAGTGGATGTTGGCAATTTGATCCCTGGTTCCTCTACCTTTTCTAAAACCAGCTTGAACATCTGGAAATTGACGGTTCACGTATTGCTGAAGCCTTGCTTCTAGAATTTTAAGCATCACTTTACTAGCCTGTGAGATGAGTGCAGGTGTGCAGTAGTTTGAGCATTGTTTGGCATTGCCTTTCTTTGAGGTTGGAATGAAAACTATGAGAACCAAATTTTGATGTCACAAGAAAGGCCGTGTGTGTGGTGTGTATACAGATACATGGTACCTATGCATATACATATGGTATGATGTTTTCTTTACTATTTATAAAAAGCTTTTAAATAACCTGTTTTTGATTCATGCAACACTTTGGTATGGTAGCAAGGTAAGATTAGCCCCATATAACAAATGAGGACACTGCTGCTCAGGATCCTGCTCCCTTAATTGCTGACTTAATGTTTCTCTATTTTCTCTCTACTGTGTCAGATAATATTTAAAGTGGACTTTATGGGTAGAAAAGCAATTGGTATAATTTCCTGGAAGAACCCACAGGCTGGCTGACACTGTAGTAATGACTTGATTAATGAACTCTTGAGGAACAAAGCTCCATGAATGAGGTTTGCCCAGGTAGATACTGGGAGTGAGAGGAGGCTGCGGCCAAGGCAAAGCTGTGGGAGCTCCCCATTGAAGCTGCAGACGCCAGGCTTCCTGTTGCAGGAGTGACTGGGAGGTGGGGGACGATGGATCCCGGAACGCATCCTTATGCTTTTAATAAGGTTTTCATGTTCGTTACCTAAAGTACATTCCCCTCCTCCATTCTCTGCCCCACCTCATTAACAACAGTTTCCCTGTTTTGATTTCGGTGCTACCCACCATTAGGTTACAAGTTTGTTGAAGAGAGAAGCTGTGTCTGGCCCCTTAACCAAGCTGGACTAAACGGTTAAATACCTTTTGGATCTCATCCATATTAGTCAGCTTTCTGAAGCACCATGGTTACGTTTCTTGTGGGCAATCTGTTGATGTTAACATCATGGTATTATTTCTGACCAGAAGAATAGGGATGGAAATGCTTGATAATTATCTTGTTTCTTGTATCTAGTTTTTAACCTTGTGTTCTTAGTCTTCTTGTAAATGAAGCTCTTAACTCATTTCCTTCTAAACTTAGTCTCTACTTGGAGTCCACTGTCCTTCATGTTTTACATTCCATCCTTTTCTCTTTCACTCTCCACCTGTCCCGTTTGTTAGAGGCTTTCTCCTTTTCCTGGTACCAGAAAGAATTCAGTGATAAGTAAAGAGAGGACTCAAATCTTTAAAACATCTTCACACTAGACCACTGTTTGCACAAAGCCACCGCTCAGCATAGCAGCTTTTTTAGTTGGTTACTATAGAGACAAATGACATAAGATGGAGTCAACGCTTGACAGAAGCTAGGCAAGTAATCTTCCTGAGATTGGAGGGAGATCTTATACACAGGGTTGCTTAGAAAAGGCAGAAGACTAAAAAGGATAGGAAGGGGAAAGGTTTCCCAAATGAACCAATAGGTGATTAATTGGTACATTTTATTGGGAGAATTTGTGCTTGTTAAGACCTTGCATCCAGCATACATAGAATGTATCTCCATGCAGCCCCAGTATGATTATACGGTGACTTTTTAAAAACTATTTACGTATTTATTTTGCTGCACCGGGTCTTCATTGCAGCACGCGGAATCTTTGTTTGTGATACGTGAGATCCAGTTCTCTGACCGAGGATCGAATTTCTGCCCTCACTGCCCCCATTCGCTACCCCCACCCCCTACATTGACAACACAGAGTCCTTCCACTGGACCACCAGGGTAGCCCCAGTGATTGTTTTAATAACAACTATATTGCTATCAACATTTATATACAAATTTTCATTTTTCTGGGTCTATGAAGTTGTTGAGTCATGTGGTAACTCCTTATGAGGGACTACTAGACTGTTTTCCAAAGTATCTGCACTGTTTTATGTTCCCACCAGCAATGTATAAGCTTCCCAATTTCTCCACATCCCCACTAACACTTATTATCATGTCTGTCTATCTTTTTTTTTTTTTCTGTTATGTCTTTCTGATTATAGCTGTGGGTGGTGTGCGAAGGGGTATCTCATTGTGGTTTTGATTTACATTTCTCTGATGGCTAAAGAAGAGTTGAACATTTTTCATTTGCTTGTTGGCCATTTGTATATCTGCTGAAGAGAAATGTCTGTTCAGCTCTTTTGGCCATTAAAAAAATTGGATTGTCTTTATTATTGGGTTGTGAGTTCTTTGTATATTCTAAATACAAGTCTCTTATCTGAGACTTATCAGAGACTTGTACTCACCAGGTTTGGAAAAATTTTTTCCCATAGTGTGGATTATCTTTTCATTTTCTTCTTTTCACAAGACACCCATTTTCTTGTGGGTGTCTTTTGCACCACAAAAGCTTTTTGATAAAGTCCAATGTGGTAATGGCATAAAGATATAAGCCAATAGAACAGAATTGATTGTCCAGAAATAAATCCATACATTTATGGTCAATCCATTTTTTTTCAATTTATTTTTAATTGAAGAATAATTGGTTTACAGAATTTTGTTAGTTACTACCAAACATCAACATGAATCAGCCATAGGTAAGAGACTATGTATTTTTTGTTTCTTCACCAAACCTGTTCTTTTTGATTTAGCTTTACTTCCAACCATCTTAACATTTTCCTGGTCAAATGTCCTGTTGAATCCAAATTATCAATGTAGCAGTCTTCTGGAAAGCAAATCCACTTCACACTATACAGTCTCTAAAATCTGCATTATATAGTCTCTAAAATCTCTAAAGTTTTTGTTGTAGCTTAATCTAACTCTGAGGTTATCGATATTTCTCCCAGAAATCTTGATTCCAGCTTGTGCTTCTTCCAGCCCAGCGTTTCTCATGATGTACTCTGCATAGAAGTTAAATAAGCAGGGTGAGAATATATAGCCTTGACATACTCCTTTTCCTATTTGGAACCAGTCTGTTGTTCCATGTCCAGTTCTAACTGTTGCTTACCTGCATACAGATTTCTCAAGAGGCAGGTCAGGTGGTCTGGTATTCCCATCTCTTGAAGAATTTTCCAGTTTATTGTGATCCACATAGTCAAAGGCTTTGGCATAGTCAATAAAGCAGAAATGGATGTTTTTCTGGAACTCTCTTGCTTTTTCCATGATCCAGCGGATGTTGGCAATTTGATCTCTGGTTCCTCTGCCTTTTCTAAAACCAGCTTGAACATCAGGAAGTTCACAGTTCACATATTGCTGAAGCCTGGTTTGGAGAATTTTGAGCATTACTTTACTAGCGTGTGAGATGAGTGCAATTGTGCAGTAGTTTGAGCATTCTTTGGCATTGCCTTTCTTTGGGATTGGAATAAAAACTAACCTTTTCCAGTCCTGTGGCCACTGCTGAGTTTCCCAAATTTGCTGGCATATTGAGTGCAGCACTTTCACAGCATCATCTTTCAGGATTTGAAATAGCTCAACTTTATGGCAGAAAGTGAGTGAGTGAGTGAAGTCACTCAGTCGTGTCCAACTCTTTGCAACCCCATGGACTGTAGCCCACCAGTCTCCTCCGTCCATGGGATTCTCCAGGCAAGAATACTGGAGTGGGTTGCCATTTCCTTCTCCGGTCAATCCATTTTTGATAAGGGTTCCAGAACAATTCACTGGGGAAAGAAATTGTCTTTTCAAAACTCACTGCTAGGAAATTGGACATCCAAATGCAAAAATACAAGTTTGGACCCCTATTCACACAATATGCAAAAAATAATTTAAACTGAATCAAAGACTTAAATGTAAGGTGCTAAAAGTATAAAACTCTTAGAAGAAAACACATCAAAGGCATCAATCTTCAGGCCTATGATTAGGCAGTGTTTTTTGAGAAATGATAAAAAAAATGCAAGCAGAAAAAGTCAGTGGATGTATGTGAGGTATTTTTTCATATATTTAAGACATCTTTAATTTCTTTTAACAACATTCTGTACTTTTCACAGTATAAGTTTTATATACTTCTTTTGTTAAATTCATTTCTAAGTATTTATTCTTTTTAATGCTATTATAAATGGAATTACTTTATTAGTTATATTTTCATATTCTTCACCTTGCAAGTATATAGACACAATTTAATTTTAAAAATTGATTTTGTATCCTTCAACCTTGATGAACTCATTTGTTAGCTGTGATTTAATTGTAATTCTTAGGATTTTCTATCTGTAAGATCATGCTATCTGCATGCAGGGATATTTTTACTGTTTCCTTTCCCTTCTAGATGCCTGTTATTTCATTTTTTGTTTCATTGCCCTTCCTAGAACCTCCAGTACTCTGCTATATAGAAGTAATGAGAGTGAACATCCCTGGCTTGTTTCTGATCTTAACACGAATACGTTCAGTCTTACATCAAGAATGATGATAGTTCTGGGGTTTTTGTAGACGTCCTTATCAGAATGAAGTTCTCTTCTGTTCCTGGTTTGAGCATTTTTTCATGAAGTGTTGTTGAATTTTGTCAAACACTTTTTCTGTCTCTATTGACATGATCATATGCTTTTTGTCCCTTATTCTGTTAATGTGAGGATATTACATTAATTGATTTCTAGATGTTATACCACCAATCTTGAATTCCAGAGATTTATCTCACTGGATCATGGTTATATAGTCCTTTTTATATATTGCTGGATTCGGTTCAGTAGTATTGAGGATTTTCATATATATGTATTCATAAGAAATATTGGTCTTTAGTAGTCTTGTGATGCCTTTGATTTTTGGTGTATAGGTAATACTGTTCTCATAGAACAAGTTAGGAAGTGTTTCCTCCTTTTCTGCTTGTAAAGAGTTTGTGAAGAATTCATACTCGATTCTTCTAGTGTTGAAGCCATCTGTGTGTGGGTTTTTCTTTGTGGGTAGTTTTTAAATTACTAATTCAGTCCCTACTTACTATACATCTGTTCAGATTTTCTTTTTCTTCTTGAGTCAGTTTTGGTAGTGTCTATTTAGAAATTTGTTAATTTCACCTGAATTATCTAATTGGTTAACATAAAGTTATTTGTTGTTTCCCTTTGTAATCCTTTTTGTTTCTGTAAAGTCATTGATAATGTCCCGTCTTTGATTCCTGATTTTAGTATAATTTTATTCCTCTGGTTTTGGCTTGGTCAGTGTAGCTAAAATGTATCAACTTTTGGATTCATGAATTTTCTCCATTTTTATGTTCTGTGTCAGTGATTTCTGTTACAGTATACATTACCTCCTTCCTTCTGCTAATTTGGGTTTAGTTTGCTCTTCCTTTTTTCCAGTGTCTTAAGGTGGCAGCATAGATTTTTGACTTGAGATCTTTCTTCTTTTTTAATATAGACATTTATATCTGTAAGTTACTTTGTAAACACTGCTTTAGCTGCATCCCATTAATTATGGTATGTTGTGTCTTCATTTTCCTTCATCTCAGTTTTTTCTGATTTCCTGTTGTCCAGTCACCTATTCGTTGCATGAATACCTTTCTATGTTATTTGTGACAAGTGGACTTTCCACTTTTGCTTAAAGATTACTTTGATTTCTTACTTCACAAGGTAGCACATTCCTTTTTAAACACCTTGAGATTTCCAGCACTTCCCTGTAAAATTCTACATATTGGTCTGTTAATTCTTTTGAAGCCACCCTAAATTAGTCTAATTGATCTTCCATAGGATAGTTCTTTAAATACTTAATAATTGCTTTCTCTTCTCTAAATCTTTGTTTCTGGCTAACCAACAAACCCATGCTATAAACTATTCTTTCAGTGGCATTATTTTCCATGTCCTTCATTATTTTACTTTTTTTTATTAGTATTTCTTTTAAGATTTGATATCTCAAAGTAGATATTAATACTCAGGAGTCAGCAACTTTTTTTCTCTAAAGGACTAGTATAAATATTTTAGATTTTTGAAGGCCTTTCCGTGTCTGTCATAATTACTTGACTCTGCCATTGTAGTGTGAAAACAGCCATAGACAGTATGTAAATGATGAACGTGACTGTGTTCCAAAAAACTATTTTTGCAAAAACAGGTGGTTGGGCCAAATCTTGCCCACAGATCATAGTTTGCTGACTCCTCTCTGGACATTATCTAACCAGTGCAGAACTTGGTGTGATTTTATCTTCATTTTTGAATGCTGCTGCTGCTACTGCTGCTAAGTCGCTTCAGTCATGTCCGACTCTGTACGACCCCATAGACGGCAGCCCACCAGGCTCCCCCGTCCCTGGGATTCTCCAGGCAAGAACACTGGAGTGGGTTGCCATTGCCTTCTTCAGTGCATAAAAGTGAAAAGTGAAAGTGAAGTCGCTCAGTCGTGTCCGACTCTTAGCGACCCCACGGACTGCGGCCCACCAGGGTCCTCCGTCCATGGGATTTTCCAGACAAGAGTACTGGAGTGGGGTGCCATTGCCTTCTCCTTTTGAATGCTAGTCTTGCCTTAATGCATTTTTTAGACCATATTGAAATATTCTGAGGGAAAGTTGGATATAATCTTCATTTATGCTCCTCTAAGGTAAGGTGAGGAGTTCTCTAGTAGCTCAGACAGTAAAGAATCTGTCCACAATGTGGGAGACCTGAGTTTGATCCCTGGGTTGGGAAGATCCCCTGGAGAAGGGAATGGCAACCCACTCCAGTATTTTTGCCTGGAGATTTCTATGGACAGAGGAACCTGGTTGGCTACAGTCCGTGGGGTGGCAGAGAGTCGGACACAACTGAAGTGACTTAGCACATGCGCACACACACATAGGTAAGGTGGTTTGTTTCCTCTACTTTTTTCACCAGTTTTTTTCTTTACCTTTGATTTTCTAAAGTTTAAGTCATATGCCTAGGTATAGTTTTGCTTTGTGTTTTTCCTGCTTTATAGTTGCTAAGTTTTTTGGATCCATGGTTTGGTGTCTGACATTAATTTAGAGAATTTTCATTATTGCTTCAAATGTTGCTTCTGTAATTTCTCTATTTCTTCTAGTATTCCCATTATACCCATTATATGTATGTTACACATTCTGTAGTTGTTCCATACTTCTTGGATATTCTGTTTTGTTATTTTCCAAATTTTTTCCTTTACTTTTCAGCTTTAGAAATTTCTGTTGACTATCTCTGGGTCAAGAAGATCCCCTGAAGTAGGAAATGGCAACCCACTCCAGTTTTCATGAACATAGGAGCCTGGCAGGCTGCAGTCCATGAGGTTGCAAAGAGTCAGACACGACTGAGCGTGCACACACACACACACACACACACACACACACACACACACATACATACATAAGGTCCTCCTTGTTCTCAGAGATTCTTTCCTTAGCCATGTCCCTTCTACAAATGAGCCCATCAAAGGCATTCATCATCTGTAGTGATTTTGATCTCTAAAATTTCTCTTTCATTTTTTCTTAGACTTTTAACCTTTCTGTTTACAATGTCAGAGACAAACTTGATGTTCAGTGTGAGAGCCTGGTAGAGCTCCTGGAGGTAAAATTCACAAAAGTATGTGTACCCATGCCCTCCGTAACTGGGTTCCTAAGGAATTTTTAATTTTCAGAGTTGTCCTCATTGAGCCTCCAGAAGTTTGCCAGTTAGAGTTCAGGGTTTTCTATTCCAGCACTGGTGCCTGTGGAGGCCTCTGCTCTGGTAAGTTATAATTCTCCATCTTTCCAATTTCAGGGACAGCAGTTTGCCCTGTGACCTCATTCCTTTGATGGATCATAGAACAGGTGTTGATTTTTCAGTTGCTTAGATTTTCACTTATTAGAGTAGATTAGCAATTTCAAAGCCCCTTAAGTGCTGGGCCAGAAATCAGAGGAGCTCACATAGCTTTTTTCCCTATGTTTTCTTCCATAAGTTTTATATTTTTCATTTAGGTCTTTCATTCATTGTGAGTTAATTTTTGTATTAAATATGAAGTATGGAGAAATACTGATTTTTTTTTTCTTTTTTCATGTGGATATCCAGTTGTTACAGCACTGTAGGTAAGGTGGTTTATTTCACGTATGGCTTTTTTCAAGATTTTTTTTTCTTTACTTTTGATTTTCTAAAGTTTAAATTGTATGCCTGGGTATAGGTTCATTTAGTGTTTTCCTGCTTTTCTGTAGCACAAAGTGTTAGTAGCTTAGTTGTGTCTGACTCTTTGCAATCCCATGGACTGTAGCCCACCAGGCTCCTCTGTTCATGGTATTCTCCAGGCAAGAATACTGGAGTGGGTTGCCATTTCCTCCTCCAGGGGATCTTCCCAGCCCAGAGATTGAACTGCATTGCAGGCAGATTCTTTACTGTCTGGGCCACCAGGGAGTTTCATTTAGTGTTTTTCTGTTTTGCTATAACACAAGGATATCAGATTATCCTTCCTCCATAGAATTGCTTTTGCATTTTTATCAAAAATTACTTGACCATACATTTGTGGGACTATTTTTGGACTCTATTCCATTGTTCTGTCTGTTTATATCTTTTGTCCAGTACCACACAGAATTGATTACTGCAGCTTTGTAATAAATCTGGAAATTGAGTCATGTGAGACTTCCTACTTAGTTTCTTGTTTGAGTCTTCTATTTTCTTCTCTATATAAATTTTGGAATCACCTTTTCAATGTCCATAACAAGAAAAATCCCACTGGAATTTTGTTTGGACTTGCATTGAATCTATAGAGCAGTTTGGAGAAACATCTTAGAAGTATTGAGTTTTTCATTCTACAGGGCCGTCATCACCCTGATTCCAAAGCCAGGCCAAGACATCACATAAAAAGAAAATTATGGGCCAGTGTTACTGATGAATATAGACACAAAAATCCTCAACAAAATTCTAACAAATGGAATCCAACAACACATTGAAAGGATCATACACCATGATCAAGTCAGGTTTATCTAAGGAATGCAAAGATTCTTCAATATATGCAAATTAATCAATGTGATACACCATATTAACAAAAAATAAAGATCATGATAATCTCAATAGATGTAGAAAAAACTTTAGACAAAATTCAAGACCCATTTATGATACAAACTCTCCAGAAAATTGGCATAGAAGGAACCTACCTCAACATAATAAAGCCCATATATGGTAAACCCACAGCAAACATTATTCTCAATGGTGAAAAATTGAAAGCATTTCCTGTAAGATCAGAAACAAGAGTGCCGACTCTTGGCACTATTGTTCAACATAGTTTTGGAAGTTCTAGCCACGGCAATTAGAGAAGAAAAAGAAATGAAAGGAACCCATATTGGAAAAGAAGTAAAACTCTCACTGTTTGTAACTTACATGATACTATACAGAAAAAAGCCCTAAAGATTCTATCAGAAAGTTACTAGAGCTAATCAGTGAGTTTAGTAAAGACAGAGGATACAAAATAAATACACAGAAATCCCTTGCATTCATATGCATTAACAATGAAAAATCACAAAGAGAAATTAAGAAATTAATCACATTCACCATTGCAACAAAAAGAGTAAAATACCTAGGAATAAATCTAAAGGAGACAAAAGAGAACTATATACAAAAAAGAAATGAGAGATATATACAAAAAACTGTAAGACACTGTAAGAAAACTATAAGATGCTGGTGAAAGAAACCAAAAACAATATAAACAGATAGATTATACCATGTTCTTGGATCAGAAGAATCAGTGTTGTGAAAATGATTCCATATTGGAGTCACACCACTACCCAAAGCCATTTATAGATTCAGTGCAACCCCTATCAAATTATCAGTGGCATTTTTCACAGAACTAGTACAAAAAATTTCTATGGAAACACAAAAGACCCCAAATAGCCAAAGAACTTGAGAAAGAAGAATGGAGCTAGAGGAATCAACCTTCCTGAGCTCAGACTACACCACAAAACCACAGTCATTAAGACAGTAATAGTACTGGCACAAAAACAGAAATATTGACCAATGGAACAAGATAGAAAGCCCAGAGATAAACCTACACACCTATGGGCACCTTATCTTTGAAAAAGGAGCCAACGATATACAATGGAGAAAGACAGCCTCTTCAATAAGTAGTGCTGGAAAAACTGGACAGCTCCATGTAAAAGAGTGAAATTAAAAACACTTGCTAACATCAACATAAAGATAACCTCAAAATGGATTAAAGACCTAAGTGTAAGACCAGAAACTGCAAAACTCCTTTTAGAGGAAAGCATAGGCAGAACACTGACATAAATCACAGCAAGATTTATGACCCATCTCCTAGAGTAGTGGAAACAAAAACAAAAATAAATGGGACCTAATTAAAATTAAAAGCTTTTGCACGGCAAAGGAAATCATAAACAAGATGAAAAGACAGCTCTCAGAATGGGAGAAATTAATTGCAAATGAAGCAACTGACAAAGGCTTAATCTCCAAAATATATAAGCAGCTCATGCAGCTCAATATCAGAAAAACAAACAACCCAATCAAATGCTGGACAGAAGACTTAAACAGGCATTTCTCCAAAGAAGACATACAGATGGCCAACAAACACTTGAAAAAATGCACAACATCACTTATTAGAGAAATGCAAATAAAAACTACAATGAGGTATCACCTCACCCCGGTCAGAATGGCCATCATCAAAAAATCTACAAACAATAAATGCTGTCTAGGATGAGGAGAAAAGGGAACCCTCTTGCACTGTTGGTGGGAATGTAAATTGATATAGCCACCGTAAAGAACAGTATGGAGATTTCTTTAAAAAACTAGAACTAAAACTACCATAACACCCAACAACCCACTACTGGGCATACACCCTGAGAAAACCATATTTGGGGTGGAAGGGAGGTTCAGGAGGGAGGGGACATTTGCTTTACTTCACTGGCAAGAACCTCCAGTATGATTTTAAATAAGTGATGAGAGTGGATATCCATGCCACGTTCTGATCTTGGGGGCAAGGGTTGGGCTGGAGGTAAACATTCAGTATGTTAGCTGTAAGATTTTTTATAAATACTCTTTATCAGACTGAAGAAATTGCCTCTGTTCCTTTGCTTCTGAACACTTCTTTTTTTTTTTTTAAATCATGAACGATTGTTGAGTTTTATCAAATTTTTTTTTCTGTATCATTGAGGTGGTTGTTTGCTTTTTCTTCCTTAGTTTGTCAGTAAATTGCAGTGATTAATAGTTGAATGTTGAGTTAGCCTTGCATTCTCTAGATAAACTTCATTTAGTTATGATTTGTTATCATTTTATATATCCTTTTATTTGCTTTTATTTTTTAAGGGTTTTTTGTATCTGTGTTAATGAGGGATACTGATGCATAGTTTTAGTGTATCTTGATCTGCTTTTAGTAATCACAATAATACTGGCTTCATTAAATGAGTTAGGAAGTGTTCCTTGTTTCTCTATATTTTTGAAAGTTTTGTGTAGAATCGGTATTATTTCTTCCATAAATGTCTGGTAGGATTCACCCTGAAGTCATCTCAGCCTGTATGTTGCATCATTTTTAACTACAGAGTCAATTTTCAAAGTAGATACAGGATTTTGCAAGATATCTATTCCTTTTTAGATAAACTTTGTCATTTTATATATTTTAGAGAATGTGACTATTTCCCCTAAGTTAGAACATAGAGTTGTTCATTGTATTTTCTTATTATTAATGCCCTTAGTCTATAGTGATGTCCCCTCTTTCATTTCTGATATTTTTAACTGTGTCTTCTATTTATAACTTTTCTTCTTTTTCCTCCATCAGTCTAGCCAGAGGTTTATCAATTTTTATCAACAATAATTATTATAATTACTCACTCACTGTGTATCTTACACCTTTTAAAAATCTTTATTTATATTCTATTTGAATATCCAAGAATCTTTAAGTAAAATTTTCTGTCATCCTTTTTTTTATTGATAAGTAAACTGAGGCCTGGATAAATAATATATCCTTTTTTTTTTTGTAGATAAGTAAACTGAGACCTCAGAGATACTGCAAGTTCTAGACCACTGCAGTAAAGCAAGTCTACAGGAAGTTTTTTGGGTTCCCAATTCATATAAAAGTTATATTTATACTATAATGTAGTCTATTAGATATACAGTAGCATTACATCTAAAAAACCCATACATATTTAATTAAAAAGTACTTTATTGCTAAAACATGCAAATTGTCATCTGAGTAAGTCATAATCTTGAGTAAGTCATGATCTTTTTGCTGGTGGAGGTTCTTGTCTTGATGTTGATAGCTGCTGACTGATCAGATTGATGGTTGCTGAAGGCTGGGGCAGCTGTGCCAATGTCTTAAATAAGACAGTAACGAAGTTTGCCACACCAGTTGGCTCTTCCTTTCACCAGTGATTTTTCTGTAGCAGGCAATAATATCTGCCCACAGTAGAGCTTTGTTTAAATTGGAGTCAATCTCTCAAATCCTGCTGCTGTTTTATCAACTAAGTCTATGTAATATTCTAAATCCTTTGTTGTTCTTTCAGTAATCTTCATAGCATCTTCAGCAGTAGATTCCATCCCAAGAAACCACTCTCTTTGCTCATCATAAGAAGCAACTCTTCATAAAGTTTTATCATGAGATTGTAGCAATTCAGGCACATCTCCAGGCTCCACTTCTAATTCTAGTTTTCTTACTATTTCTACCACATCTTCAGTTACAATAGTAACAGCAAAGATCACTGATCACACATTACTATAAGAAATGTAATAATCATGAAAAAGTTTATAGGATATAAGCTTCATAGTTATAAGACATGCTTTCCAAATAAAAGCTAACACAGCTTGCTCATTTCCTTAGGTCTGACGGTAACTGCTGTAAAAGACTCAGGAGAATGGAATTTGGAGGCGGGAGCATTAGTCCTCGCAGATGCTGGCCTCTGCTGTATCGATGAATTTAATAGCCTCAAAGAGCATGACAGAACTAGTATCCACGAAGCAATGGAGCAGCAAACCATCAGTGTTGCTAAGGCTGGGTAAGTGTTTCTTTTCTCTAGAATTTATGGGAATAGTGAGATTCGTTCATATATGATTATGGGGAGATGTGAACCACATTGAACTGCAAGATGTTTGTTTGGTCCTCTAAGAGATTTATCAGTTAACCGCCACTTTAGTTTTCCCATGGAGATATGTGAAGAAGTAAAGACGAGCTGTTGACAAAAAGAAAAGGACCACTATAAATGTAAATTGACTTAATTCTTGGAGGGAACCTATGAAGAACTTTCAATGCAGCATTCAACTCATTCTCTCATTCAATAATTGTGTATCTGTCTACTCTGGGCACATACTATGTTAGGAATTTTGAAAGGTTCAAAAGAAGGGGAAGAAACTGTAATTTCTGCTTTTGATGGCATTCTCCTTATATATCCAAATGGAAGATTTATCACAGTGTATGGAAAACTAATAATGTATATTAGCATAAGATGAAATACCTGCTGTGACTCAAGGAGGCTCAGAGGCTGAGGTATGTAAGCCCCTGACTGCACGTGACCAATGAGGAGGAAAATAGGTAGGTTCAGATAGGAATCCATTTGCCCAGGCCCTGAGGTGGTTGTAAGAAACACATCTGGCTACAAAGGCTGACCATCAAGCAGACTGCCAGGTCATCCAAGCAAAGAACAGAGCCAGAACCATCTCAGCCCTGTTAGAAATGTGAGGCCAACTGACCAGGCAGATAGGGCTGGCGGAACAGTCTTCAAACAGTAGTGACTACTTGGGAGTCGAGCAGACGCTGGTGGGTAGGGATTCTGTGGAACTGATTCATGCTGCTGCTGCGTCGCTTCAGTCGTGTCCGACTCTGTGCGACCCCATAGAGGGCAGCCCACCAGGCTCCCCCGTCCCTGGGATTCTCCAGGCAAGAACACTGGAGTGGGTTGCCATTTCCTTCTCCAATGCATGAAAGTGAAAGGTGAAAGTGAAGTTGCTCAGTCGTGTCCGACTCTTAGTGACCCCATGGACTACAGCCTACCAGGCTCCTCCGTCCATGGGATTTTCCAAGCAAGAGTACTGGAGCGGGGTGCCATTGCCTTCTCCAGGAACTGATTCATATACACTCACAAAAAAGGAAAGGGGAAGGGTGGTAAGAGAAAGATATGCCCAGAAGAAAAAGATTCAAGAAAAAGCTGCTGCTGCTCCTACCACTAAGTCGCTTTAGTTGTGTCCGACTCTGTGCGACCCCAGAGATGGCAGCCCACCAGGCTCCCCCATCCGTGGGATTCTCCAGGCAAGAACACTGGAGTGGGTTGCCATTTCCTTCTCCAGTGCATGAAAGTGAAGTCGCTCAGTCGTGTCTGACTCTTCATGACCCCATGGACTGCAGCCTACCAGGCTCCTCCACCCATCGGGTTTTCCAGGCAAGAGTACTGGAGTGGGTTGCCATTGCCTTCTTCGCAAGAAAAAGCTAGGCAGAACCATTATCAGATCTATTCGCTTCATTCAATGAATGATCATTCAGAGCCTGCCATTTGCCAGGCACTGGGCTAGACACTGAGAAGTACAGAGATGAATACAACACCATCCTTGAGGTGTTCACTGTTTTGTTGGAAAAGATGGAAGAGCAGCAAAGGGATAAGTCCATAATGAAAGTGTTAGAAGATACTTTAGAAGAATTATTGTTTCTAAACTCTTTATCAGAGAAATTAGAGATACAGTTTACTAAGTGTCTTCAAGTCTACTTTCTCTTCTCATTATGTCTCTCTTTAGTTAGCATGTTTGCTGGTTGATAGAATCTGTGGTTTGTTTTGATATGCCTTTTCCAGAGGCAGTCTGGGACATTTTGAAAGATTCCTGTGGCCTGCCAGGCTCCTCTGTTCATGGAATTCTTCAGGCAAGAATACTGGAGTGGGTGGCCATTCCCTTCTCCAGGGGATCTTCCCAACCCAGGGTTTGAACCCAGGTGTCGTGCATAACAGGCAGATTCTTTACCATCTGAGCCGCCAGGGAAGCCCCAATTAACCTTTAACCATCAGGGAAAATTGGAACAAGTGCTATGAACATGTTTTTGAAAGGGAGAAAATTAGCAGTGCTCTAGGATAAGCCACAGAAAAAAATCTGTGGAAGAGAAAATGCTATATTAACTGCTACTGCCTTACCCTCTACCAAGTGTGAATTAGTATGAACTTTTTGTGCTGTCTCCATAAGTATGTTGTAAGTTCTTATAACTCAACAGTGCCCCCACAGATTGGACAGTATTGTCATAAGCAGAACTACTTCATGTACCAGAAGAGTGCTTGTCACACTATTTGTGGTGATAGACTGGTTTTATTGTTTATATTTCAGTCTGTCACAGAGCAATATTTTTATAAAATGCAATAAAATTATTTTTTAATGAAATGTAAAGGCAGAGACATATAAAAACGTAAGCCTAAATTCTTCTTGCACTTGGCCTATAGAAAGCTGTACCTCTCTGCTCCTAATGAGAAAAATCCAGATAGCCCACAAAACTCGTGACTTTCCAACAATATCTGAAAGCTGATTTATAAGGAAATCACAGGAATTCAATTCCAAAATGGGACAAGCCCCTCCTAGGAGAGCTGAGGCACGCAGACTGTTCACCTTTGACAGAGCATGAGAGAAACCGGTGGCGGCCGTAGAAGCAAATAAGAAATAGCTACAAAATTTTAAATTTCCTGAAGTCCAGGTGTGGGATAACGTATCAGTTTAGAATAACTCTGGACCCCAAGCCCAAGGGGAGTTCTCACATGTAAGCTCTTCTCCGCAGGACTCCACAGATGCTCACAGGAAAAACTGAACAGGGCAGAGACTGGAGAGACCCCCCGCTTTGCTCATCACTCATGCAGGCCTGCTTGTTCCTGGGGACTAGGCATGAAGTCCTGCTGCTTACCCAGGCACACCTCTCATACAAACCAAAGCCTTTAACTCACTGAGGCTAGGGCAACAAACCCTCATCGCCAGGGCCCCTGGAGGAGGGCTAGAAGCAGAAACTCCTTCTGCCTCAGGAGGAGTTTAGAGAGTCTTCCTTCCTTTGCTCTCAAAAGAACCGGGCAAAAAGATGCTGCTTTGGGGAGAAGGGCAGAAGCATAAGCCATCTTCTCCTAAGGGGAGGGCAGGCAGATCTCTCGGGTCCAGGATTCTTACCCGGTACAAAGCAGAGGTGTGTACCACTCGGAGGATTCTCACCCGGTACAAAGCAGAGAGGTCTGCGCCACCTGGAGGATTCTCACCCAGTACAAAGCAGAGAGGTCTGACCACTGGGAAAGGAGAGAAAGACCCCTTCTACCCAAGAAGCATCACAGATACATGTCAGGGTTCAGCTGCCACCGGTGGGACAGGCAGGAGGCCTTACCACTCTCCCGCCTGTCCCCTCCGAGAGCAGGTACACAGCGCCTGCCAAAGACCAGGAGGCCAAGAAGCAGCCTGGTCTCCAAATAAGTCTAACACCAGTAACGAGCAATAGCAGTCTGCCACTGGGAAGGTGCTCGTCCCCAGTGAGGAAGTGAGGAAAGAGACCCCTCTGGTGCAGATGTGCAGTGACTCCTGGAAGCTGAAAGCAGAGCAGAAACTCAGAGAATAATCTTCCAGCTTTGCACCACAACCTCCACAGTAAGCGGAGTAATTACTGCAGTAATTCAACACCAAAAGAATTGGAAGTCTGTGGTGCACTGAGGGTAAAGATCGTAACTGCAGTGCCAGTGCTCAGACCAGCTGTGCCAGCCTTAAACTATACATGAAGTGGTGTGGTATTATTCAAGCGTGGACCATAATCAATTAAAGACATAAACACTGGAGCAACCACTAGAAAGTAAAAGAGATAAAAACTAAAACTAATAAGTGAGTTGTAGAGATGAAATGACATAAATAATTCAACAGAAGACAGGGGGAGAAGAAAAAGGGAACCAAGAATAGATGAGACAAAGTGAATTAGCAAGATGATAGATTTATTTATTTGTTTACTTGGATTGCACCAAAATTTTTAACTTCTGAGTATGAAAGGATGCAACAGAGTGAAAAGTTAACATGTTGAGTTGGAGAAAATATTTGCAAATCTGAAAAGGAGTTAATAACCAGAATATATAAAGAATTCCTACAACTCAGCAGCACAAACCAATCAAGTTAAAAACTGGACAAAGGACTTGAATACACATTTATCCAAAGATGATTTATACATGGCCAGCAAGCACATGAAAAGATGCTCAGCACCACTAATCATTAGGAAAATGCAAGTCAAACACAATGAAAAATATCACTGTACAAATGTTCTCATGGCGATCATAAAAACACAAAAACACAGAAAGAGCAAGTGTTAGTGAGGGTGGGGAGCAATTGGAACCCTTGTAGATTATGTAAATATGAAATACAGAATGGTGTAGCTACTATGGAAAATGGTTTTGTGATTCATTTTCAATTTTGCAAGGTAAAATTCCAGAGACTGGTCACACAACAGTGTGAATGTATTTAACACTATTGAATGTACTCTTAGAAATGGTTAAGATGGTGAATTTTATGATATGCATTTTTTACCACAATAAAATGTAATATACAAATTTGAAAAAGCATAACCCATTCACATTGTTATACTACCCTTTATGTACTTTTAAAAAAGTTTTCTAGCCAATATCGTCAAGGTCAGGGTGAGAAGACACCTAAAACTGTCCAAAATTACTTTCCTTCGTTTGTATATAAAGGTGCTCACAGAGCACCTTGTGTTTATGAGCTCAGTTGAGTCTCCAAAATAGTTTCAGAATTATTACACCAACTCCATTGTCAATAACACCAACCACAAAGAAAGTAAGTAATATTCAGGCCTTCTTTGTGGTCTTTTTGAGTTTAGAATATATTCCACTATAGTTATATATGATCAGGGTACATGTTCAAAAGTTAGTAGAGTTCTTTTCTTTGTGTGGTCATATTACTGATTTGATACACAGTTAGGAAACATGTTTTTAAACCTATGTTTGCGTTCACTTTTAGAGTTTGCCTGTCATTCTTTTCGGTTTAATTTTGTTTTCTGAATTTGTAAAATATATTTCAAAAATCAAAACTATTATATCAGGGAACTCCCTGGTGGTCCAGTGGCTAGAACTCGGTGCTTCCATAACATGAGGAATGGATTCAATCCCTGGTCGGGGAACTAAGACCCAACATGCCTTGAGATGCAGTCAAAAGCAAAACTTTTATATCAAAGAGGTTACACTCATATCCCTACCTCTTCCATTCTGTTTTCTCCTGTCCCTTCAGATCAGATCAGATCAGTCGCTCAGTCGTGTCTGACTCTTTGCAACCCCATGAATCGCAGCACGCCAGGCCTCCCTGTCCATCACAAACTCCCGGAGTTCACTGAGACTCATGTCCATTGAGTTAGTGATGCCATCCAGCCATCTCATCCTCTGTCGTCCCCTTCTCCTCCTGCCCCCAATCCCTCCCAGCATCACAGTCTTTTCCAATGAGTCAACTCTTCGCATGAGGTGGCCAAAGTACTGGAGTTTCAGCTTTAGCATCACTCCTTCCAAAGAAATCCCAGGGCTGATCTCCTTCAGAATGGACTGGTTGGATCTCCTTGCAGAAGTCTCAAGAGTCTTCTCCAACACCACAGTTCAAAAGCATCAATTCTTCGGCACTCAGCCTTCTTCACAGTCCAACTCTCACATCCATACATGACCACAGGAAAAACCATACCTTGACTAGACGAACCTTTGTTGGCAAAGTAATATCTCTGCTTTTCAATATGCTATCTAGGTTGGTCATAACTTTCCTTCCAAGGAGTAAGCGTCTTTTAATTTCATAGCTGCAGTCACCATCTGTAGTGATTTTGGAGCCTAGAAAAATAAAGTCTGACACTGTTTCCCCATCTATTTCCCATGAAGTGGTGGAACCGGATGCCATGATCTTCGTTTTCTGAATGTTGAGCTTTAAGCCAACTTTTTCACTCTCCACTTTCACTTTCATCAAGAGGCTTTTGAGTTCCTCTTCACTTTCTGCCATAAGGGTGGTGTCATCTGCATATCTGAGGTTATTGATATTTCTCCTGGCAATAAACCTTTTTCACTGATTTCTGATTTAACATATTTTTTTTTTGCAGAACTAAGCAAAGACATGTCTCTGTACACATGCATATCTCCCCTCTTCTTATGCAAAACATGTCATAATATAAATGCTCTTTGGCACTGCTTTAGTGATAATTATTACATGTAGTGTCCTTATTATCATCTCTTTCATATTTTTTAAGAAATTCTGCAATTTTATTTTATACATCCCCTTTCTCACAAGATTTGTTTTAAACAGTTTTTAACCTCCAGGTAGAAGGATCTTTGGAAAATTACTGGTGTTTTGATGGTGCTATTAATTTCTGGTTTCATTGCATTCTGGTCAGAGAGTGCTATTTGTGTTATTTCAACTTTAAGGAACTTCCTGAGGCTTTTCTCTCTGTGGCCTGACACTAGGAGAGTTTCATGACTGGCCCATCTGTGCTTGAGAAGTTGTATTCTCTATTATCAGGATATAATACACAGAAACACACATTTAAACTGTACCTTATAAGATCTCCTATATCTGTACTTAATCTTTTGTCTGCTTGATGTGTCTTAGGCTGAAAGTGGTTTGTTAAAGTCTCTTGCTATAACTGTATGTCTGTTGTTTTCTCTTTGCATTTCTCACATCAGAAACTTTGAATAACATTCTGCTTTATCAAGGTAGTTGCTTTAGCTTTGCACTTTGTGTTAATACTATGTGGTCTGAATTTTACCTTGCTTTATATCAAGATCGCAACTCCTGATTTCATATTATTTACATTTGCCTAATATATCTTTGCTTCTTCCTTTATGTTTAGCCTTTTGATTGTAATTTGTTCTCTTGTATACACCATAAAGTTGGTTTCACTTTATTTTGTTTTGCTTTGTTTTACAAGTAACCTGGAAGTCTTTTTCTTTTAATATATGAGTTAAGTACATATACATTTATTGGTATTAGCAATATTCTTGATGTCAAGTACTTCATTTTTTTTAAAAACTTGCTATGTTTCTCTTTTTTTATTTGTTTGACATTTAGGAAGGTTTGTATTTTGTTATACATTAGGGGTTGGCAAATTTTTTGTGTAAAGGTCCAGATACCTATTTTAGGCTTTTGTGGGCTATATTGTCTCTGGTCTCTCTTACTCACCTCTGCTAATGCAGACAATATGACTGCATCAATATGTCTATAATGTATACAGAATAAAGAAGCCATAGACAGCATGTATATGAATGGGAATAGCTGTTTTCCTAAAATTTTACTTACAAAAATAAATGGAGACCTAGATTTGACCTGCTCGCTGTAATTTGACACCACGTGTAGCTGACAACACCTATTGTAGGACTTAGCTTAAATACTTTTTATAATACCTGCATCCCCTTTGTCTTCCCTTGGGAGCTTTAAATAATAGCCTTTAACTGTACTTCATTACCCATGTGATAACCACTGAGTGTGTTCTACTATCCCTTTTCCCCCTTCTCTTTACTATTACAAAATGATTATATTCTTTATACTTTGTCAGGACAAATAACACTTGTATTTATATACTCTTCTATTTTTATGCCTTCGTTTTTCTCTTAGACCTAAAATTAAATATATTGAAGACTCACCATCAGTCCTTTTCCCAGAGTAGCACCATCGTCTCTTGGTTGAATGAAGCTCTCCTCAAACAGGTTCCTTGGGAAGAGTTCCTGAGTTCTGTACTGACTTTGTGCATATTTAAAACTATTTTTCATAGGTTTGATACTTGAAAAACAACATGACTGGATATAAAAATGTAGCCTTACACTTTCTTTCCTATAGTCTTGCTTTGCATGTTGTATTGACAAGTCGAGTGCCATTCTGATATCCTTTACTTTGTAGGCAATTTGATATTCTTGCGTGAAGGCCCAGAAGGATTTTTCGTCTTTGTGGTTTAAGCATAATACTTTTACTAGGCTATATCTCAGTTGATTATTCTTGGTCATTTTTTTTAGATGTTAGTGAAATGTAAAGGCTCTTTGAAATGTAAAAGGCTTCATTTCTTTTTGGAAATTTTTCTTGAATTATAGTCTCACATATTCTGTTCTTTGTTTTTTATTTTTCAGAAATCTTAATTACATGTGTTAGGTCTTTTTTGCCTAGATTCTATAGCAACCAGTGTTTTTCTTAGACTTTTTAGCTCTTTTGTATTTCATTTTTATTGCCTTGGCATTTTTATTCCTCCCCTTAGCGCCCGTTTTTATACTTTCATTCCTGTCTGTCCTCTCTTTGGCACCCTAGATTTAAATGTTTGTTTCTAAAATTACTGTCTCCCTCTCTTCACCCATTTTTTTCCCTGAGTCACTCTGGATAGTCATCTTCCTCTTTCTTATATTTTTCTGTTCTGAGTTTTTGATTTCTGATTTGGAATGATTTTTCATATGTACAAATGTTTGTTTAGGAACGTTTAAGTGAGGATATTAAATACAGATTTCTTCTGTTCTGTGGATTTTTCAAGGGAATGGTGGGATGGACTTTTATCAACTAAGGTATTTTGATTTTTGTGATACTCTTATGTAAATAACACTAGGACCACAGCCTTGTCTAACTCAATGAAACTAAGCCATGCCCGTGGGGCAACCTAAGACAGGTGGGTCATGGTGGAGAGATTTGACAGAATGTGGTCCACTGGAGAAGGGAATGCCAAACCATTTCAGTATTCTTGCCTTGAGAACCCCATGAACAGTATGAAAAGGCAAAATGATAGGATACTGAAAGAGAAACTCCCCAGGTCAGTAGGTGCCCAATATGCTACTGGAGATCAGTGGAGACATAACTCCAGAAAGAATGAAGGGATGGAGCCAAAGCAAAAAGAATACCCAGCTGTGGATGTGACTGGTGATAGAAGCAAGGTCCGATGCTATAAAGAGCAATGTTGCATAGGAATCTGGAATGTCAGGTCCATGAATCAAGGCAAATTGGAAGTGGTCAAACAAGAGATGGCAAGAGTGAATGTCGACATTCTAGGAATCAGCGAACTCAAATGGACCAGAATGGGTGAATTTAACTCAGATGACCATTATATCTACTACTGCGGGCAGGAATCCCTCAGAAGAAATGGAGTGGCCATCATGGTCAACAAAAGAATCCGAAATGCAGGACTTGGATGCAATCTCAAAAACAACAGAATGATCTCTGTTCATTTCCGAGGCAAACCATTCAGTATCACAGTAATCCAAGTCTATGCCCCAACCAGTAATGCTGAAGAAGCTGAAGTTGAATGGTTCTATGAAGACCTACAAGACCTTTCAGAACTAACACCCAAAAAAGATGTCCTTTTCATTATAGGGGAGTGGAATGCAAAAGTAGGAATTCAAGAAACACCTGGAGTAACAGGCAAATTTGGCCTTGGAATACAGAATGAAGCAGGGCAAAGACTGATAGACTTTTGCCAAGAAAATGCACTGGTCATAGCAAACACCTTGTTCCAACAACACAAGAGAAGACTCTATACATGGACATCACCAGATGGTCAACACCGAAATCAGATTGATTATATTCTTTGCAGCCAAAGATGGAAAAGCTCTATACAGTCAGCAAAAACAAGACCAGGAGCTGACTGTGGCTCAGACCATGAACTCCTTATTGCCAAATTCAGACTTAAATTGAAGAAAGTAGGGAAAACCACTAGACCATTCAGGTATGACCTAAATCAAATCCCTTACGATTATACAGTGGAAGTGAGAAATAGATTTAAGGGCCTAGATCTGATAGAGTGCCTGATGAACTGTGGAATGAGGTTCGTGACATTGTGCAGGAGACAGGGATCAAGACCATTCCCATAGAAAAGAAATGCAAAAAAGCAAAATGGCTGTCTGGGGAGGCCTTACAAATAGCTGTGAAAAGAAAAGAAGTGAAAAGCAAAGGAGAAAAGGAAAGATATAAACATCTGAATGCAGAGTTCCAAAGAATAGCAAGAAGAGATAAGAAAGCCTTCTTCAGCGATCAATGCAAAGAAATAGAGGAAAACAACAGAATGGGAAAGACTAGGGATCTCTTCAAGAAAATCAGAGATACCAAAGGAACATTTTATGCAAAGATGAGCTCGATAAAGGACAGAAATGGTATGGACCTAACAGAAGCAGAAGATATTAAGAAGAGATGGCAAGAATACACAGAAGAGCTGTACAAAAAAGATCTTCACGACCCAGATAATCACGATGGTGTGATCACTGACCTAGAGCCAGACATCCTGGAATGTGAAGTCAAGTGGGCCTTAGAAAGCATCACTACGAACAAAGCTAGTGGAGGTGATGGAATTCCAGTTGAGCTATTCCAAATCCTGAAAGATGATGCTGTGAAAGTGCTGCACTCAAAATGCCAGCAAATTTGGAAAATTCAGCAGTGGCCACAGGACTGGAAAAGGTCAGTTTTCATTCCAATCCCAAAGAAAGGCAATGCCAAAGAATGCTCAAACTACCACACAATTGCACTCATCTCACACGCTAGTAAAGTAATGCTCAAAATTCTCCAAGCCAGGCTTCAGCAATATGTGAACCGTGAACTTCCTGATGTTCAAGCTGGTCTTAGAAAAGGCAGAGGATCCAGAGATCAAATTGCCAACATCTGCTGGATCATGGAAAAAGCAAGAGAGTTCCAGAAAAACATCTATTTCTGCTTTATTGACTATGCCAAAGCCTTTGACTGTGTGGATCACAGTCAACTGTGGAAAATTCTGAAAGAGATGGGAAGACCAGACCACCTGATCTGCCTCTTGAGAAATTTGTATGCAGGTCAGGAAGCAACAGTTAGAACTGGACATGGAACAACAGACTGGTTCCAAATAGGAAAAGGAGTTCGTCAAGGCTTTATATAGTCACCCTGCTTATTTAACCTATATGCAGAGTACATCATGAGAAACGCTGGACTGGAAGAAGCACAAGCTGGAATCAAGATTGCCAGGAGAAATATCAATCACCTCAGATATGCAGATGACACCACCCTTATGGCAGAAAGTGAAGAGGAACTCAAAAGCCTCTTGCTGAAAGTGAAAGTGGAGAGTGAAAAAGTTGGCTTAAAGCTCAACATTCAGAAAATGAAGATCATGGCATCCGGTCCCACCACTTCATGGGAAATAGATGGGTTAACGGTGGAAACAGTGTCAGACTTTATTTTTCTGGGCTCCAAAATCACTGCAGATGGTGACTGCAGCCATGAAATTAAAAGACACTTACTCCTTGGAAGGAAAGTTATGACCAACCTAGATAGCATATTGAAAAGCAGAGACGTTACTTTGCCAACAAAGGTTCGTCTAGTCAAGGCTATGGTTTTTCCTGTGGTCATGTATGGATGTGAGAGTTGGACTGTGAAGAAGGCTGAGTGCCGAAGAATTGATGCTTTTGAACTGTGGTGTTGGAGAAGACTCTTGAGACTTCTGCAAGGAGATCCAACCAGTCCATTCTGAAGGAGATCAGCCCTGGGATTTCTTTGGAAGGAATGATGCTAAAGCTGAAACTCCAGTACTTTGGCCACCTCATGCGAAGAGTTGACTCATTGGAAAAGACTGTGATGCTGGGAGGGATTGGGGGCAGGAGGAGAAGGGGACGACAGAGGATGAGATGGCTGGATGGCATCACGGACTCAATGGATGTGGGTCTGGGTGAACTCCGGGAGATGGTGATGGACAGGGAGGCCTGGCATGCTGTGATTCATGGGGTTGCAAAGAGTTGGACGCGACTGAGCAACTGATCTGATCTAATCTGATATAAATATTACTCCAATTCACTAAAACATGTCTCATCTTTTCCTGAATCATTTGTAGTAGTTACTCTATTAAGGTGGTAGTCAGAGGTTTGGATGGTATAGCAGTTTTTAGTTCAGAGTAACCTCAGGTCAGTCCATTTTACTTAATGGAGTTTTTTCCCTAAGGTTTACAAGGGGCGATGTGTGTAGGTTGATGTGTCTTCTGATTTTGTTTCTCACTTGTGTTGTAGGATCTTTAATATCTATAGCTTGTCTCCTTCAAGACTCCAAGGGATTCCTGTCCCTCACATCTCCTCCAGGCCTGCTTCCTCTGGTCCCAGGAACTTTCAGGGTCCTCTGTCTGTTCCCTAGGAGCCACTGCTTTGATGACACCTGAAGCCCTGTTCTCAGTATTCCCCACTCATGGGGCTCCCTTTTTGTGAGGATGGTTTTATCTGTGTTCGTCCATCATGAGGATCCCACTGCCCTCTCCCCCTTTTCATTCAGTCTCCACTGATCTTCCTACTTCATTGTGGGCTCTGGATTAGCTTTGCTGGTTTCTAACGTCTTTTCGGGCCTCCCTTGTGGCTCAGACGGTAAAGCATCTGCCTACAATGTGGGAAACCCGGGTTCGATCCCTGGGTCAAGAAGTTCCCCTGGAGAACGAAATGGCTACCCACTCCAGTATTCTTGCCTGGAAAATCCCATGGATGGAAGAGCCTGGTAGGCTACAGTCCATGGGGTCGCAAAGAGTCAGACATGACTGAGCGACTTCATAAATTCATAAATAATGTCCGTGTACGTGGAGGTTGAAGTTTGTAGTATTCTCTCCCTTAGCTAGCTTTCAGGGCTTTTGGGTTTTGTGTATCTTATTTGCTAATTATTTATCAATAAGGTCTACTTTCTCTGTCTTTGATTTATTTGTGTGTTTGTGCATTTTTTAGGCTTCTCCACCTCTCTAGTAGTTTGGCTTTCCCTCTTATGTCCATTTCAAACGGACCTCAAGAGAGGCTCAGTTAGGCTCAGTTATCATCCCTATCAGAAGCTTTGGGCAAGACCAGCTCAGAGGCCTCTGGCCAGTTTATTGCTTGACTACTGTTGGGTCAGGTCTCAATATCTGGTCCAGCCAGTGGTCCATGTATGGCCATTTCTGTAGAAGGGATTGTGGAGTTATGTGCTTGGTGGGCATTCCAGTGCTTAGCCTGTCCAGGACTGTAATGAGGACAGAAGAATCACTTAAGAAAGATACCAAAAAACAAGTCATGCATCAGTTGTAAGTACTAGTAGATTTGTTGGTGCTAGGAAACAATAGCTTAGACAGGCAGCCAGAGTAGCCTGGTGAATCAATCTAAATAGGTTGTCGCTCAGCTGTTCAGTTGTGTCCAACTCTTTGTGACCCCATGGAGTGTAGCACACCAGGTTTCCCTGCCTTTCACCATCTCCCAGAGTTTGCTCAAACACATGTCCATTGAGTCACTGATGCCATTCAACCATCTCATCCACTGTCATCCACTTCTCCTCCTGCCTTCAATCTTTCCTACCATCAGAGTCTTTTTCAATGAGTTGGCTCTTCACATCAGGTGGCCCAAATATTGGAGCTTCGGCTTCAGCATCAGTCCTTCCATTGAATATTCAGGACTGATTTCCTTTAGGACGGACTGGTTTGATTTCAGGGAGTCTCAAGAGTCTTCTCCAACACCACAGTTTTAAGCATCAATTCTTAGGCACTCAGCCTTCTTTATGGTCCAGCTCTCACATCTGTACATGACTACTGGAAAGACCATAGTTTTGACTATATGGACCAAAGTTTATTTTGGCAAAGTAATGTCTCTGCTTTTTAATACACTGTATAAGTTTGTCATAGCTTTTCTTCCAAGGAGCAAGGATCTTTTAATTTCATAGCTGCAGTCACCGTCTGCAGTGATTATGGAGCCCAAGAAAATAATCTCTCACTGTTTCCATTGTTTCCCCATCTATTTGCCATGAAGTGATGGGACCAGATGCCACAATCTTAGGTTTTTGAATGCTGAGTTTTATGTGAGCTTTTTTACTCTCCTCTTTCACCTTCATCAAGAACTTTTTAGTTCCTTTTTGTTTTCTGCCATAAAGGTGGTGTCATCTGCATATCTGAGGTTATTGATATGTCTCCTGGCAATCTTGATTCCAGTCCTGATTTGTGCTTCATCCAACCTGGCATTTCACATGATGTATTCTGTAAACAAGTTAAATAAGCAGGGTGACAATATACACCCTTGACGTATTCCTTTCCCAATTTTGAATAAGTCTCTCGTTCCATGCCTAGTTCTGTTGCTTTTTGACCTGCATACTGGTCTCTCAGGAGGCAGGTAAGGTGGTCTGATATTCCCATCTCTTTCAGAATTTTCCACAGTTTGTTGTGATCCACAAAGTCAAAGGCTTTAGTGTAGTCAATGAAGCAGAAGTAGATGTTTTTCTGGAATTCTCTTGTTTTTTTCTGTGATTCAGTGGATGTTGGCAATTTGATCTCTGGTTCCTCTGCCTTTTCTAAATCCAGCTTATACATCTGGAAGTTCTTGGTTCACGTACTGTTTAAGCCTAGCCTGAAGGATTTTGAGTGTTACCTTCTAGCATGTGAAATGAGTACAGTTGTACAGTAGTTTGAACATTCTTTGGCATTGCCCTTCTTTGGGATTGGAATGAAAACTGACCTTTTCAAGTCCTGTGGCCACTGCTGAGTTTTCTAAATTTGCTGGCATATTAAGTGCAGCACTTTCACAGCTTCATCTTTTAGGGTTTGAAATAACTCACCTGGAATTCTATCATCTCTACTAGCTTTGTTCATAGTGATGCTTCCTAAGACCCATTTGACTTTGCACTCCAGGATGTCTGGGTGATCACACCATTATGGTTATCCAGGTCATCTTTTTTGTATAGATCTAAATAGGAGGTGGCTTTTCTTGAGAAAAGTCTTGAACTCAGAGGATTTCAAAGAGATGGACAAAAAGAATAGCAGGGTTTTAAAAGACATTACTTAGTCACAAGTACCTAGTGAGTTGTAAACTCTTGGTCAAACTCTGTATTTTGTAGAGTGAGTGAGTGAAGTCACTCAGTCGTGTCCAACTCTTTGCGACTCTGTGGACTGTAGCCTACCAGGCTTCTCCATCCATGGGATTCTCCAGGCAAGAATTCTGGAGTGGGTTACCATTTCCTTCTCCAGGGGATCTTCCCGACCCAGGGATTGAACCCAGGTCTCCTGCTTTGGAGGCAGACGCTTTAACCTCTGGGCCACCAGGGAAGCCCGGATGTATTTTGTAGAAGTTCTTATAATTTCTCCCCAGATCATAGTTACCACCAATTATGTGATCTTTCTTCCTCATTCAAGTTGTCCTTGTAGTTGTTTTTTTTTTTTCAACTTTTATTTTGACATCACTGTAATAGCTGTTATATCACTTAATATGCCACATGTTGGCTTTGCGCTTGGGCTGGTGGTTAAGTGTGCCCTCTGTCACCACGGTCCATCTGTCATCTCCTTGGTGGTAGGAATAAAGGAAAACACTCTTCAAGTTCCACTTTAGCATTTGTGTTCATTTTTCATAGCACTGGCTCTGGGTCACTCAAAGACTTATGAAAAAGTTGGAGATTCCTTAAAAAACTGGAAATAGAACTGCCTTATGATCCAGCAATCCCACTGCTGGGCATCCACACTGAGGAAACCAGAACTGAAAGAGACACGTGTACCCCAGTGTTTATCGCAGCACTGTTTGCAATAGCCAGGACATGAAAGCAACCTAGATGTCCATCAGCAGATGAATGGATAAGAAAGCTGTGGTACATATACACAATGGAGTATTACTCAGCCATTAAAAAGAATACATTTGAATCAGTTCTAATGAGGTGGATGAAACTGGAGCCTATTATACAGAGTGAAGTAAGCCAGAAAGAAAAACACCAAGACAGTATACTAATGCATATATATGGAATTTAGAAAGATGGTAACAATAACCCTGTATACGAGACAGCAAAAGAGACACTGATGTATAGAACAGTCTTTTGGACTCTGTGGGAGAGGGAGAGGGTAGGATGATTTGGGAGAATAGCATTGAAGTATGTATAATATCATATATGAAACGAGTCGCCAGTCCAGGTTTGATGCATGATACTGGATGCTTGGGGCTGGTGCACTGGGACAACCCAGAGGGAGGGTATGGGGAGGGGGGAGGGAGGAGGGAGGAGGGTTCAGGATGGGGAACACGTGTATACCTGTGGCAGATTCATTTTGATATATGGCAAAACCAATACAATATTGTAAAGTTAAAAAATAAAATCAAGATGACAAATAAATAAATAAAAACTGACACTAAAAAAAAAAAAGTTGGATCATCCTCCAATAGTAGCTCATCTAATTTTTTGGCCAGAAGTTTTCAGAGCCTTAAGTTCACTCTCCCTCATCAGAAGCCCATTAATCTTCCTGATAGAAGGTATACAGTTAATTGCCAAGTGTGAACCTTTTCAGAAAATGTGTCTAAACACATAAAGCATGTCCAGTTATTCATCAGTAAGCAGGTAAGATGAGTTAAGTATGAAAAGGAAGTACTTAATCATGTATTCAACTAAAATAAAATAAGAATACTCTGAATATTACTCTTGAAACACCTTACTACTCTCCAGCTCAAACACTTTTCATCCTCTGGTTTTTGTCCCCTAGTGTAGGAGTCCTCACTGAGCCATCATCATCCAGATGTTCTGGGCCCATTCTCTGGGACCAGGCCAAGATGTTCTCTGAGATATTTGATACTTTGCTATATCCTTTTTGGGAACTCTTGGATGGGTCTGCTTTTGTTTTCTCTCTGTCATTGTCTCTCTCATGTCTTAAGTGACTAAAGTCTGATTGACTTGTGAAGGAATTTCTATTCAAATTTTAATCTCTCTTAAGGGTATTTTGAACCTCAGAATCAGAATGTCTAGCTCCCTGCCAAGGCTGCAGGGAATCTCGCAAATGTATGTGGTGTGTGTGTGTGTGTGTGTGTGTGTGTGTGACTTTATATACACTGCACAGAGGTGGAGACTTCTTCTAAAAAATAAGAATCACATTCTTAATTGTTCCATGTAACTGTGCCAATTCCACAAACTGTTTTTTGAGTTGAGGTTGACGTTTCTCCATGTGGTGGGCGTATACCTACAAAGGTGTATCATAAGCCGCTCACCCACTATTCATCTGCACAGGGGGCTGGGAGAGAACCAGTCAGTATGATTTTTCAGTACAAAAGCTTGTTAGGGGCAGTCAGAATAGAAAAAAAATGCTCAGGCCCTCAGGATGTCTACTAAGGATGTAACTTACAGCGTCAGTAACCAAAATATCAGTTTGATTGAATCCATATGTGGTTGAAAAGACCAGTCGTTTTATTGTGCTCTGCTTATGTTACTTAAATCTGAGAACATTGTTAAAGTCTGGGAGTTTAACATCTTACATTTTGTCCTGGCTGCTAAATGAAGTCGAAGAGGAGACCAGGAAGAAGAGGGTACAGTGTGAGATAAAGGGGCGTCAGGACTTTAATCCGCCCTTTGGAATGTGCCCGTCGGCTCTGCACCTGCAAATGGCGGTAGAGGGCCGTACGGCGGGGTGAAGGCACGCGAGCGCTTCACATGCGATGGTCTTTAAGTCTGTAGATGCTAAACGAAATAATTACTTGATAAAGATAGCATTTCATGTATCTTCTAGGTTCTTTTCAGTCTCCTCAAGGGCAGGGTATCTGATTCTTAAATAATAGAAGATGCCCTCACTATTGGCTGAGGACACATTTTGGGAAAAAATTTGACATTGCAATTATATATTTGCTGCTACTAAATTATACTCACGTACCTGGGTAGAAGTGCGGTCTGAAATTTAAAAACAAGATGACAGTTTACTGTTCTGCTCAGTAAACATGTCTTGACCGCTCAGGAGCGTTATATGGTCTCTGATTGCTACTAATACCAGGAAAAGGAAAAGAGAAGGCTTTTGTTCTCAAGATGCTCACAGCCTTGCAGCAAGACAGACAAGTAGACATTTATTGTACACTGTGATTCTAACAGTCATAGAAGAGCCATGGCAGCAGTCCACACTGAGCTAATTTTCAGTCTTCTAGCCCATACCTGTCCTCAGTCAGAATCTCAGAGGTTGGACCTGGGAATCTGTATTATTAGAACCCACCTGCATTCTCACTGACTAGCCAGGCTTGGGAACCACATCTCCAGGATAAGACTGCTCCACACCTGTCTTTTGTGACATTAATTAGCATAATGTCCTCAAGGTTCATCCATATTGTATTATGTGGCAGGATTTCCTTTGGAGTAAAGTGAAGTGAAAGTTGCTCAGTTGTGTCCAACTCTTTGCGACACCATGGACTATACAGTCCATGGGATTCTCCAGGCTGGAATACTGGTGTGGGTAGCCTTTCCCTTCTCCAGGGCATCTTCCCAACCCAGGGATCGAACCCAGGTCTCCCGCATTGCAGGCAGATTCTTTACTAGCTGAGCCGCAAGGGAAGCCCTTGATTTCCTTTATTTTAGGCTAAATAATATTTCATTGTATGAGTGTGTGTATTCTTCATCCATTTAGTCACCCGTGGACACTTGTATTGCTTCCTCCTCTTGGCTGTTATGAATAGCATGCTGTGAACATTGGAGGGTGTCCGTACCACTTTTATTCAACTTGATAGAAAGGCCATCTAAGCTGAAGGCGTCACCCTTCATCTGGGTCACATTTTACAGCTGAGAAAGTTGACTGGGCCTTTGTCATTCAGAGCCTGTTTCAGTCTTCCCCTTTACTCTCTGAGGTCTAGAGGCAGTTGTTTTCTCCAGCCCTTCAAAGCCTCAGATTTCTGAGCCGTCTGCTCTCTTTCATCACTCCTTGAAAACTGGTCACTTCTGTCCTGTGCTCATGTCTTTCCTGTAGTGTTTCGCCAGAGGGAGTGTTTCTTACTTTAGTCACAGTGTGATGTGAGTGAAAGGTGGGGTGCTCTGTTCCGTGTAGTCCCTCAGGTGGCTGTCTGACTCCAGGGCCTTTTATCCTCACCTATACCAGCAGAGAGGGAGAAAAGCAGGGAAGGTTGTCCAGGAAGGTTCTTAGGCGCCTGACCTGGAAGTAGATATGCTGTCTCCCCACTCCACTGGCAGGACTTATTTTTACAGCTCTGTGCTGCTCTGCTGTGCTGTGCTTAGTCGTGACTCTTAGTGACCCCATGGACTGTAGCTCACCAGGCTCCTCTGTCCATGGGGATTCTCCAGTCAAGAATACTGGAGTGGGTTGCCATGCCCTCCTCTAGGAGGTCTTCCCAGCCCAGGGACTGAACCCAGGTCTCCCGCATTGCAGGCAGATTCTTTACCAACTGAGCTACCAGGGAAGCCTACTTAACTGTAAAGGAAGATGGGAAATTTAGTCTTGCCCTGCCCCCAGGGAGAAAGGAAAACCACGTTTGCACACAGAGCAGCCACTGCCACCGGCCAGAGCTAAATTTGGAAGTGCCAGCCTGTAGGTAGTGATTAAAGCCGTCAGCAAAGATGGGGATCACCATACAGATGTGATGAGACTATTAAGACTGCCACAAAACAAGGGTGCTTTCTGGAGGGCCTGCCAGGGTAAAAATCACTTATGTAATTTATGTAGGAAAGTTTAAGCATGTGGATTAAACAATGGAAAGGCAGGTTTTTCAGAAACTGGAATGTTGTCCCTCTTTGAAGTTAGTGCAGGAAAAAAAAATCTTTAGCATGACTATTTTATATCTGGTGAAGCCTGTAAGTATAAAATGACTCTGAGTTTGAGAAATACTGAACTAAATAAAGATTTTTGATTTATCCCTTATTCAGCACATGTTCATTGAGCATTTAAATATGTGACCGGCAGCATGAGCACTGTAACAGTGGTCATGGGCCCTCAAGGGGAATCAAATTAAGTAGGAAAGAAGTAAGGCAAGGAAATGCATACCTAAAACCTCAGGCCCAATCTTTAAACCACAGGAAGTGCTTAAAACATTTCAGCATCAGGGTAACAGTTTGGAGGTACAGGAGTTTGGGTTTTGAAGTGAAGCTGACCTGGGTTTGAATCGCAGTCCTGTTGCTCTGCTTGTGACCTTAACCGTCGTTATTACCGTCTGAAACCATCTAGTTTCCTTATTTCCAAGTTGGTGATAATATCTACCTTTCAGGTGGTTGTGAAGATCAGGGGTAACATGTGTACATAAAGCCTGGCACAGGGCTTTGCATTACATATATGATAGTTATCTTTTTGTTACTAGGAGAGTAGAGCTCATACTGGGTTGGTGAAATGACCTTACCTTACACTCATTCATGCGTCCTCGTTCAGCAGAATGTAGTGAGCTGCTGCTGTGCACGTGACACTTAGGATGAGGCTGTGTGAGTATCTTTATTCTCTAAAGCCCCATTCAGGTGGTAATGTGGGTCACGTTTGTATCACAGGTTTGCAGCCACCAGGCTTACATGCTGTCTTCCCCTCTTTCAAGTGACCAAGGCCACTCTGTCCCTCCTGGCGCTGCCCCACCTTCCTCTTTGCTGCTGGTCACAGCCTGACTTACTGTCCCACACCATCTCCTCTTCCCCTGCCTGCTCCTCTAACTTCATTGCTCGAATCTCCACAAGCTGCTCACCCCCCAGGAAGACTGTTCCTTCACATATAAATCTTCCTTAGCTTTCTTCCCAAAGCTGCTGCTTTGCATGTTTTCCCAGTTACCTCGGGAATAACTCACCCCCTTCTTTCTGTTTCTGCTTGTCCATTGTCCTTCTGTCTTTGCAGACACGAACGCAGGTAACTGCCACCAGCGTCCGTTGCACATGTCCTGTCTGGTGGGCACCGTGTTGAGCCTCCCTGTCCTCCAGCAGTTCTGTTGTGAACTAATCGAAGGTGGGGACCAGCTCTGTACCTTTCTCAATTCTCAGTACAGCCCTTTGCCCACAGGAAATGACTTGTAAATAGCTCTTGATCAGAGAGAGGAAGAACAGCCAAGTTTATCTCTCAGAAAATCATTTGTAAGCAATTATTTCATAAACAGTTGTATTTTGTTTGGTATTGTACTGAAGTATTGAAGCAGTGTTCCTTTTTTTCTGATAAGTGCAAATAGCCTCTTCGGTATTAGATTAAATGTGCTTTTTGTGGGATTAGTTAGGAACCATTTACTACATTGGTTTTATGGCAAACTGATTCTGAGTTCTAAACAGCTGCCTTTACAAAGTCATTTTGGTATATGAATAAGATGTAGACTCTATGTTCAGAATTTTCCCCTATCAGTGATTTTTTTAAAAGAGGAGTTAGTTTTCAGTGAAAGTGTCTTGTTTGTTGTTCTCCTCTGTGTCTGCTTGTGCCACAAATACAGATTCTCAGACTTTTCAGTCCTCGGGCATGAGGTCATTGCTGGAGCCAACTGGAAATAGATCGAGGATTAACACATGTAGCACATGTTTGCCGAAGTCCCAGGGCTATGCACTGCTACTGAAAACCACCATCGCTAGAGAGCAGACAACATTTACAGAGAAGGAATTCTATACTTGTTACTGTCAGTGAATGTGCCCTATTATTTTGAGGACGTGCCCATCATAAACAAGTTTAAAAACAACATCTGAGTTATGTCATCTCCATATCTGCCCCGCCACTGCCCTGACTTGCGTGCGTCTTCCTTGGCCACTGCCTTGTCTCCCCAGCGTGTCCCATCTGTGGTCCTTCCCTGTCTAACCAGCCCACCATGCCCCAACCTTTTTAGCCTTCCCTTCTCTGTTGCTCCTCAAAAACACCACGCTAATCAGCCTTCAGTTTTCCTGATTTCTTCTTTTTCTATCCCTCCTCCCCTCCATCCCTTGCTCCTTCCTTTCCTTTCCCTTCTGCCTGTTTCTTTCACTTTTAGAAGAACCGAAACAAGTAAGTGAACACACAGAACAAGTCCGTGTGTCACAAAAGGCCTTGCCCAGAAACCACTTCATAATGTTTCTCTGAGTGTCTCTTCCATATACATAGATGAATACACGTCATCTTTATTTCCCCTGGGAAGTTTATGCTTCTAGAACTTACTGTATTCTGCCATGTCTCACCATTATAGAAAATGGATTGCAAGCTCCTTAAGACCAGTATCCATGTACGGTTTAACTTTGTGTACCTCTTAGAGGGGTCTACTCAGAGTCAGGGCATAAGAAATGTGTGTTGAGCACTTACTTCTCTTCAAGATAGGTTCGTATAAATATGTCCTTCATTTGAACTTGGTGTTTGTATCATTCCACGTTCTCTTTGACATGTTCGTCTCTAAATTTTTAAGGTACCGGAGCAGCCCCTTTCTATTAATAAGTTTAATCTTGTTTTTCATTTGAATCTCAACAGTCAGTGAACTATACCTTCTCTTTTGGTAGCCTCGTGTGCAAACTGAACACAAGGACCACCATCCTTGCAGCAACTAACCCCAAAGGCCAGTACGACCCCCGTGAGTCTGTATCAGTGAACATTGCCCTTAGCAGCCCACTCTTAAGTCGATTCGACCTGATCCTCGTTTTGCTTGATACCAAGAATGAAGACTGGGACCGTATCATTTCCTCTTTTATCTTAGAAAACAAAGGTATGTGGAAGCGATCAAATCATTCAAATTGACAGAGTAGACATAAATGAAATTTTCCTTGAGGAAAATCAAATAAATACCCAACTACGAGTCTATAGAGAGATGCTTAGACAGAAAGCAGTGAACCTAGTTAGCGAGCCTAGAACAATGCACAGAAGGAAAAGGGTCTTCCTTTGCTTGCCGTATGTCCTTTGTGGTGAAAAGGGCAACTTTATGATATATAATGACCACGTGGTTCACGTCCTGTACACAAAGAAAACTGGACTGAATTTATAAAGCAGAATCCTAAATGTGGATCTTTTGTCAAAAAATTAGGCTTACCAAGTACTATTTATTATTGTATATGGCAGAACAGAATTATTCTGAATAATTTAAACCTTTGTAGGAAGCTTACCTTTATTAAGCTTAGAGCCTAAGACTATTTATTATAGAGCTATATGCAGAGATAGGTCTAGATTTCAGTGGCCAGAAAACCAGAAGGTTATCCTTTTAAAAATGAGTACAGGAGCTTTGTCAAAACCCTCAAAATGAGATATTTGCCTGTTCTTAGAAATTACTGACCCAATACTTGATATATACAGGTTACCCAAGCAAATCAGAGAAGCTCTGGAGCATGGAAAAGATGAAATCCTACTTCTGCCTCATTAGGAAACTACAGCCCACACTGTCTGATGAGGGTAATCAAGTTCTGCTCCGGTACTACCAGATGCAAAGGCAGAGTGACTCCCGGAACGCTGCCCGGACCACCATCCGCCTGCTGGAGAGCTTGATACGACTAGCAGAAGGTTAATTTCACTCAACATATACTTTTATTGGGTGCTCACTGTGAGCTAGGGCTTTCCTGGTGGCTCCAACTGTAAAGAATCCGCCTGCAATGCAGGAAACCTGGGTTCTATTCCTGGGTTGGGAAAATCCCCTGGAGAAGGGAATGAAAACTCACTCCAGTATTCTTGCCTGGAGAATTCCATGGACAGAGGAGCCTGGCGGTCTACGGTCCACGGAGTCGCAGAGTCTCACACGACTAAGACTAAACACACAAAGTAAGCAAGGCTTGGGACTTGGCAATGAGTAAGGATGATCTCTGAGATGCTTGCTCACAGTTGGTTAAAAAGTAAAAGCTTGAAGCTATGAAACCTACACGGATTATAGATGTTGAGTGGAATGTAGTGGCATTAAGGAAAAGGAATCTTTGTGACATTTCATAACTTCCTGTAACTTCAGACATCATCCATTTAAAAAGTCTTGCTTGCTGTATGTTTTCCTTCTCGATGGCCTCTATCTGAATATGCCTTTGTTGGGAACTGTTTTCTGTATGGCATCCTGGGTGATTTCTCACCAGTTGCTACTCACAGCCGCCACTAACACAGTAACGTTGAATTAGCAATGCCGTCCTCTGTCCCATCCCTAACGTGTGAGACTTGCGTGCATACTCGCAGCTAATATGCACCCTCAGACTTTTTTTCCCTTAATACTGGCTTTTACATTTAGCACTTACTTAAATAATCCTAAAAATTTTTTTCACATGAGTTAACTGTATGATATAATGATGTGATATATGCTTAACTAAAAAGTTCCATAGAACAAAACTGCTTCACTTTTTCAAGGATTTATAATTAATATTAAGGCAAGAAATACCTAAGATTTAGGCTTGCAAGTTTGATACTTTTGAAAAGCTGACAGATAAAGAGATGTACCAGAGATGAGAAATCAATTTTAGTCTTGTTTAGATTATAATAGATTAGAATTAAGAAGAATTAAGAATTAATTAGAGAGTAAGAATTAACAGTTACTGAATATCAATTATATGCTTATATAGCCCCTTTGTTTGCTGGAGCCCAGAGTACTTTTTCATGTGAATACACAGAATTGTCATGGGCTGTGCAGAAGAATTAGGCCCTTTATTAGAGAAAGAACCTTAAAGCTATTGAACTTAGACATCTGTGCTTGTTCTAGTAAAATGTATTTGTTATTAGAAGCACATTAATAATATACAGTTTTGGAGTAGGGGGCACCAATGACATTTGTCACCTCAGATATTCATAAAAATAATTTCCTCATCATTTCAAATGCACCTTTCATAGCTCATGCTCGCCTGATGTTTCGTGATACAGTGACTCTGGAAGATGCTGTTACAGTGGTGTCGGTAATGGAGTCCTCCATGCAGGTGAGCATATCTTGTACCTAACATTTGAACCGTAATTGCAAACATTGTTTAAAAAAGACAATTTATAACATATCTGGAGTTATAAAAATGGCCATATTTTAGACCTATTCATTCCTGGAAATTTATCCAAAGGGACCCATTTAAAAGAAGCGAAAAAAATTGTCATGGAAACAGTCTGCATTGTTTTACCCACTGGTGTAAAGTAGTGGGTCTTAATCCTTCTTCTCCTCAACACACCTGAGAGATGCTCATGGTTCCACTCAAGACAGTGTGGCTTCCCAGAGCAATGCATGCCACTGGAAATTGGGGAAGAGGACTACTGAAATTTGAATCAGGCTCCCAGATGACTCTGAGAGCCGTGACAGGGGTATAGGGGTTGGTCTTAAGCACCTGGGATCAGTGGTCCCTAGCGTGGAGGCCTGGTGACTCTCCCTGGTATTTTCCATTTTCTCATCCTGTCAGGGAGGTGCGCTGCTAGGAGGTGTGAATGCACTCCACACTTCCTTTCCCGAAAACCCTCTGCAGCAGTACCAGACGCAGTGTGAACTCATTCTGGAAAAGCTGGAGCTGCCCAACCTCTTGAGTGAAGAACTGAGAAGACTTGAAAGGTGAGAAAAGAAAACCAAGAAAGGCATGTAATGGAACATGCTTGTTTGGCATTTAGTGAAATGAAAGAAGTGTAAAGTAAGTGGAAAATCTATGTAGGAGATTTCAGTTACTTGGTGCTACATAATCTACTCCATCAAAGCTCAGTGGCTTAAAAAAAAAAAACCCCACCGTACCCTTTTAGTGCTTACTTTCTGAGAGTCAGAAATTCAGGGGCGTTTAGAGGGGATGTTTATTTCTGGTCCACATAGTACCAGCTGGGGTCACTCGTACACCTGCATTTAGCTGGGAGCTCAGCTGGGATCGGAACTTCGAAGGGAGCTTCTGTCACATATGTGGTGCCTTTGCTGGGGCGGCTTACTTGGCCAGGAGCTCTCTACTGTAAGGTAGTAGGAATTCTGAGATGGTAGCTTAGGACGCAAGTAGCTGAGCAAAAGTGGAAGCCGCTAGCCTTTCATGAGCTGGGCCAGAGCAGACATGGCATCACTTCTGCCACATTTTACAGGTCAGAGCAAGTCACAGGGTCAGCCCGCATACCAGGTGAAGGGACATGACACCACCTCTTGATGGGAGAAGTGGTGTAGACATATGGAAAGGAGGGAACTGATGGCAGCCTCTATGGGGACCACCTTCCACAGCTGTGTTTCCTTGGCTGGCTGGTCTAGTGAGCCTTATGGAGAACATGGACTGGTCCTTTACTGTGTATAATCAACTGGGTCCTGATTAACGAGAAGGACCAAGGTATGCCACCTACAGTTTGCACCCAATATAATGCAGTTTCCATCGAGAAACCTTGGTGAATGGCTGCATCCTGTTTACTACCACCGCTTTTCCCCTCTTCTGTTTCTTTGGCTCAGTGTAAGAGGTAGTGCTGTCCAGAGGTGGCTGGGACTAATGTTGAGGAAGAGGAAATTGGCCGCCAGGAGAGTGGTCTCTCTCATCCCAGGCCAGACCCAGACACAAAGTACTTTATAAGCTGGCTGTATCATGTGTCCTCACCAGGAGAGGACATGTGCAAGGGTATTTGCATAAAGAGTCTTCATGCTTATTAATATTTTAATTCACTTATTGTCTAAAGCTTTTCTGCAAGCATAATAAAAATTTGATCATTAGTCTTTATATGGCAGCTTCCCTAGTAGCTTAGATGGTAAAGAATTTGCCTACAATGGGTCAGGAAGATCCCCTAGAGAAGGGAATGGCAACCCACTCCAATATTCTTGCCTGGAGAATTCCACAGGCTGAGAACTAAGTGACTAAGAACACACACAGTCTTTATATAACCCAGGTGAAAGAAAATTGCAGGTAGAGACCGAGGCACAAATTGCTTTCAGGCCAGCCTGTGCCAGAATGCCGGGAAGGTTCCGGAAGTGGAGATAAGAGTACAGCACTGGCTTCACCCAGAAAAGGCCCTTCTGGTCTGTTAGCAGCTGCTCTGACCCTCCCTCAGCATCATGATTCCTTCCCTACTACACTCCCAAATCTGTGACTTTTAAAAATTTACAATTCAACAGCCAGACTGAAAAAATTCCTCAGTAAGAATGACATTTTATGTTAAAGAGGTAAATCTGTTTTTCATCCTACAGGGGAACAACGCAGGAATGACAGGAGCAGTGTTTCAAAACCCCCTTTTCTAGTGACTTGTTACTGTGGACATGTGGGAAAGAACATGTCACATGCATCACCTCAAGAATTTTTGCCTGAACTTTTACGCTTGAAAGAAAGAGCCGCTCAGTCATGTCCGATTCTTTGCAACCCGCCAGGCTCCTCTGTCCCTGGGATTCTCCAGGCAAGAATACTGAAGTGGGTTGCCATTCCCTCCTCCAGGGGATCTTCCCGAGCCAGGGATGGAACCCAGGTCTCCCCCATTGCGGGCAGATTCTTTATCATCTGAGCCCTGCGTGCTCCCTAAATACGTGAGCTTCTATTACAGAGCTTGACTTTGAGTCTGTGCCTGTGTCGAGGGAGTGAAGGATGGCAAGTGTGTCCATCAGGCCTCTTCCTGCTGGTGCGAGTGGGTTAATCATTGACCTGAGTGGGTTAATCATTGACCCGAGCCAGTGGGTTAATCATACCAGTGTTGATCTCAAAGCTGGGCACTGGGGAATAGAGAGCATGTGAGAGCCTAGCGGCTACACAGGGAGAATTTGGGGAGCACATTGGGATGATTAGCTGTTGAAGCAAAACCTTGAGAACTCTTTTCCTGGCACTTCTCTCCTATTTTGCTCACTCCCTTCATCCAGCAGTATTCTCTATTTATAAAACCCCAGCACAGCTTTCTGGGGAAAAATGGGAGATGGTTTTGTCCTGCTGATACCCAGTAAACTTGCACTTTGTCTAAAATCAGCCTCTTTATCTTCTGGTCTCCTGGCCTTTTCATGATCCAGAGCGTAGTGTTAAGGTCAGTACTCCTCCTTTGCTTCTTTTATGGTTTGAGGTAGCCGATCCTTTTCAGTCCTGTCCTGGGCCTGGCTTTGCATTTGGAGAGGATTCTTACATTTTGAGTGAGCAAAAACTCATTTGAGTACCCCTGACACATGTCAGATTCAGGAAAGGAAGGACTGTGAGTCTCAGAGCAGTGTTGTATGATAGAAAAAGGGCAGTTAGACTTATCAGATTCAAGATGACCCTCCTGGAGGGAAGGAAGGAAAACAGAAAGAGTAAGTGATGGTCTGAAAGATAGGATTCTGCCTTAAAAAAATTTTTTTTTCCCTTTTGATATTTCCTTGTAATGCAAGAATTCCTGAGCTGATCCTCACAGCAATAAAACCAGGTGGCCCGCAAAGAGGGGCATCTCCTGTGCCTCCTGCGTTGCAGGCAGATTCTTTACCACCAAGCCACTGGGGAAGCCCCTCTGCTAGTGACAGCCAGCCGCAAATGGCAGCTGCCTTACCCATCTTAAAACAGAGTGTGGAGATGTCTTTTAGGTGGTATAGTAAAGTATAGAGTTTAAATAGCAGTACCTTTAAAATTCCCATAAATTATTCAAGTTGTGGAGTGTTAACAATTATGAGCATCCCTGACCTCAATTTGATACTGAAAGTATACTAGATAGTAGTAATTTTGAAAGCTATTTGGGTTTGTTTTTGTTTTTATCTTTTTTGGTCTGACTGTGATTACAGTGAATTCAGATTTTCTGTATTGTTGTTCCCAAGTCTACTATGAGTGACTGTAACCCAAATTTAAAAAATAATTTTTTAGTGTTTTTTTTTCCTGGCTGTAAACAATAATACATTCTTTTTTTCTTTTTTTAATGTTTTTTTTTTTTTTTTTGGCTGTGCCAGGTCTTAGTTGCCGCATATAGGACTTTTAGTTGCTTGTGACATATTAGATCTAGTTCCCTGACCAAGGACTGAACCCAGCTTCCCTGCTTTGGGAGCACAGAGTCTTAGCCACTGGACCACCAGGGAAGTTCCAATACACATTCTTTATAAAGTATTTTGAAAGTAACAATAATGAATTAATAAGGTAAAAAAATCACACACAATCTTATTTCCCAGAGAGAGCTATCATTAATGTGTTAATGTATTTAAATACATTGAAATTTAAATCCATTTAATTTTGATGTCTTCTGTTCCTTTTTCTATGATAACCCATGATTTTTAGAAAAATTTACTTATCAGCTTTTTGGTGTAGTTTCTTTTCAGATTTAGTGCATGGAAGCAGAGTCACATTGCTCCTTATACTGAAAAGGCGTTTCTAGGTTGTTAGGAAGGGCTTTCTAAGGGACCTCTCTTTGAAAAGCTGCTGTAATCCCTGTTAAAAATTGATCCTCTGGTACTATTTCAGTTTCTAATATGCCCAAGGTTTAAGACGAATGTCACAAGGTCAACTCCGTCATTCTCAGCAGGTCAGTAGGTTTCAACTCTGTATCAATCTGATGAAGAGTGGCTGCCCAGAACAGATGCTGAAATGTGTGGGCTTGGCAGGAAAGAGGTCATGGCTGCCTGGGGGAGGCCTGCCACGAGGGTGACTGCTGGAGGGGGCAGGGGGTGCCAAGCACAGAGGAATCATAGTCTCTTTACTCTTGAGGAAGGTCATTTTTTAGATGCACTAAAATTCAGTACCTCATTTAATTAAAGAGGTTTGAGGCGGTCATAATCTCTAGTCTTTCCCTTTGGTTCAGCTCTGCAGACTGGCTGCAAAATAGCTCGAGCCACTTTTCTTGGTCAGTAGTCAGCTACTGTGCACATAGCCACCAGGTTGTCTTGTAGGTGAACATTTAACACAGGAGAAAAGACTGACCTTCCAACAATCTGATGAATGAAACAGACTTTCAGAGAGATCTGAAAATATAGACAAACCTGCTCTTTGATTTTCTTTATTTTACTACACTTGTAGGTTAAATTAGTATGATTATCAGAACCCTTGTATTCTATCCTGGTGAAAAAGGATAATTTCCTCCTGCTGCTCTAAGAGATGGTGTGTGGTATTAGCCTGGAATTATGTTGGACTTAAACCCTTAGATGGCATCTCAGAGAATAAAGAAAGGAAAAGATTAAAGCAATACATATTTTCCTTGTATGCTTCAGGTTACAGAATTGGAGTGTGGACCAATCTCAGCCGCAGGCCATGGAAGCAGAGACGATTCCAGGATCCCTGGGAGGTGATGCCCGGAAAGAATCAAACTTCAGAACATCGACGCAGCAGGAAGTAAACTGTAGCGCGCATCGGTTCTCTATTGGAGGCAGTTTCGGGGGAAGCCCACTTCTCGGTCCCTCTTCCCATCTGGGGCCTAAAGGACCAGCAAGTGGAAAGCATTCAGAGGAGCACAGAAATAGCCAGGATGGCAGTTTGGACTGGTTTGATTCAGTGGCAACTCATCCGATTGAACCTAAAAACACTGCTCCTGTGTCTCCTAGTCCCAAAACAAGTAGGGGGGCAATGGCTTTGAAAATCTGCAACAACAGATCTCAGGGTAAGGAGGATAGGGAGGCAGGCCAAAGGAGCAAATTGGAGACTGAACCACTTCCAGCAGCAGGAGAGACAGAAACTCCACTGAGGCCAGGCAACCGTGAGGGTGAAAGGCCAAGAAAGGCCGCCACGGTTTCTGAAGCGGCCGTATCTGCTGATGAACCCGACTCGGTGCTGACTCATCACGTCCCCAGGAAACTGCACAAGCTGCACAAGGCTAGGGCCCAGGAGTTGTGCAGGAATCCCACCAGGCCGCCCTTGCAACCCACAAGCCCTTCTCATCCTCAGCCCACTCCTATCCAGAGCCCGGAGAGAGTGCTGGAAACTCCCAAAAGAAAGAGACAGAAGTCACACGCTCAGGCGCAAGAGCCCCACCAGGAAAGTGTTGAGAGTCTGGGTGCCCCTGTGGCCAAACTGGCAAAATTCACTTTCAAACAGAAGTCAAAACTGACCCATTCCCCTGAAGACCGTGGCCCTGTATCTCCTGGCACCAGTAAACCAGTAGTTCAGAGTCCTGAAAATCCCCAGCGCAGAGCAAAAAGAGGAGCAGCTTTGCCTGGGAAGGGCCCAGAAAAGCTGGCCTCCAGAATTAGAAGCTCGGCTCAGCCGCAGGATGAGACAAGGGGGGTATCACCGCAGCCACCCTACAAAGACAGACCAGAAGAGAAGAGGGAACGCGCCCCTGCAAAGGGAACTGTCCAGCCTGAGTTAGAGCTTGGTAATGACATGGGGCATTTCTTTCTTGCTAGTGAAAGAGTCAGAAAGGAAGAGGTTTCATGCAGTAATAAAAGCAGCAAGGTTCATGCTTGCACGTTAGCCAAATTGGCAAACTTCTCCTTTACTTCCCCCTCTGAATCCAAATCAGAATCCCCTCCTCCTCCTCAAAGTAAGAACCCGAGTGAGGGTGGCCCCAGCTGTGTGGCCACAGCTACAGCGCTTGGCAGGAAGAGGAAGACTTTTCAGCTGGACACATCCACCGAGAAACTAAGTCTTTCCAAAACATCTCTCTTCACTTTACCAGAACTAGATGATGAACCATTAGATTTTGATTGGGATGAGGAAATGAGAAAAAAGCCATAATCATGAAAAGCTTTCTGGTCAAGTTTCACCCTCCCCCACCAAAGCCATCCCCTCCAGGACATCAGTGTGCCATTTACAGATGGGGGCACCATTCTGAATGCCCCCCCCAGCCCCCGCCATCAGGTTTTGTAAATTCAGGTTTATCCTCATGTCGTGAAAAGCTGTACAGTCGTTGTAGGTCACTGTGACACCAGCACATGAATTGCATTAATTAACAACTGTGCCTTGATTTTGCAAACATTGTACTTGTATTCCTAAAATGTTTCGTTGTGTTTTGTTTGGGTTTGATATATTTTTTAAGGGGGTGGGTTTTCCTGAGACCCCTTCTTTCATTCCCTCAGGAACAAAGGCCACGAAGGTAACGCTCATAAAGCTAACAAGTCAGATGAACTCTTTTTCTGTTGTTTTTTTTTGTTTTTCACCCAAGATGTGCTGAGTATGGTAAATATTATTATGATTTGCGAGAATCATGTGATTTTTCTGAATTTTTTTATGTTTATTCTCATGTGTCATATTAAATATTATTGAAGCTTTTGTTTCTCCAAGAGGCCTTCTCACAATTCCATGGTAGACTTAAAGATCTGGCAGCTGGTCAAAGAGATGCTTTCTTGGGATATTGACCTGAGTTTTCCTTTCTCTCTTGAGCCAATAATTTATGCTTCAGATTTTTTTTTATGTCTTGGGGACTTACCTTCAATACAATTTAAATCCTGTGGTTGGAAGAAGAGGGTGTATGGTAATCTCAGTCATATATCATGGCACCCATCCAAGTGGTTAATATGGAAATGTGATTCCTACTAAGTTATGATTCATTTGTCTTTAAACCCAAACAACGACTGGTAGGAACAGACAACTCAAGCTTTGTCTTAAATGCTTTTAGAATAACTTCTTCCTTTAGATTCTAGCAAGGATTCCATAATTACAAACTTTCTGTCCTGGAGTTTGAATTTGGAAAATGGTAATAGATTCTTTCATTGTCTGAGGGACTTTCGGCATGAGGAATACTGAAAGCTGTATGTACTTAGTTTATGATCATTTCATTGAATTCATACAGAAAAAAATTTAAGAATCTCAATTTTTCTTGAGCATTTAAATATTAATTCCACAATAGACTAATTAAATTTTCTGAAAGATTTTAAACAATGACTACAAATTTAGTATGGGTGAGTCTTTTGAGATCATCAGACAAGTTAAGCAGCTTAAAGACATACCTAAGCAGTAATTATAAAAGTTGTTGTTGTACATTCACTTAAACCTATCCTAAAACATCAAGACTATCGTTTAGGTAATTTCTTATTTCTGTACTTTTACTGACTTCCTAGTGTAGTATGATTCTTAATGTGATATCTTCCTCATCTCTCTCTATTAGTACTTCTGTGGGCTTTAGCATTCTTACTAGAACTAAAGGAAAAAGAAAGGATCTGGGTTGTTAAGCGGTTGATTAGCCAGGACATGGTCTGATTGTGAAAACAGGGCAATTCAAACCCGAGCCAGACTGATGAGCTGACTTGTTTTTTTCTTGGTAGACTTTTAAGTCCCTTTCTTATAAATTTTTGTCTTTGAGACTTGGTATCTCTTGCAGTAATGATGTATTAAGCTGGACATGACTGATAGTACCTAACCTATTGATTTGCCGTTAGGGTATTTTGATCTGTTTTTGTCATTTAATGTGGTTGTATGCTAAAGCCTTCATTTCTGTCTTGATTCTAGAGCACTTAGTTTCATATAGTTAACTTGTCTCTTCAGGACACAGTAATTCTTATTTTAAAAGGCAGTGTGGAATTGTCTGTCTTCCTTAGCTACTGTACATGACCATCTATGCCATCTTCTGCTGATTATTATCTGTACTCACCATATGTCCTCTAATTGTGCTAGTAAATCCACCCTACTTCTTTTCAGCACCTTCCTCTGCCGGGATCATTTGCTCAAGTTACAAGTTCCATTGTTTATTCTTCAGTGCTTAGGCAGCAAGTAGGAACTATGTATGTAAATATTACAAACCGATACAATCATTAAAGAATAAACTACTCAATATGAATGCTCCCCTACTTATTAAAAAATCAGCCTCTGTCACAGCTGACTTTTGTGTTATGACCTTCACAGCTTGGTCAATGGGAAGTCCCTGTATGTTGACACTGAGGTCCTTTTAGGACTCTGACTTTCCTAAAAGCATCTATGCTATTTGAAAAGAACAGCATGTTCCAGACCCATTTGAGTTCTTTTCCTACCTCAGCTCATAGAATCCGCTGCCCCGAGGCACTGTTCCTTAGAGACCAGTGATATTAAATGCGGAACCCCGGGCTTCAGGGCTGCGTGGGGAGGTCAGCACTACCCCTGCTCTGCGGTCCTTTAGTTTCAGAGCTGAAAATGTTTAGCGTCCCGGGGCCGTGTTTTATCCTGCTGTGTCCTCCTTTTATACTGTGTGATTTCACGACAACTATGGTATTTTTTCTTATATGGTATTTAATGTGTGTACCAAGGAAAAACATAGGTGTCTCCGGGGAAATATGTACAGTCTCAAAAATCATATTTGTAGTCAATAAAGGAAATAAAGGAAAGTGTAAAAATAACCTTTATTTCTGATGTCAGGCTATATTTTTTTTTTCAGGCCAGTGGACTCTTTAGAAAGATTTTTAATAATATAAAATTATTTAAACATAATAAAAGCTGTACCTAATTTTCTTTATCAGAGGACTAACCCAGAATCTTAATTCTATTATAACTATATAAAAGGAATGAGTTTTCTGACATATTAAAGATTCACTTTTCAGTGTATATGTGGTATTCTAAGATTTATAGTGGGGACTTCATTATTATAATTTTTAGCATTTCTTAGAAATACAGACAAAACAAGCATATTATTCTGATATCTTTAATTCTTTGGCTTAATTCAACCAAACATTACACTTTTTTGAAGATATAGCAAAACTTTAATAATAGAGATGTACTCTTGATTGTCAAATGTTAATTCTGACAAACCTACATATTCTTTGGGGCTTCCCAGGTGGCTCAGTGGTAAAGAACCTGCCTGCAGTGCAGGAGATGCAGGAGACACCAGTTCATTCCCTGGATTGGGATGATCTGGAGAAAGACATGGCAACCCACTCCAGTATTTCTTGCCTGGGAAATCCCGTGGACAGAGGAGCCTGGAAGGCTACAGTCCGTAGGGTCACAAAGAGTCGGACATGACTGGAGCAATTGAGCCACACACACATCTTTGTGTGTTTACTGTATTTGATCTCTCTGCCTTCTAGTGCCAAGCTGCGGGTGGAATTGCTGGAAGACCAATTCTAGAGAAGAGCCTTAGGTCAGCCGCAAGGAAGATCCCTAGAGCTCACTTTTAGCCAGTCCACACACAGCATTCGGGTGTTCAAAACCTACCAACCCCAGAGGTCTAAGTCTATAGGGACTACCTGGGACCAGGCTGACCTGTCAGATGTAGCCTGTCAGACACCCTCCTTTCAAATGTAAAAAACTCCAAATGTGGAAGGCAAGGCCAGTGTGTACTCCTCAGAGTTGAAAATTACGTTTTTCGTGTCTGCTTTCCATATTGTTAACATTCAAGAAGGGTGAAAGACGACCACTGGCTCACGTTGGTGCTGTCTCTCTGGTAGAGGTCTCACTGTCTAGGTCCCATCTTGCAAGTGGTGAAGACCCCCCCCCCACCAGGTGTACTGGGGAGCGTTACCCCAATTCATTCCCTTCACTGTGCTCGGGGGACACACACAGGAAACTGTGATAACTGTCCCCCATGACACATTCTTCTCTTGTTCTTACATCAGTTCCACTGTCGTTCTTCCCTCTTAAAGGCTTAAAAATGCATCTAAAAGTAATGTTTGTAAAAGTGAACTTGACAGAAAAACTCAAGTATTAATAAATAGTTCATGTGTCTATGTGAATACCCAGATGCACGATATCCACCAAGAAGAAAAATAGGATATACACACTCGGCCTGATCTCACAAGGAGTAGGGTGTAAGTCATTTATCTTGTGAATGTGAACGCTTTTTAGGCCACTCTTTTTAATGTGTTGTTCTTACCTGATGGTGCTAATCATGAAGAACCCATCTGCCAATGCAGGAGACATAAGAGTTGCAGGTTCAATCCCTAGGTCGGGAAGATCCCCTGGAGGAGGGCATAGCAATATCCCACTCCAATATCCTAGCAATATTGGGCAATATTACCACTCCAATATCCTCACCTGGAGAATCCCATGGACAGAGGAGCCTGGAGGTCTGTGGCCCATTGGGTTGCAAAGAATTGTACGCAACTGAGCTACTGAACAACAACAACTTTATGTTTGGTTGGCACCTTAAGTCAACTGAATTGAACCACCAGAAAGCAAGTATTTGCATCAGGCACACTTTTGTATGAGGACAAACTTGTTTTAAGACTTCCGTAATAAACCTGTGTTGATAGCCTGCTTAGTATTTCAGATCTAACTTTTCAGTGCCCGCTGATACATCAAGGAGACTGGTTGCACAGCAAAATTGGGAATTTGGTGAACTGGGTTCTTGGACTGAATGGTCACTAAGCAGAAGTATCTCACTTGATTTGGCATAGCTGACTCTCCCCTCCCTGAAATCCTTTGTCGCTTGGCCTCCAGGACATCACATGCCTGTGGTTTTCCTTGCTAACCTCTCCGGTCTCCTCAGATTTCTGCTCCTTACCTAGTTTCTCCTTCTCACTCAGACTTTTAATGCTGTTTTCTATCTGCACCCCACCCCTTGTTATCCTCATTGAATCTTAGGGCTCCCCAAGCCTATCGATTAGCCAGTGATTCCTTCCCTGAACTCCAGACTCCTCTATCCAGCTCCTGGTCAGTGTATCTCCACCTCAACATAGTTCAAATAATACTCCTGATCTTGTCCCTGTCATATTTGGTCATTTCCCAGATTTATCCATCTTGGTAAACTAGAGATTCCATCCTTCCAGTTGCTTAAGCCAAAAACTTGAGTCATCCTTGACAATTTACTTTCTCTTGCACCTCATGCCTCATCTGTTAGCAAATCCTATGCAATCTACTGAAAAAATATATATCAAAATCTACACTTCTCACCACATTGCTGCTGTCACACCAGTCCAAGTCACTTTCTCTGCTGCTCTGCCTCCCTACAGGCTATTCTCAGCGCAGCAACCAGACTGAACCTGTCAGATACTATTACTTCTTACCTCAAACCCTCCAGCAGCTCCCATTTCATCCCGAATAAAAGCCAAACTCTTTATAATAGAATAATGATCTCTAAGGCCCTGCACACCTGGCGACTTGCTGCCTTTTTGACATGCAAACATTGACCTTGCTGGTTCCTATAATTTTCCAGACCTGAAGCGGCCCCGGGGCTTTTTCACTTGCTCCTCTATCTGTAGAGTGCTTTTTTCTGAAGGAACTCCTCACTTCGTTCAGGATTCTGCTCAAATGCCACTTCAGTGAAGCCTACCTGTTCACATGGCAAAAACATTCTTCCTCTTACTTAATTTTTCCATAGCATTTTTATCCTCTAACACAGCGTAACATTTACTCATTTCGTTTACTGTCCACAGGTGCTAACCTCAGGGGAGGGAAATCAAGAGTGGAGAGTAGAGGAGAAAGACCGTGAGTATCATTTGTTACCTCCAGACCAGCTGTTGGGCGGGTGGGGAGTGGGGGGGCGTCTGTGGCTTGTACTACAGCTGGCACAACAGCTACCCCAAGGTTGATGGACTTGGGGGACTCTGCTGACATCTTCCCAGACCTCATTTTTTGTAGAGGCCAGACTGATGAATGAGATGGAAATTAACAGGGATCGCCACTCTGCTTCCTTTAGGTCTTCAGGGTTGTTGCTGCTGCTGCTGCTAGGTCGCTTCAGTCGTGTCTGACTCTGTGCGACCCCATAGATGGCAGCCCACCAGGCTCCCCCGTCCCTGGGATTCTCCAGGCAAGAACACGAGTGGGTTGCCATTTCCTTCTAGTTTCTGCTGTTGCCTCAGGATGGTTGTAATTTGCAGTCTGGCTTAGAGGGAAAGTAGAGGTGCAGTGCCAGAGACTCGCACTTACCCTTCCCCACTTCTAAAAAAAATATTTTTTATTTTTGGCCGTGCTGAGTCTTTGTTGCCGCGTGCAGGCTTTTCTCTAGTTGCAGTGAACCGGGGCTACTCTCTCGATGCGGTGGCTTCTCTTGTTGCAGAGCACTGGCTCTAGGCACCCGGGCTTAAGTAGCTGTGGTTTATGGGCTCTGGCGGAGAAGGCAGTGGCACCCCACTCCAGTACTCTTGCCTGGAAAATCCCATGGACGGAGGAGCCTAGTAGGCTGCAGTCCATGGGGTCGCTAAGAGTCGGACACGACTGAGCGACTTCACTTTCACTTTTCACCTTCATGCATTGGAGAAGGCAATGGCAACCCACTCCCGTATTCTTGCCTGGAGAATCCCAGGGACAGCAGAGCCTGGTGGGCTGCCGTCTATGGGGTCGCACAGAGTCGGACACGACTGAAGCGACTTAGCAGCAGCAGCAGCAGCAGCAGCAGCAGAAGCATGGGCTCTGGAGGCTCAGTAGTTGTGGCACACAGGCTTAGTTGCTCTGTGGCACATGAGATCTTCCCCTATCAGGGATCAAACCTGTGGCCCCTGCATTGCAAGAGGGATTCTTCACCACTAGACCTCCGGGGAAGCCCTCTTCCCCACTTTTTATTCACAGGCCAAGGAACCAACATGGATATGTGGATATTCTGGCAACTTCCAAGTATTATCTATTTCAATTATTCCAGGGCCAAAAGGGAAACGGCAAACCTTGATGCTGAGTGGAGAGTGTAAAGGTCAGCAGGCTGCTCTCCTCCCCTTTTTTGTGTGTCCTTGAGACGGATGATTATCCCGAGGGGAGCGCTAAGGTTGATGTTAGCACATGGAGGGACCGCCTTCCAGGTGTGGCCCAGATGGCAGTGTGTTTGCACATGATGCTGAAACAGGATGTAGTCAACGCTGCCAGGAGTTCTGGGCTTTCCCCACATGGCACATAGCTCTCTCCAAGTCTCTTGGCTCGGAGGAGAAGTAGCCTTTTGTGTCTGGTCAACAGTAACTGAGAAGCACTGGGAAAGGAAGAGAGAGAGAGATGGGGGAGTATAGACAAATGGCCATCCTTCCCTCAGATGTCTTAAGTGTCTCAGTCAACAAATATTTATTGAGCATCAACTATGTGCCAGGAACTCTTCTAGGAACTGAGGGTACATCAGTAAGTAAAACAAACACAAACCCCTGCCTTCATGCAGCTTACATTCCAATGAGGGTAGACCCTATCATTAACCCTGTTTATAGATGGGCATGATCAGAGGGACTGTGTTAATTTTTCAGGGTCACACAGCCAACAAATGGCTTCTGGAGGAGTAACTGTTGGATTTCAAAATCTGTGTCCCATCAACTGTATCATAACTGCTCCCAAAAGAAATGTGACTGTGTCAGGGCAAGGCCAAAGTCATAAGGGTCTAGTTCATTTCCCATTTAGTCATCACGTGCTTTCAGAAAAAAGAGTGTGGGCAGCCCTCTTCTCGGAGAAGGCAGTGGCACCCCACTCCAGTACTCTTGCCTGGAAAATCCCATGGACGGAGGAGCCTGGCGGGCTGCAGTCCACGGGGTCACTGGGAGTCGGACAGGACTAAGCGACTTCACTTTCACTTTTCACTTTCATGCACTGGAGAAGGAAATGGCAACCTACTCCAGTGTTCTTGCCTGGAGAATCCCAGGGACGGGGGAGCCTGATGGGCTGCTATCTGTGGGGTCGCACAGAGTTGGACAAAACCAAAGTGACTTAGCAGCAGCAGCAGCCCTCTTCTAAATGGGCGGTGATCCAGGGCTGCAGTGCTGGGCTGAGGGCAGGTCCCTTTCCTCAACCGGCAGACCTGGGCAGCTGCTCCATGTCCAAGGCAGGGGACTCCTCCACGCCTCAACCCCGGTTCAGCACCTAAGTCAGTGCAGGAACACTGCAGGCAGCTGCACAGCCAGGGGGCCATCACTTGCTGGGCTCTGGGCCGCGTAGAACGCACCGAGAACGCTGCCATGAAGGACAGTTAGGTGCAGCCTGGCCACGGGTCCCTTTTCGTTTTCCATCAAATCCAGTCGCCCAACCCTAGATAACCTTCCACAAGGGGTTACTGTTTGTCTGTTTCCTGTGCTTATTTGCTTTGAACAAAGGTGACAAGCGCTGTGTGTTAGTGACTTCAGCCGTGTCTGACTCTTTGCTACCTGTAGCCTGCCGGGCTCCTCTGTCCTTGGAATTCTCCAGGCAAGAATACTGGAGTGGGTTGCCATTTCCTTCTCCAGGGGATCTTCCTGCATTGCATGCAGGTTGTTTACCATCTTTACCACCAGGGAAGCCCTAGTTCCCTGACAAGGCCTGATGATGATGATGATTTAGTTGCTAACTTGTGTCCAACTCTTGCGATCCCATGGACTGTAGCCCACCAGGCTCCTCTGTCCATGGGCTTCTCCAGGCAAGAATACTGGAGTGGATTGCCATTCCCTTCTCCAGGGGATCTTTCTGACCCAGGGATCGAACCCAGGTCTCCTGCATTTCAGGCAGATTCTTTAGCTCCCACTTCTTTAGCTTCCCTCTTAGCTCTCACTGAGCGAAGAGGGAAGCCCCTGACAAGGGCCAGTCCCCTGGAAAGTTGGTTCTCTCTCCTGCTCACACCACTAGGGGGCATGAAGGATCTCTGACGGAGGAACTAAAAAGGCTGGAATCCTAAATTCAACTGCAGAAGCCAGATACCTGCCTGCATTTCACTCTCATGATGAAAACGTTTCTTCCAAAATCAGCCTTCTCGGGCACTTCCAGCCGACACACAGCCCAGCTGAAAGGTGGGCCAGAGTGGACGGGGGCGCTTCAGGGGGCACCCCATTCAATCATATGGAACAGGCTCCATCTTCTGAAAATGTGAACCTGAAGAGGTGCAGCAGGCCTTTGAAACCCTCTGAGCCGTGAGGTCAGAGCTCATGTTATAGAAGTACATACTCTGAAAGAATATACGTTTGGTAATATGCTTCCTTTGGGAGATGGGGACAGGCAGGCAGATTCTAATCCAAGAGGTTCTCAGATTTTTGTTAATCAGAAGCTTTAAAAAAAAAATGCCTAGAATCTCCCAAGCAATCATCTGCATTATTTTTTTGTTGTTGTTGAGGTATAATTAACATATAGCATACTGGTAAGTTTAAGGTGTATAGCATGTTGCCTTGATACATTTATGTAGTGTGTGATTACCACCATTACGCTGGCCACATAATTATCATTTTATTTTTGTGGTGAGAACAATTAAAATCTAATCTCTTAGCAACTGTCAAGTATATAAAACTATATTTTTATTGGAGTATCAATTTACAGTGTTGTGTTAGTTTCAAGTGTGCAGCGAAGTGAAACATACATCTGCTTTTTTTTTTAGATTCTTTTCCCATATAGGTCATTACAGAGTACTGAGTAGAGTTCCCTGCACTATATAGTAGGTCGTTATTAGTTATCTATTTTATATACAATAGTACGTATATGTCAATTCCAGTCTCCCAATTTCTCCCTCCCTCAACTTATCCCCTGTAACCATAAGTTTGTTTACTACATCTGTAACTCTGTTCTATAGATAAGTTCCTTCATACCCTGTTTTTAGATCTCTCATATAAGTGATATCATATGATATTTGTCTTTCTTTGTCTTACTTCACTCAGTATGGCATTGTGTAGATCATACTATAATATTATTGATTGTAGTCACCATGCTGTGCCTTCTCCAGAACTTATTCATCTTCTATCTGTAAGTCTGTAGCCTTTCTCCAATCTCTCCCCATTTCCTGCACTCCCCAGCCCCTGGTAACCATCTTTCTACTCTTTGTTTTTATGAGTTCAGCTTTTTTAGATTCCACATGTAAGTGATATCATTACAATGTTCGTCTTTCTCGTTCTGGCTTATTTCACTTAGCATAAGGCCCTTGAGTTTCATCCATGTTAATCAAAAACAGCAGGATGTCTTTTCTCTTGGATGAATAATATTCCATTGTATATGTGTACATCTTCTTTATTCTTCCATTGATAAATGTTAGTTACTTCCATATCTTAGTCACTGTGAATAGTGCTGTTTTGAACATGGTGGTACAGGTCCTATTTTTATTTCCCTTGAATATATACCCAGAAATGGAATTGCTGGGTCATACAGTAGTTCCATTTTTAGTGTTTTGAGGAACCTCCTCTGTTTTCCATTGTTACAGCACCAATTTACATTCCCACCAATGGTGCACAGCAGTTGGTTCCTTTTTCTCCCAATCCCTATTAACACTTGTTAATCTCTTGTTTTAATTTATGATAACCATTCGAATAGATGTGAAGTGATCTCTCATTGTGGTTTTGATTTGCACTTTCCTAATGAGTAGTGATGTTGAGCACCTGTTCATGTACCTACTGGCCATCTGTGTGTCTTCTTTGGAGAAATGTTTGGTCAGCTTCTCGATTTTTAAATCAGATTGTTTGTTTTTTTCTACTGAGTTGTATGAATTCTTTATATATTTTGGATATTAATCCCTTATCAGGAATATGATTTACAAATATTTTTACCCATTTGGTAGGTGGCCTTTTCATTTTGTTGATGGTTTCTTTTGCTGTGTGGAAGCTCTTTAGTTTGATGTGGTCCTGCTTGCTTATTTTTGCTTTTGTTGCTATAGCTTTTGGTGTCAAATCCAAAAATAATCATTGCAGAGGCCTAAGTCAAGAAGCTTGCTCAGTCACTCAGTCATGTCCAACTCTTTGTGACCCCACAGACTAGCCCATCAGTCTCTTCTGTCCATGGAATTCTGCAAGCAAAAATACTGGAATGGGTTGCCATTTCCTCCTCCAGGGGATCTTCCCCACCCAGGGATCGAACTTGCATCTCTTGCATCTCCTGCATTAGTAGGGATATCCTTTACCACTGAGCCACCTGGGAAGCCCAAGCCCAATCTTTTCTTGTAGGAGTTTTACGTTGGTATGGGTTTAGCACTCAGGGTATTAGGAGTGCTTGCAGACCAGTTGGGGGGTCCTCTGGTAAGGTAGCTCATGAGCAGGCTTCCTACTAGAGTCTAGAACATAGTAGGAACCGTGCCTCTTTAACGCCCTCTGATATTCTTATCTGTCTCTTTCCCAGTCTTCCCTCCTCCACCCCCGATCATGGCACTCTTGCTTCAGGACTCAGGGTGCTGCTCTGGAGAGATTGTTTCTTTAGCAGCGTCCAGCACAGCTGGGATAGCCAGGTGCTCGCTCATCACTCTCCTGGTCCCCCTGTGGAGGGATTCCTGGCCTCTTCCATCTCCAAGCTGGGCTACCTTGGAAGCAAGGAGTGATTTTTTTAAAAAAAATAATCATCTCCATTCATGACACCAAGGGGATCAAGATGTTCTTCACATCTTTATAGTACGTTTATCCAGCATTCATTTCCCTTATGAGGAAAATGTATAAGCAGTCTTTAAGCATTTTAAGGAAAAGGCTTGAAATAATTGTAACAAACATTTATAAAGGGTTTTTATTTATAAAGTACTTAATTTACTCTTCATAGAAAGCCCCCTGAGGTAGGTATCATTATTAGTCCATTTTATAGACAGAGGAACTAAAGGCCAGAGAATTTCAGTGACTTGCCCAAAGTCACACAGAGGAAAGTGGAAAAGCTGAAATCTGAACCCAGATGGTCTGGCTCTGGAAGCAGTCTTTAGCCATACACTCAATGCCTCTCCCCACAAATGTCACCACAACCTCATAGTCAGGGACTGAATTGCATCCCCTCAAATTTTATATGTCGAAGTCCTAACCCCGAGTACCTCGGAATGTGACTGTATTTGGAAAAAGGGCCTTATAAGAGGTGATTATGCTCAGACGAGTCCATTAGGGTGGGCCCTAATCCAGTCTGACAGGTGTCCTCCTAAGAAGGGGGCAATCTGACACCAATGCGGAGGTCACAGGTCACAGAGCCCTTAGAAGAAACCAATCCTACCAGCACTTTGATCTCAAATTTCTGGTCTCCAGAATTTCAAGAAAATGCATTTCTGTGGTTTCAGCCACCCAGTCGGTGGCACTTCTTTACAGCAGCCCTGGCAAAATAATACCCTCATAGACCCATGAGTGAGAAGACGCTCAGGGGCTTCCCTGGTGGCTCAGTGGTAAAGAATTGGCCTGCCAATGCAGGAGACATGAATTCGACCCTTGATCCAGGAAGATCCCACACTCCACAGAGCAAGCGAGCCCGTGCACCACAACTATTGAGCCTGTGCTCTGGGGCCCGGGAGCCACAACCACTGAAGCCCACGTGCCCTGGAGCTCATGCTTCCAACTAGAGCAGCCACCACATGGAGAAGCTCACACACTGAGACAAGGAGTAGTCCCCGCTCACCACAGCTAGAGAAAAGCCCGTGAGCAGCAACAAAGACCCATCCCAGCCAAAAATAAGTAAATAAAATCATATTTTTTTTAAAAAAGAAGTGAGAGAAGGGGGAGGCAAAATAGAAATCTTCTAAGTGAATTCCCCTCCTCCTTTAAAAAAAATATGCATTTTATTAGATAAGAAAAGCTTTAATTGGATCATGTTTTAAAGTAATTAATTTTATTAAGTTAATAAATGGGCATTCTCATAATGGGAGTAAAATAAAGCAGCCACAGCCTCCATTCATAATTAGGTAGTGTCATAGACAGGAAAGGGCAGCGTAATTAAGGCCAAAGCATGCTTGCTAATTGGCTGTCATCCCCTCCAGTGAGCCTACCGAGGGGAGCCATAAACAATTAGAGAGCATGGATTTATTGATGGACGATGAGGTAAGCGGGGCGTTAAGTGCACAGCATTTCCTTAGAGGGCGACAGTACTTCATTAATAATGAATTCCGTCTTTCCTCATGTCTTCTGAGTTTCCCACTAATACTGGAATTATTGGTGTGAAACATGAGGCCTTCCAGCAATTATAGGCAATTGAGAGATTCTTAGAAAGTGTAATAGTACATTCCAGGGGAAAACTAATTTCCAGCATACTTACTTTTTCTCTAATGAATTTCAACCCACATGTATTTAGTACTGACTACCTGTGAGCTGGTGCCAGCGGCTCTGGTGGTTTCACTGTGTCCAGGATTCTGGAAAATGTATAGCCTGAGGCTCTTCGAAGGTCTGTTTTCTGAGAAATAAATTAGGGAGCATCCTAGTCATAGGTCCAAATTGTTTTAAGACCGAAAAACTCTGTTTGTAGATGCGAAAAATTTTCAAACTTTGACCAAGTTGTCACATTTCCCATTGCTACTTCATGTAAGTAAGTGAAAGTCGCTCAGTAGTGTCTGACTCTTTGCGACCCCATGGACTACACAGTCCATGGAATTCTCCAGGCCAGAATACTGGAGCGGGTAGCCTTTCCCTTCTCCAGGGGATCTTCCCAGCCCATGGATTGAACGCAGGTCTCCCACACTGCAGGCAGATTCTTTGCCAGCTGAGCCATTCATACTTTATAGAGCCATATTTTTCTTGTTTTGAAAAGTTTAAAATCAAGTAGTTTAATGAAATGTTTCATTTTTATGTTAAGTATTGTCTCATTTCTCTATGTACCTGAGAGTCTAGAGTCTCCTTTTACTGACTTTTTCTTTCTAGCCTTGAACATTGAAAGGCATCAATATTTTCTGTAGATGAATGGAGGGGTGACCTGATGGACATTTCTGGGAAACTCATCTGGATCAGGGAAATATTCAAGCCAAAAAATTTTTTTTTCTCAAGGGCACTAAAATTTCAAAGTTCAACTGAAGTGCCTGCATGAAAAACTACTGGATTCAGGGAGAAGGAAGAATTTTATAATTCTTAGAAACAATACAATACAGTGGTTGATGTTCAGTCTAACTTTGAAAAAAAAATGGGAAAAGAGGAAAGTGTGGGGAAAGCGGGCAAAAACGGAGGAGACATGGAAATAGACAAATAGACAGTTTAAAAGAAGTGATGTAGGGACAAAAGCAGACAAAGTTGTGCCCGGGCCCGAGACACAGGCAGAAATACACATACTAGGGTTAATACATAGAGTCATGGGCTTCCCTGGTGACTCAGACATAAAGAATCTGCCTACAGTGCTGGAGACCTAGGTTCAGTCCCTGGGTCAGGAAGAGCCCCTGGAGAAGGAAATGGCTACCCACTCCAGTATTGTTGCCTGAAGAATCCCATGGATAGAGGAGCCTGGCGGGCTACAGTCCCTGGGATTGCAAAGAGTCAGAACTGAGCGACTAACACGACTACTACTTACTACACAGAATCCCACTGGAGTCATACGCAACTTTCATGACATCTCCTCCTTCATCTTGAGATTCTATTACTTTAAGAGTGTGTCACATTTTTCACACTAAAATGGAAGAAAAAAATTTTTTAAAGAATTTAAAACATAAACTAGAAATAAAGCTTGTTCCACAAGCCAAAATAGAATAATACCGAAGGCCAAATCTGACTGGGCTGAAATTTCTCTCTCCTACAATTTGTGGCCCCTGTGAGCCTGTGCATGTGCACACACACATATACACACACATACACACATGCCACAAACCTGATGATTTTGGATATTGAAAGCATCTCCTACTGTGCCAAGGGTACAACTCAAGACGAGTCACTCAGAGAGAGGAGGTGTGCAGTCGTAGTGATTAACATCAGTCCAAACCATGGCCAGCAGCGGGCTGGGCTGACCAGCTGCACACTGTGGTTGGTTTGACTGTAGAATTAGTCAAAGGCTGTTGGTAAACAGACTCAAAGATGTCTTCATTCTTGACTTTCCTTCTCTCGTTTTAGGAGCTGGCTGCGGGTGCCCCCTCCCTGGCCAAGCCTGTCCCCTGTCTTTCGTCTCATCATTGCTCTTTGTTTTACTCCTTCACTGTTCAAAAGACCCAGGCTACATGGCCTGAACAGAATGAGGACAGCTGAAAGAAACATCTGAGCAGAAAGAAAAGAATTTTCAAGTTTCTTGTCCAGCACTGGGACTTCCCGGTTAGCCTCCATGCTTAGAATCAATCCAGTTATTCCCAGGTAGCAATGCTGGTCATTCTCCTAACGTTCAGAACCATCTCTCTATTCCTTTTATATTCTTTGGTCTTTTGCATCTCTTGTCTCTCCAGATGGCTTCTTAACTATATAATTTTCTCCAACTCTACTCTGATGATAGTTCAAATTAACAGGAAACTACTGAACCCTGATATATTTTAGAGTGTGTTTGTCCCTGGCACTATCCCAAAGGCAGCGATAAATAAAAATTCTCCTGGGAAAATATAGTAATATTACAACTGGTGGTGAGGGTGAATTTGTAAACACACTTTTATTTTCAAATCTGTGCCCTGAAGGCATTCCCAGAGCCAAAGAGTTTGGTGAACTCAAGAAAAACAGAGGAGCTCGGAAATATAGATGTTCTGCCACCTGCTCAAAGAATACAATTTCACAGCTTCAGTTTTGCAGTGGCGGGTACCAGAGGACTAAAAATGAAAATGGGTTATGGATTTTTCTATCTTTTCATTCAGCATCTTTTTTTCAAATGCTCTTCCCCTTTCAAGAACCATCAACATGCCTTTCTTTTAAATTAACACCATAAGGAACTGAAGTCTCATTTCCTGGAAACGCAGGACTGGACTGCAGCCATCCCTCAAATGAGCCCCCATGGAGAAGACTTGGAGACGTGAGCTTGGGCTTCCGGTGGATGTGTATTAAACACCTTGGACTGAAAGCTGAGGTCATGGATTACTTTCTCATTGCTGTCAAAGGTCAGCTCAACTTATACTTCCTGTCATTGTTGTCTTAGATCATGCATGACTCAGTCCTTCTCAGCCCATTTCCATGCAGAGATTTCTAAGTCAGTCGTAAAGAAATACTGTCAATAACTCTACATTCAAGAAGAGATGCTAATGGGAAAAGGTGAGGGAACTGCTGTGGATTGGCAATGTGTGTGTGTATGTGCGCGCGCGCGTGCGCACAGCGCGCTAACTCGTGTCCGACTCTTTTTGACCCCATGGACTGTAGCCCACCAGGCTCCTCTGTCTGTGAATTTTCCCAGGCAAGGATACTGGAGTGGGTTGCCATGTCCTACTCCAGGGGATTCTTGACCCAGGGATTGAACCTGCATCTCCTGTGTCTCCTGCATTGGCAGGCAAATTCTTTACCATTGCACCATCCGGGAAGCCCGTGGATTGGCAGTAATACAGATCAAATAAAATAGGGCAGCAAATCAGGAAATGGGGTAGCAGCAGTCACTTGAGAGGAAGTTAAGCAGACTGGCCGACCGCACAGCTGCAACATTTTCTGTTTTCCCTGGAAATTTCATTTGCATAACGGAGGCAGCAGGTGTTGTGGTGGGAGGACGTGAACTTTGCTACCAGCCTTGCTGAAGACAACAAAGTGACAACAGAAGGAGGGGGAATGTCAAGAGGAAGTGAGTGGAGGTGGTGATGTGGAGATATCATTCAGTACCTGTGTGAGGTACTGGAAGCCACAGACTCCAGTCCCAGCTCACACGGGGCTCCTCCAGCCTAAACCCCTCTGTCCACGTGCCTCTCACAGCATGGTTCACTGCACCTAGCAGTGGGCAACTTCCCTGCCTGGCTCTGCTGCTGTTTAATTCTTACTCTGAGAGGGTCCCTTTACCTTTCAACTTACATAATCTCTTCTCTCTAAGTAGACTAAAAACACCTGTTGGAAGATAATTATCATCTGTAATATCCTACACTCAGAGAGTCCATCACAGCATCAGGAATATAAGGGTAGGAATACAGGTAGGCATCCTGCCTCTATCACTGGGCTGTGCTAAGTCACTTCAGTCATGCCCAACTCTTTGTAACCCCATGGACTGTAGCCAAGGTAAGGAGCAATGGCTGCACTTTGCTGGAGCAGTCGTGAAGAGATACCTCAAGTCCAAGGTAAGAGAAACCCAAGTAAGACGGTAGGTGTTGCAAGAGGGCATCAGAGGGCAGACACACTGAAACCATACTCACAGAAAACTAGTCAATCTAATCACACTAGGACCACAGCCTTGTCTAACTCAATGAAACTAAGCCATGCCCATGGGGCAACCCAAGACGGGCGGGTCATGGTGGAGAGATCTGACAGAATGTGGTGCACTGGAGAAGGGAATGGCAAACCACTTGAGTATACTTGCCTTGAGAACCCCATGAACAGTATGAAAAGGCAAAATGATAGGATACTGAAAGAGGAACTCCCCAGGTCAGTAGGTGCCCGATATGCTACTGGAGATCAGTGAAGACATAACTCCAGAAAGAATAAAGGGATGGAGCCAAAGCAAAAACAATACCAAGCTGTGGATGTGACTGGTGATAGAAGCAAGGTCCAATGCTGTAAAGAGCAATATTGCATAGGAACCTGAAATGTCAGGTCCATGAATCAAGGCAAATTGGAAGTGGTCAAACAAGAGATGACAAGAGTGAATGTTGACATTCTAGGAATCAGTGAACTGAAATGGACTGGAATGGGTGAATTTAACTCAGATGACCATTATATCTACTACTGCGGGCAGGAATCTCTCAGAAGAAACGGAGTAAGCATCATGGTCAACAAAAGAGTCTGAAATGCAGTACTTGGATGCAATCTCAAAAATGACAGAATGATCTCTGTTCGTTTCCAAGGCAAACCATTCAAATATCACAGTAATCCAAGTCTATGCCCCAACCAGTAACACTGAAGAAGCTGAAGTTGAACAGTTCTATGAAGACCTACAAGACCTTTCAGAACTAACACCCAAAAAAGATGTCCTTTTCATTATAGGGGCTGCTGCTGCTGCTAAGTCACTTTAGTCGTGTCTGACTCTGTGCGACCCCATAGACAGCAGCCCACCAGGCTCCCCCTGGAATGCAAAAGATGCAAAAGTAGGAAGTCAAGAAACACCTGGAGTGATAGGCAAATTTGGCCTTGGAATACAGAATGAAGCAGGGCAAAGACTAATAGAGTTTTGCCAAGAAAACGCACTAGTCATAACAAACACCCTCTTCCAACAATACAAGAGAAGACTCTATACATGGACATCATCAGATGGGCAACACCAAAATCAGATTGATTATATTCTTTGCAGCCAAAGATGGAGAAGCTCTATACAGTCAACAAAAACAAGACCAGGAGCTGACTGTGGCTCAGACCATGAACTCCTTATTGCCAAATTCAGACTTAAATTGAAGAAAGTAGGGAAAACCATTAGACCATTCAGGTATGACCTAAATCAAATCCTTTATGATTATACAGTGGAAGTGAGAAATAGATTTAAGGGCCTAGATCTGATAGATAGAGTGCCTGATGAGCTATGGAATGAGGTTCGTGACATTGTACAGGAGACAGGGATCAAGACCATCCCCATGGAAAAGAAATGCAGAAAAGCAAAATGGCTGTCTGGGGAGGCCTTACAAATAGCTGTGAAAACAAGAGAAGCAAAAAGCAAAGGAGAAAAGGAAAGATATAAACATCTGAATGCAGAGTTCCAAAGAATAGCAAGAAGAGATAAGAAAGCCTTCTTCAGCGATCAATGCAAAGAAATAGAGGAAAACAACAGAATGGGAAAGACTAGGGATCTCTTCAAGAAAATCAGAGATACCAAAGGAACATTTCATGCAAAGATGGGCTCGATAAAGGACAGAAATGGTATGGACCTAACAGAAGCAGAAGATATTAAGAAGAGATGGCAAGAATACACAGAAGAACTGTACAAAAAAGATCTTCATGACCCAGATAATCACAATGGTGTGATCACTGACCTAGAGCCAGACATCCTGGAATGTGAAGTCAAGTGGGCCTTAGAAAGCATCACTACGAACAAAGCTAGTGGAGGTGATGGAATTCCAGCTGAGCTATTCCAAATCCTGAAAGATGATGCTGTGAAAGTGCTGCACTCAATATGCCAGCAAATTTGGAAAACTCAGCAGTGGCCACAGGACTGGAAAAGGTCAGCTTTCATTCCAATCCCAAAGAAAGGCAATGCCAAAGAATGCTCAAACTACTGCACAATTGCACTCATCTCACACGCTAGTAAAGTAATGCTCAAAATCCTCCAAACCAGGCTTCAGCAATATGTGAACCGTGAACTTCCTGATGTTCAAGCTGGTTTTAGAAAAGGCAGAGGAACCAGAGATCAAATTGCCAACATTCGCTGGATCATGGAAAAGGCAAGAAAGTTCCAGAAAAACATCTATTTCTGCTTTATTGACTATGCTAAAGCCTTTGACTGTGTGGATCACAATAAACTGTGGAAAATTCTGAAAGAGATGGGAATACCAGACCACCTGATCTGCCTCTTGAGAAATTTGTATGCAGGTCAGGAAGCAACAGTTAGAACTGGACATGGAACAACAGACTGGTTCCAAATAGGAAAAGGAGTACGTCAAGGCTGGATATTGTCACCCTGTTTATTTAACTTATATGCAGAGTACATCATGAGAAACGCTGGACTGGAAGAAACACAAGCTGGAATCAAGATTGCCGGGAGAAATATCAATCACCTCAGATATGCAGATGACACCACCCTTATGGCAGAAAGTGAAGAGGAACTCAAAAGCCTCTTGATGAAGGTGAAAGTGGAGAGTGTAAAAGTTGGCTTAAAGCTCAACATTCAGAAAATGAAGATCATGGCATCTGGTCCCACCACTTCATGGGAAATAGATGGGAAAACAGTGGAAACAGTGTCAGACTTTATTTTTCTGGGCTCCCAAATCACTGCAGATGGTGACTGCAGCCATGAAATTAAAAGACGCTTACTCCTTGGAAGGAAAGTTATGACCAACCTAGATAGCATATTGAAAAGTAGAGACATTACTTTGCCAGCAAAGGTTCATCTAGTCAAGGCTATGGTTTTTCCTGTGGTCATGTATGGATGTGAGAGTTGGACTGTGAAAAAGGCTGAGCACTGAAGAATTGATGCTTTTGAACTGTGGTGTTGGAGAAGACTCTTGAGAGTCCCTTGGACTACAAGGAGATCCAACCAGTCCGTTCTGAAGGAGATCAGCCCTGGGATTTCTTTGGAAGGAATGATGCTAAAGCTGAAACTCCAGTACTTTGGTCACCTCACACGAAGAGTTGACTCATTGGAAAAGACTCTGATGCTGGAGGGATTGTGAGCAGGAGGAGAAGGGGACGACAGAGGATGAGATGGCTGGATGGCATCACTGACTCGACGGACGTGAGTCTGAGTGAACTCCGGGAGTTGGTGATGGACAGGGGGGCCTGGCGTGCTGTGATTCATGGGGTCGCAAAGAGTCGGACATGACTGAGCGACTGATCTGATCTGATCTGGACTTTAGCCCGCCAGGCTCCTCTATCCATGGGATTCTCCAGGCAAGAATTCTGGAGTGGGCTGCCATTTCCTCCTCCAGGGGATCTTTCCAACCCAGGGCTTGAACATGCATCTCCTGCATTTCTTGCACTGGCAGGTGGGTTCTTTACCACTAATGCCACCTGGGCAAGTTTCTTAACCCTTCTCAGCTTCAGTTCAGGAATAGTTCCTAACTTTCAAAACTATTGTAAGAAACAGAGATTCATGGATTGCAGAGTGATTAGTATACAAAGGCAGTCACTGCCCTGCAGAACTCAGGGTGTGCCGCACCATACCCTGGCCTGTTGCTAGCTTTGATGGGGACAAGGAAAGAGTAAAGAGAGCCGGGGAGCTGACAGGCCCCTGGTGAGAGCATCAGTACACTCACACTAGCTACTCGATTTACCTTTCTTGTCCTTATCACATCCTCACAGCATTTCCCCCAACTTCAAATGAAATGATGACCCAAAGAGATGACAAAATAATGTCAATAATTGTGAGGAGGCTGAAATTTTTACCCTGCTTGTTGGCTAACAAGTTTGCCGGTCACAGCTTCAGGGATCCAGGTGGGAGACACAGAGCCCTTTTTCAGAGACAGAGGACATTGTTACAGCACAGCAGGCAGCGTTGAGCTTCACGTTCTCATGGCTTCCTCTGGAGCCCCAAGACCCATGGGAGTGATGCTGATGTGGGCACGCGTGGCTGCTGTGCGCACAGATCTATGTCAAAGCTGAGGAACTGTGAGCTTAGAAAACCTCCAATCTTTCTAATAGTCGGAGAAGGCAATGGCACCCCACTCCAGTACTCTTGCCTGGAAAATCTCATGGTCGGAGGAGCCTGGTAGGCTGCAGTCCATGGGGTCGCTAAGGCTCAGACACGACTGAGAGACTTCATTTTCACTTTTCACTTGCATGCATTGGAGACGGAAATGGCAACCCACTCCAGTGTTCTTGCCTGGAGAATCCCAGGGACGGGGGAGCCTGGTGGGCTGCCATCTATGGGGTCGCACAGAGTCGGACATGATTGAAGCGACTTAGCAGCAGCAAACCTACCCAACCTTTGTTCTGGAGACAGATAATGCCTTTATTATCCTCACCAGAAAACGGATCTGACCTCAGCCCCCAAAAGAGACTCTATCTCTATCCTCCAGGACTTTTTTTGTATACAACATTCTTGAAAAGCCAGTCTGGGACAAGAATTGTCACACAACGTGTAAAAGCAACAAGGAGAATTACCCTCCATCTCCCACCAAATAAGACACAGCCAGAACTCAAGACAGTGTGACTAGATGGGATGTCCTTAAAAATTCATTTATTTAAGCAAAGAGATAGATTACTTCACGTGGAATCTTAAGTAACGTAGCTCTCAATTGCCTGAGAACCTAGGGAGAGACGATTACTGCGCCCTTCAGTGTGGAGGCCTCTGCCTGCACCTGGTCACAGCACCTCCGCTGTGGGACTCAGCGCCTCCTGAGCCCATCTCCACCAAAAGGCCAACATCGATGTTTTGTTTCCTGCATTTCCAATTAGCCTGGAAAGGGGACTTTAGCCCACTGCAAAAAAATGCATTAGGGATTTTTCCCCCTAGTTAATGAAAAGGAAAGAAAGTCTTTTCTGACTTTCTTTGGACTTTATGAGATTAAAAATTGTTTTGGAAACAGAATTCCTTCAGAGGCTACGTGTGGAGATTATGGAGTCCTAAGATTTATCCGGATAAGTCTTCTTATTAACATGTCTTTGTGAGGTCAGAATGGGCTTCCCATGGAGCTCAGTGGTAAAGAATCCACCTGCAGATGCAGGAGATGTGGGAGATGTGGGTTCGATCCCTGGGTCAGGAAAATTCCCTGGAGTAGGAAATGGCAAACACTCCAGTCTTCTTCGCCTTGGAAAATTCCGTGGATAGGATAGCCTAAGGGGCTGTAGTCTACGGGCTTGCAAAGAGTCAGACACGACTGAACACGTGAGGTCAGACATGGTTCTCCCAATGACTTGAAGACCTGGAACACACCTCAGAAGCTTCCAGAATCTCAGTTCCCATCTCAGGGCACACCCTTGGAGTCCTAAAAGGTGAACCATCTCGAGGATCTTAACAGCCTCATTCAGAGGCACAGCCCTGTCCCCGTTTTCAGACCACCAAGAAATTTGGTTCAAAAATGTTTTCATTATTTGCAGCAAAATGAAGTAATTGTCATAGTAAAGAATTCAGAGACTGCCTTGTTTGAGACAGAGACAGAGTAGCCTGGGTAGGTGGTGGGTGAGAGGTGGGTGATTGAGGCAAAGTCTTCCTTGCCTCCACTTCGGAGAGAAGGATGTAGGAGCCCTGAATCTGCAAGACCAGAGATCTGGTTCTTGGCTTGAAAGCTTCCTTCTCTCTTGCTTTCCACCTCAAATCACTCACAAAATGCTGTTGGGGGCTCCTAAATATTCTTTTTTTCAGCTCTGCCCACAACCTCTTTTTTCTTCACTGAGAAGTTCTGTTTTTTCTTTCTTTGTGGTTTTGTTTACAAATGAAAACATCCACTGGAAATATTTCATATTTGTTGTCTCATCCCATGAGGTAGAAATCTAACTGGATGCTTCTCAACAAGAGTTGTCAGTGCTTCCTCACTACCCCTCAGGACTCCCCACCTCACCCACAGCACACCCAAGACACCCCACAAATGCACACAGAGGGGAGACAAGCCTTACTTTCCTTCCACTCAATTCCTTTCTGGTTGGTTGCCCAGAATTCAGTTTCCTTCAGTCATCTCTAGGTGTCATCCGAGAGGAGCCTCTCCAAGCTGGATTTTCAGCACAGACACGGGCGTTTGTCAGGCCTGGGGAAGCTAGGATGCTGGGGGCTCTGCCTTTGCTGCTGGTGTGGAGTCCGAGCTCCTCCCCATGCTGGCCCCAGCCGTCTCCTCCCCATGCAGCTGGGGCCAGAGCAAGTGGCACTCCGGGCAGAGGGGAGCTGCTCCCCCAGCGTTCTCATCCCTAGTGAAAGAGAATTGCCCTCTGTGATTGTACACAGAATCTGCCAGCAAGAGCCGCCTGAGAGAACAGACAATGGAGCTCTATGTACCTCTGCAGGAAAAGAACAAAAATTCCGACACTTCAATGTTAACTTCTGGGATCCGCAGCCACCCCGGGGCATCCCGGAGATCACCCAACACAGAAGACATCTTCAGAGCTTAAATTAGCTTGCAAATATCGAAAAGGTTAGAGAATGTATCATTTAACTAGAGGGACACTTAGCTTTCTTCTCCATGCCCAGAAAGCACTGTGTGTGTGTGTGTGTATGCCTTTATGTGTCTTTCACTCTGCATGTTTTGGCATAGATTTTGCAATGCTGGGAGCTGCAAATAGCTACAGGCTTTCTGTCCTCTGCATAAGATGGCCACACATTACAACAGTTATTTCAAATGCTCTGTTTTAGCATCAGGACTTAGCAGAGTGCCTCACAGCGAATATTAAATAAATGACTGATTTTATGACCTTATTCACACTGGGATTTTGCTAGTAAATATGGATCCATAGAAACCCAGTCGGTAAATATTCCTTAATTCTCCCTTGGTAACACAGAAATTCCAATAACTCCTGCAGCTCTTCACAGCCAGTCTAGCAAGGATCTCGCTTGTCAGCAGAAGTGAACCATATGGTCGCTGCCCTCAGGCCCCATGTTACACAATGTCTCTGCTTTGCACATTCAGAGCATATTTGTTTCCTCACCAACCATGAGAGGTGGTATCTTAAACAACTGCAGCAAAACTATATTTGTCAGGCATCAGAAGCAAAGTGTATTTGTACATCAGTAGTCTTATTTCTAATCAATTCAGTTTTCTGACTATTCAAAGTTCAGTCATCTGGCTTTGATTTCTGGCTTGTTTACAGAAACTAATAATGCTTAATAAAGCTCTGAAACCACTTTCAGCTACGTCTTTGTACTGTGAGTCCATCAGACTGAGAAGTCACACAACTGGTTTTGCCAACCCTCCTACAGATGTGCGTGGACCCCAGGAGTCCCAGTAGACCAGCCATCGCCAGCTGTGGTTTGCCCGCCGGCTCCACACCACAGCTCAGAGGTATTACTTTCCAGGTGTTTAGTCCACAACTACGGAGCTGGCGAAGATCTCCAGCTCAGTTTGCTGTGCTGCAGATTGGTTTGACTGATACCACGTTTCAGCTTAAAGTCCCTTGTTTGTTTTTTGTTTATTTGTTTGTTTTTTAATTTTTATTGGAATGTAATTGATTTACAGTGTGGTGCTAGTTTCAGGAGTACAGCAAAGTCAGTCCGATATACGTATACACACATCCACTCTTTTTCAGATTCTTTTCCCATACCGGTCATTACAGAGTACTGAGTAGAGTTCCCTGTACTATACCATAGGTCCTTATTAATTGTCTGTTTTACATAGAAAGGACTTCTCTGGAAACTCGGACAGTAAGGAATCTGCCTGCAATGCAGGAGACCTGGGTTTGATCCGTGGATTGGGAAGATGCCCTGGAGGAGGGCATGGCAACCCACTCTAGTATTCTTGCCTGGAGAATCCCATGGACAGAGGAGCCTGGCGGCTGTCCGCCATGGGGTCACACAGAGGCAGACACAACATATATGTGTCAGTCCCAGCCTCCCAACTTATCCCTCACCCCTCTGTCTCCCCCTAGTAACCATAAACTTGTTTTCTACATCTGTGACTCTATTTCTGTTTTGTAGGAGGCAGCTTGTTTCTGACATATGTTTTGCACTCGGGGCTAAGACCATAAGAGTTTGAACTGCATGTTGGGGTTTTTTTTGGCTGAAGAAGAAAGGAAGAACTTTTATCAGTATTTTTTTTCATACACATCTGGGAGAAAACTTAAGACAGGACTTGTATCTTGGACACCAGTTCCTTGGGTAATCTCAGAGACGAGGGGACCAGAATAGATGTTCAGAGCATGTGAAGACTCGTGGTCTTTGCTGCAATAACTAATTCACTACTTCCTAAGACTGTGTGAGCCATGCAATAATATACTTTGTTCTCAGCAGCAATGGCATCTAACCCTGTAGTCTTCATACACCCCTCAACGTGGCCCCAAGAATGTGACCAAAATCTGGAAAGGCCACAAGATACTCAGAAGAAAGCTAGTAGATGGATTCTTCTGGTATAGGTGGTATAAGATAATTTTCCAAACAGCTCAAGGCTCTGAGCTAAGGAATCTCGAGGGCAGGTATCACCTGGCTCCCCTCCCAGCACACAGGTTCCACCCACTCATGATGAAAAAGGAGAGACTCCCTGGAGGCTTGAGAAGTTATCAACATGTAGCATTCAGTGTGCACCTACTCCCATCCACGTGGACGCACATCTCCTTCAGTGGACCCTCACGCCGCCCCCGCCAATTGCATCTCACACTGCACAGGCAACCTCAACAATATTCTGATAACCTGCAGAGAGTCAGGCCAAAACGCCCACCAGAACCAAGAGCTAGAGCAGTAGGAAGGGTGTAGGCCAGGAGGGTGTTCAGAACAGCTCACCTTCCCCATGCAGAAGGCCAAGCACCAAATGGCTTGAATGCTGTCATTTCAATATGGATACTTAGATGTGGTCATCTTGACCAGAATAGAATCAAGCTGTTAATTTTTCTCTTTATTTTCCCAAGTGAAAAACTGCTATATTATCTTCATCTGATGAAAAGAAAACACACATATTTATTTTAAAAGAATAAGACAGTGCCAAAAATTATGGCATACAACCCATCCGAAACAAAATACTTGATGAAAGCTTTTCCAGAATGTGTTCACTGGACAGTATGAAAATCACTGGTTTGAGTTTTCTGGAAGCAGATGCTGAAATGGAGTTTATTGTGCAGGATATTTCTCAAGAACTGTCTTGGGGTCAACACCCATGGAAAGAAAGGGATGAAAACAGAATCACGTAGAGAGAGAACTCGAGCTATGTTGCAACCTTGGCAGATCTGACTGGGAGCTCTGAATTGAAAAATAACCCATCAATGATGTTCACTATTGAGTTGAAATGGCCAACCCACCCCTGCCTCTCTGCTCAGGAGGGTGGGACATGGGGAGAAGTAGCCCTGCAGCTGGGCAGTTCCTGAACAGGCTGACAGCAACAAGTCCTTTTTAGAAGAGGCATCTGGGCAGTGCACCTTCAGTCCATCACACAGGGAGACACACTATTATTGTAAACAAAAATGGAGTCATATCTTCTACACTATTATGATGCTGATATTTTTTACTTAGCAACATACTATAAACATTTCTCTGTGACCCAAATATGTAACAGATCACATCCATTTTTAATTACTGCAGATATTATATCAAACAGGTGTACAATATTAATCAAATTCCTGTTGAAGGGTGTTTGAGAACACCTTTTCTATATTTTTTGCCTTTATAATTAACTCAGTCATGAACATCCTAATGTGTATATATATCTTTTCACACATGTGAAATTAATTATTAGCATAATTATTAGCACAAAGTAATCTCAAAAGTGAAATTGCTGGGCCAGAAGGTATCCATCTTTACCTTTTGAGTGTAGTGCCAAATTACCCTCCAGAAAGTTGTAACAATTTACCCAAGCACTAAGGATAATCGGCATCAATCTTCATAATCTTTGCCAATTTCATAGGTGAAAAAAAAGCTTGTTTTCTTAGTAACATTTATTAATTCGTAGCCAGGTTAAATGATGTTTCTTATGTTGACATCATATTTCTTCAATTATTTTTTCCTTTTGTGATTTACCTGTACTGATCCTTTGCCCATTTTTCTCTGGTTTGTGTCTGTTATACTGAGGGTAGTAAGCCCGTTTGGTATACATGATATAATGCTATTTACTAATAAACTTTCTGTGTTTTATTTTTATTTTCTTTTTCTTTCTGTTCTTTTTTTTTCTAAAAATAAAAAGCTAAACTAACAAAATTCATTTATCATCTCTCTTAGAGTTCCTAATAAGTTTCCTTCTACCCAGCTTGACAGATACTCTCCTGCTGCTGCTGCTGCTGCTAAGTCGCTTCAGTCATGTCTGACTCTGTGCGACCCCATAGACGGCAGCCCACCAGGCTCCCCCGTCCCTGGGATTCTCCAGGCAAGAACTCTGGAATGGGTTGCCATTTCCTTCTCCAATGCATGAAAGTGAAAAGTCAAAGTGAAGTCGTTCAGTCGTGTCCGACTCCTAGCGGCCCCATGGACTGCAGCCTACCAGGCTCCTCCGTCCAGGGGATTTCCCAGGCAAGAGTACTGGAGTGGGGTGCCATCGCCTTCTCCGGATGCTCTCCTGATACTTCTGTAAATCCTCACACTTTCAAGGTTTCTATTAGTAAGTAATGTGAAAAAAAGACATTCTCTCCCAGCCCTCTCCTTAGTCTCATCTTATTCCCCAACCACATCAGATTACCTTTTATGGAGAAAAGTTATGAAGGAAACACAGATTTTACATTTCATAATGGTCACTTTGATGTAACTGCATCAAGATGTCTGCTTTAATGGTCTTCCTTCTGTCAGAAATGTCCCTGAATGGCCAGACTGTCTGTGTGAGGCCCTTAGAAGCCCCTGCCTCTACAATAGGAGGCTGAGCTGGGAAGCAGTGACATTTCCTCCTCCAGCCTGCGAACCTCAGGCGATGCAACTGGGCAGAGCTATGGACAATGGAAAGTGGACACAATCATGTTCCAAACCTAGGCGTTTTTCCTGCTGACCACGTCCTCCCCCTACATTCCCCTTTCCTTCTACCCAGGTACAAGGTACAAGCTTCCTAGCTCTACCTGGATTTCCGAGTTATCTACTCTGTTTCCCCACCCTCCCTGTTTTTTTTTTTTTAATTAAATGAATGAATTAATTTTTGGCTGTGCTTGGTCTTGCTGCGCAGGCTTTTCTCTAGTTGCAGCAAACCGGGGCTTTTCTCTCATTGCGATGCGTGGGCTTCTCAATATGGCGGCTTCTCTTCTTGTTGCAGAACACAGGCTCAAGGGTAGCCGGCGTTAGTAGTCGCAGCTCCCTGGCTCTAGAGCACAGCCTCAATAGTTGTGGCACACGGGCTTAATTGCCCTGCGGCATGTGATAAGTTCCCGCTTCAGGAATCAAATCCGTGTCTCCCGCGTTGGCAGGTGGATTCTTTACCACTGAACCACCAGGGAAGCCCCTTCCTGTTGTTTTTAAAAACACCTTTATTGAGGCATAATTTACAGATCATGAAGTTCACTCATTTTCAATGTACATTACAATGATTTTTAGTAAGCTTACTATCTTGTGCTACCATCACCACAATACAGTTTTAGGACATTTTCCTGACCTCACTGAGATCTTTCATGCCTGTTTACAATTAATCCCGTTTCCCATCCCAACTCCAGGCAACCACTAACCTACATTTTGTCTCTATGCAATTGCCTTTTCTGGACAGAAATTAAATCATATATGCCTTTAGTTTTGACATCGCCTCTTATCTCCGATGAGAAATTCCAGATTCAACCTCAGCTCTATGGAAACTTGCTGGCCAGACGTGGGTTCACATAACTGGTAAATGACAGAGCTCTGATTCAGGTCCAAGTCTCGTGATTCCAAATTCTTTCCACTCCCTCCTGCTTTCCTGATCTGGATACAATTGCAATGATGAATGGAAAATTTAGTGATGGCCATTTAAAAAACCTCAGAGATCACTGGCCTTCTGGGTCTGAACGCCGAACTCGTGACTCTGCTCAGCCACCAGTGTGTTAGTCGCTCAGTCGTGTCCAACTCTTCACGACCCCATGGACTGAAGCCCGCCCCAGGCTCCTCTGTCTATGGGATTCTCCAGGCAAGAATACTAGAGTGGGTTGCTATTTCCTTTTCCAGCTCAGCCACCAGAGGGTGCCGAAAAGATCTTTAAATTGGCTTTTGCTTGTCACAATTGGGCATCTTAGGAAAGCCGCGTAGAATTTTTCTTATAATATTTTCCCTGTCTGGGAAATTGCAAATATCAATGGAGAATAAAAGCTAGGAAATGTTTTTGGTGTACGTTGAAGGTTTTTTTTTTCAGGCTTCTCAGACCAAGATTTCTTTTTTTAATAGAATAAAAAGGGAAACTACTAAAAAGACTTGGTTTGGGAAGCTGGTGAAACATTAAGTTATGACAATCCAGCATGACAGATATCCAATTAATCATAACATTAAGGTAATTGTGTTAATCTTTTGCATTTTTAGAGAACTAAATTGATGGAGGGAAGGGAACTGGAAACATGTTTTCAAATTGTTACCCAAGTACATTATCTATGTAGCTAGAATTAACTGGATAATAATTCAATATGAAAATTGAATTTATCTTTGAGTAGTAATTTTTTTGTGATGTATCCCCACCTATCTGGATGGATGGATGAATGGACAGGGGCTGATCAACAGCCAGGATGGGAGCTCCTGGGAGGATCTTCAGGGGAACGTGATGCTTGTCCTGAGCACCACCCTGGCGGCTGTCAAAGTCACTGGAGCCATATGTCTGGTGGTGCTGTGCCCCCGTACCCACCACGAACCGCGTGCTCCCCAGAACCTGGACTACAGTTATGGAACCAGGATTAGACCAGAGCCAGTCAAAACCTTTCATTAACTGGAACCAGAGGTTGAGAACTGACTTCACCACAAACGGGAAGTAGTGTCTCTTACGCTTATTCTTCTCTTGACAGCTAAGCCAGTCCTGAAAAAGTGATGACATTGAAAGGAGGGTGCTTAGAATTTCAAAAAAGGCAAATCTTCAAGTACTTCTGAAGCATCTAAATCTGTGCAATGAATTCATATGCTAACGAGGGGGCACAGTATTCTGGTCACCTCAGTAGGGTCGCCACCCACCTGAATAAGGCAACATTTTTATCATGAGTTTCCATCCCCAAATGGGAGGCCATTAACACCCAAGCCACCTGCTACTCTCTGCCTAGAAAATCTTGTGTCTATATAAATTGATGAAACCAGGATGCTGAAATAGCACTTTATCGTGAAAAAAAAAACCCCATACATTACAGAAAATTTACGGCTTTAACCATTTTTAAGTGCAGGATTCACTGGCAATAAGTATATACACAGTGTTGTGTAAACATCATCACTACCCATCTCCAGAACGTTTTCATCTCTGTACCATTGAACAATAACGCCCCCACTTCCCCAACAGTGCCTGGTAACCATGAAATATCACTATTATAAGCATATTCATTTAGTAGATCTGCGGAAGAGAAAACCATTTTACAAAAAGGAAAAGAGGGGGAGTTACAAAATGGCAAAACTCTGAAGAAGCCATTATAGTGAAAATCATAACTCTGTCCATCTTTTCCTAACACAGGATGAACATCAGGATCGGCCTGTGATGTGAATTGCAGCTGCACACAGTCAGGAAAGATGATGCTCGGCCCTAGATGTTCGCTGGGTGCGGGGGACACTCCCACAAAGCAAGGAAGTCGCTGAATCTCCTGAGACCCCAGAGAGGCCCAGGCAAGGCTGGGAGGTGTGGGCGTCTGCCTGGGGTCAGTGGTGTGGCCAGGTTACAGTCTCAACCTAAAACTTCACGCTAATCCATCTGCACTCTGAACATTTTTCCAAAGCTAAAAATTTAATTACTACCCAAAGGAAGGTAGTTCGAGTGTTTGAAACTCCCACACAATTCCCTCTTAAATAAAATTCAGTCTCTCAACCAACCACAATTCATACTTTTTTAAAAAGCACGTAAAGAAAAACAGTGTTAATGAATCCTCTTAAATTCCGACTCACAGGGTCTCTTCTTTTGTGCTTTATTTACGGTCTTGGGCACTTACTCTAACTGGCCCCTTTCTGAGACCTAGCTTCTTCTGAAAGCACATGGATTTCCTTGTGAAGGAAATACACTTAAAGCCTTTCTGGCTCCCTTCCCCTAAGGCGTTTTGCTAATGTGTACCAGAACATTCTTGAAAGGAGAAAAGAAGGAAAAGAGAAAGAAATGCTTTGTCAGAAGAGTGCCTTTGGGCATAGCTAGCACAACTGCCTCCTATTAATCCGCAACCTAGTTAAGAGAACCAGAAATAATTTACTGTGTGTGGTGCTTCCTATAACAGCTAACATGCATTTGAGCACTTGCTATGTGCCAGGTACCATGCTACATTTCTTCTGTAGATAATCTCATTTGCTCGGCGCAACTACCCAATAAGATAGGAATTATTTGTATGGATATTACCTATACTGAGGGCTTCCCTGGTGGCTCAGCTGGTAAAGTATCCACCTGCAATTCAGGAGACCCTGGTTCGATTCCTGGGCTGGAAAGATCCCCTGAAGAAGGGATAGGCTACCCACTCCGGTATTCTTGGGCTTCCCCGGTGGCTCAGACAATAAAGAATCTACCTGCAATGAGAGACACCTGGGTTTGATCCCTGGGTTGGAAAGATCCCCTGGAGGAGGGCATGACAACCCACTCCAGTGTTCATGCCTGGAGAATCGCCATGGACAAAGGAGCCCAGGCTACAGTTCATGGGGTTGCAAAGAGTCAGACACGACTGAGCGACTAAGCACACACACACACACACATACCTATCCTGAGGAACCTGAGGCTTTAAAGACTTTAAGCAACTTGACCAGATTCACACAGCAAATAAATAGTTGAGCCAGAATTTGAACTCTAACAGATCTGACTTCAGGAGCCTCCATGAATTAAATTACACTGATTAAATTCATGCAAAATCTCTGTGAGATGTTAACTTATATTTTACAAATGAGAAAATTGGAGATTAGAGTCATTGATCGGCCCAAGGTTACATTTATGTGATTGAATAGAGAATCAGACCTGGTGTTTTGGGCTTTCAAGCCCTCATTCTTTCCATTAAACACCTGAGTTCTGTTCCCCTGCGTGCATGCTAAGTAGCTTCAGTCATGCTTGACTCTTGCGACCCTATGGACCATAGCCCTCCAGGCTCCTCTGTCCATGGGATTCTCCAGGCAAGGATACTGGAGTGGGTTGCCATGCCCTCCTCTAGAGGACCTTCCCGACCCAGGGATCTAACCCACATCTCTTATGTCTTCAGGATTGGCAGGCAGGTTCTTTACCAACCACTAGTGTCACTTGGGAAGCCCCCGGCTCCCCTAAAACAAAAGGGAAATTGAACTGATGTACAGTGGGTGTAGTTTACTGGCAGTTTATCCCTCCCACCAACGTTGTACTTGTAGGAAGGCTCCAGGGTCTGTGTGGATTCCCCGCCTCTTCCCACAGCCTCCTGAAGCCACTTGACACAAATTGGATGAACAAGGTTCATAAGGGAATGAAAATAATACAAACTGTAGGGTTTGTTTACACGCTCTTTGGCACTGATAGGAACCATCAAGCGACAGATGGTGTCGATCCAGATGAAAGAACAGAGAACATGTGATAATGAATTTACAAGTGTTGTATGGAATGTTTAAGTGCTATTACCCTTAAGCATTTGTTGGTTTCTCTCAGGCAAAGCAACTCCAACGATCTAAACTACAATTTAGCACAGGAGTGTTTCTTTACACTCCATGAAATTCTTGCAAACTTACTTTCCAAACCAAACTGTGATGCCAAATTTTGACTGAGAAAAAAATACACACACACACACACATATATATATATATATTTAATTTTTATCCCAGGATGTTAATTTTTATCTGTGTGGCTGTTAGGAGAAAAAAAATATTTATAATCATCTGAAAACGAACAATACCTTCAGGGAGCTGGTCAACTAATAATTATGGCAAACCTTTGTTCAGTAAATTTTAAAGATAGCCTATGGTGATATCATTGAAAATGAGCAACTACTTTGGCAAATGTAATTAATGCTTATTTATCTGTTTTTCAAACAATTATTTTCCTTGGGACTTTGCTGGTGGCCCAGTGGTTAGCACTTGGCGCTCTCCACTGCTGTGAGCCTGGGTTCATTCCCTGATTGGGGAATTAAGATCCCTCGAGCTGCATGGAGTGGCCAAAGGATTATTTTTTCTTTACTACCTTTAATTTTTAATTGAGCTGTACTTGACATATAGCATTATATTAGTTACAGGTGTACAATAGAGTGATTTGATATATTTCGTGAAATGGTCTCCACACTAAACCTATTTAACATCCACCTAAGAATTCCTCTCTTAGCAACTTTCAAATACAGTAGCTCTTGTTTCATGCTGAGATTTAAAGGCCAAGAACAGGATGTTGAGAAAGCAAGATGACTGCTCCAACTAGGTTAGAAAAGATAGTTCCAGAGTCCTCTCCAGGGACTGGCCGAGATTCTCTCTTTCTCTGGTTAGCAGGGGCAAGAACAGACAGCTAGGACACTGAGCTTCCCTTTGAAGGAGCAGTAAGCAGACAGCGGCTGAAAGCATGTCCTTATCAGAAGCTGCTGTAAGGAAATGCCATCTCATTGCACATGGCACCTAAGCTAGCCGTTTCCAATTGCCTTTGTCCTGAAAGTTTCCACTGGTCTCATTCCGAGAGCCGTTCCCTCTGGGGTAGGAGGGAAATGAAGACATTTAGAAGTGGGTCAGAAAACTGCCTCAGCCTACTTGCTTCATGTGGCCATCCTTTTTTTTTTTTTTTTTTTAATTTTAATTGGAAGCTAACTACTTTACAATATTGGGGTGGTTTTGCCATACATTGACATGAATCAGCCATGAGTGTACATGTATTCCCCTTCCCAAACCACTCTCCCAACTTCCTCCCCATCCCATCCCTCAGGGTCATCTCAGTGCACCAGCTTTGAGTGTCCTGTTTCATGCATCAAATCTGGACTGGTGATCTATTTCACATATGATGATATACATGTTTCAATGCTATTCCCTCAAATCATCCCACCCTCGGCTTCTCCCACAGAGTCCAAAAGTCTGTTCCTTACATCTGTCTCTTTTGCTGTCTCACATATAGGGTCATCATTAGCATCTTTCTAAATTCCATATATATGCATTAATATACTGTATTGATGTTTTTCTTTCTGACTTACTTCAACTCTGTATAATAGGCTCCAGTTTCATCCACCTCATTAGACCTGATTCAAATGCATTCTTTTTAATAGCTGAGTAATATTCCATTGTATATATGTACCACAGCTTTCTTATCCATTCGTCTGCCAATGGACATCTAGGTTGCTTCCATGTCCTAGCTATTGTAAACAGTGCTGCGATGAACATTGGAGTATACGTGTCTCTTTCAATTCTGTTTTCCTCAGTGTGTATGCCCAGCAGTGGGATTGCTGAGTCATATGGCAGATCTATTTTCAGGAATAGAAAGGAATCTCCACACTGTTCTCCATAGTGGCTGTACATCCTTTTGTTGTCTGGCTTATCTTCATCTTTTCCTGACACTCCCTCTCTTTTAGACTCTCAAGTTTGTGTTTTGTTTTTGAGAACCATTGAGCTATTTATTTTTATTGAACTATAGTTAATTTGCAATATTATATTAGTTTCAGGTGTACAACATAGTGATTCAATATTTTCATAGATTACACTTCATTTAAACTTATTATAAAATATTGGCTACAATCCCTGTGCTGTGCATTACATTCTTGTAGTTTATTTATTTCATATGTGGTAGTTTGTACTTCTTAATCCCATCTCTCTGTCTTGCCCCTCCCACTTCCTTCTTCCCAGTGGTAACCACTGATTTGTTCTCTATATCTGTTTGTTGCGCTATATTCATTTGTTTGTTTTCTTTTTTAGATTCCACACATAACTGATAATGCACAGAGTTTGTCTTTCTCTGACTTATTTCACAAGCATAATGCCCTCCAGGTCCATCTGTGTTTGTGTTCTTGAAACCACTCCCTCAGACACCACCCGTGGTGTTGTCTCCATTCATTCTTTGTCTTTGACATTTGGCTCTATTTGACTGTGCTGCTCACTGTTTCATTCTACAACGCAGGTATTGATAGAACCCCAAGGTATCTGTCAGGAAGCTCCGTCCCAAAGGATGACCTTTAAAGAAAATACCAGAGGTCAGTGGTCAAGAGCAGGGCCAGGAAGTCAGATTGTTGGAATAAAGAAAGTGGAGAGGACAAATGGAAAGTTGGAAATAATAGGAGCTCAGACTCACTGGAGACACCGATGCGCTGGAATAAGATAGCTCCCAAAGTGGAGTAACTGGGAACAAAAAGGATTCTTGTGCCAGCTGTCATGCAGAGTGGAGCTATAAGCCAGACCGCAAAGAAAACGCTGGTAAGTCTAGCTGGTAGTCCAAAGGGCTTTGGAGCTAGAGGCTAAGGCTCTGGGTCCATCACTATGGTTCTTAGAGTGATGAAAGTCCTGCTAAGCGAAACACAGGGGTTTAGTTCTGATGTCTAATCCTGCCCACCAGAACTTACCTTTTAGATTCTGTACATTATTCGTTATTGTGTCAGCCTAACCCTTGACCTTCGGTCCTCTTTATCTTCATCATCTGTCTTTATCCTAACTTCATCTTTTGCTTTTCTTTGCAGATTCTCTCTCCCTTCAGCATCCCTGCCTTCCTTATTTGCTGTGTTCCGGGGCCTCTGCACACATTATGTCCAGCCCTGTTTGGTGCCTGCATTCCAGTTCTCTGGCTTGCACAGCCTCCCAGACCATGCTCATGGGTATTCCAGTCTCACTTCATGAGCTCCACCCTGGACAGTCAGCTGTCATAGCAGAAGCTTCTAACAGGGGTGTCACAGTCGGACTGAAATATGGTACCATTCTCCTCCCACCCTTTTGATTCAAGGCATGGGTTTTTTTTCTGGTCCGTATTCTGGAGGTTCATGGTCCTTTTAATTCAGAATACAATCACTATATTGGAGTCATCACTTCTCTTAAGGGATTCTATCTGCCAAGGAAATCACTAGACCTTGTAGTCACTCACCCTAAGGAGGCAGAGCAGAGCCTCTCAGTCCTGGGACCGCCGGGGATGGTCAAGGTCACTTACTCAGTAGTCCCTGACTACTAGATTGCTATGAGCATTTTATTTCTTTGATCTTCTACATCTTCAAAACACGGTCGGAGCATTCACAGATTGGTCAGTTCTCATTTATCCAAAATCCCTTGGTTCCTTCTTGCTTACCTAACATGGGACTTTGGAATTTCTTTGTCCCTTTCTGGCATCAACTCATTTCTACATAATTCTTTTAGTGTGCACGTGTGCATGCTAAGTCACTTGAGTAGTGTCCAACTCTGCAATGTTATGGACTGTAGCCCGCCAGGCTCCTCTATCCATGGGATTCTCCAGGTAAGACTACTGGAGTGGGTTGCCATGCCCTCCTCCAGGGTACCTTCCCAATCCAAGGATAGAACCCTCATCTCTTATGTCTGCTGCATTGGCAGGCAGGTTCTTTACCACTAGCACCACCTGGGAAACTCATTCTTTTAGTACAGAGGTTTAAAAAGTGTTTACAAATTTTCACTTTGAAATCTAGGCAAGAAGTACTACTTTTAAGGCACTTGGAAAAATCTTCCAGAACGAGTGAAATATTAATTATATCTGATATTTATCTCGCCTTTGATATATTAATAGAACAAAGACTATCTTGTTTGCCCAATACAAACAGTGCTTTCTCCCATCTCCTTTCTTTTTCAATGAACTTGAATCCCATTTTAGCTTCTCATTTGTCTTAATATGCAAACTTGGGAAAGGTTTGTGATTTTGAAATGTAGAGACTTTCTGAGAATTGGATGAAGATATTACAGCTTTACTTGTCTTAGGAAATAAAGGGTTATGAGAACATTAAGTCCAGAGTTGAATGGACTGATGCACTTTGCAAAGGATGGGGACCTGCATTGAAATGATGTTTATGGCTCACTGAACTATTTTGATACCAGCAAAAACTACCTTAGGAGCCTCCAGTACATTAAGATTACTTATTCTGTCTGCTATTTCTCATTAATTATAGGTCTCAAAAGTTTACAATTCAAATACTATAAGCTTTGGTGTATGAGGATTGGCATAAGCCAAGGACTTGATGTGTCTTATAAAGTAATGAAATGTTAAAGCATTTGTGCCATTTGAGAAATCTTAGAATATTCGTATTATTTTTCTATAATAATTTGTACTTGTGGAGCACTTTGCATATTACATTACAGATGGAGTTGAGATCCCTCATTTCTTTCCCTTCCTTCCCAGAAATAAATACCATAGTGAATTTGATGTTTAACATTTCTGTGCATGGTTTACATTTGTGTTATATATTAATTTATCCATAAAAATACATGTAATATTGTTTTACATGCTTTGAAATTCTATCTAAATGTAACATACTATATAAATCCTCTTACAGCTTGTGTTTTTTAACTTATTCTTATAAGATTTAGCCTATTTATTCATGTAACTTCAGTTTACTTGTTGAAATTTCTGTATGCTTTTGTATGAATAGACCTCAAATCTGTCTATTCCATCTACGTTTAAATACTCAGCATTAAATTTTCCATTGTTATTTTCAACTTAATTTTTCATTGTATTTTCAACTTTTTATCTGCTATATCCTTTTCATTACAAACTCTATTTATGCTTTCTTTTTTCTTAATAAATATTGTCAGAGATTTGTCTACATGTTAGTCTTTTCTAAGAAACATTTTAGGTTTTATTGATTATATTTACTGTATCTTTGTTTTCTGTTTTCATAGTTTTTGTTCATATCTTTGTTAGTTCTTTCCTCCTGTTTTCTTAGGGTTTATTTTGGTGCTAACTTCTCTAATGGAAAATTTAGCTCATTAATTTTCTGTGCTTTCTTCTAATATAGAAGCTGAGAAAAGGAAATGCAGAGCCCCCACCCTGCCCATTCTCCTGCCACAGACCCCAGCTCCATGTTTCTAGGACTCAGTCACAACCTTCTATACTGATGGCCCCAAAGAGAAAGCTGAGGCCTGAGAATCTATTCAGCTGACCTTCTCCAAGGAGGAATGGCAAATCGTCTTCTCCATACACAGCTAGGCTCACGTTTTACTTAAAGTCCAAAACCAATCTCCAGTTTTGTCAAAAGTGAACACCATATTAAGATACACACACATACATATATATGTATGTGTGCATGTATGTATTTACTTATATATGTGTGTATACATGTGAAAAACATCACAAAGAAAATTAAAAGAATGATTAGTTCAAAGGTCAGTATAGTTGTTCCCTCTGGGAAAAAGGGAGGAGATAATATAAAACATGCAGAGATTAATTCATAGAACTAGTTATTAAATGTAAGAGGTAACAGAATCAAGGCCAAAAGGAAAGAGCTAATCTTTTTTTTTTTTTTTTTGGCCAAAGTGCACAGCATGTGGGATCTTAGTTCCCTGACCAGGAATTGAACCTGCTTCCCTTGCATTGAAAGCTCAGAATCTTAACCACTGGACCACCAGGGAATCTTTGAAATAATCAGGGAAACTTTATTTTCTATAAATAATGATGGGAAGTCTGTCTTTTAAAGTTGGGAGTGTAAGGGGGAAGATTGAAGAATTTCACATCAATCAGTTCAGAAAAGTGGGATAAAGGTCGTCTGCTAAGAGGTCGAGGAGCAGTGGAGTTTGGGTGTCAGGCTCCAGCGTCTGGAACATGGTTCTTGCTCAATAAATGTGGGTTGAAAAAACGCTGAATAAGAGTTTTTAAAAATTTGGAATAAACTGCTTGGTCATTTGCTAGGAAGTAAACCATGAAAGAAGAAAAGAATACTTGGACAGCTCTGCAAGTTCAAGTAAGGTTTGTTAGCATGGAACTATTGTAGTAAAGCCAGTTGGCAACCCAGCAGTTGCAAAGAAGAAAGAAAATGGCAGGCTTGGGAAGGAAGAAGGAACAAAAGGGATGCCTTGTAGGGGTTAGTAAAAGCATAATAGAAATCTCCAGTCATGGGACCAGGCTGGCTAATGAGGGAAATGAACCAAGAAGGGAAATGAAACCAGCCTGGGAGGAAGAGAAAGGCCAAGGGCCCAAAGTTCCCCTTCACTGAAGTTTCGCTCTCTACTGGCTCATTCCCATCACTGCACAAACTCTCATCTTTAAACCAAACCAAACAAAGCCCTACTCTTAACCTCAATTTCCCTGCCAGCTGCCGCCCCATTTCTCTGCTCTACTTTGCAGAGAATGTCCATAAAAGTCTCCTCTATTCTTTGTCTCAAACTTCACTCTTCTTGTTCTCTCCTAAACCCACTGTAGTGAGACTTCTCTCCACAGATACCCAACTGAAACCACTCCGGTAAAGGTCACCAGTGACCTCTATTTTGCTAAACAGAGTGATCAGTTCTCAGTTCTCATTTTAGCAGAGCTTTCAGTAGCTTTGGATAAAGCTGATCACTCCCTCCTGCTAATGCGTTTCTTCACTTGGCGTCTGGGGCACTGTACCCTTGGCTTTTCTCCTTCATCTCCTCTTTCCCCTGACCTGTCAACCCCGGAGCATCCTAAAGCTGAATCCTTGTGCTTCTTCTCTTCATTATCCACACTCACGCCTTGGCGTTACTCTCCTGTCCCAAGCTTTTAAATACCATCTATGCCTCCCAAATCTAGATCTCCAGGCCAGAGCTGTCCCCTAAAATTCAGACTCCTACATCCATCTCCCACTCACCATAATGGGTATCTCAAAGTCAGTCTGTCCAGAACTGACCTTCTGATTGTCCTGCCCTTAGCTCCCCCCGCATCTGCTCCACCCAGTATTCTACTTCTCAAGTGATGTTAAATCCACTCTTCCATTTGTTGAAATGAAAAGTTTTAGTGTCAGCCTTTACTCCTTTCTCTGACATTGCATGTCCAATCAATTGGCACCTCCTGGAGGTGCTTTCCTTATATCCAGAATCCAGCCATTTTGTACTACATTCATTATTGTTACTCTGAGCCATTATATTTCATCTAGATAATAGATTGGAATATCTGGAAGAATGTTGCCTTGTTTGTACCTTTTCACTACCCATCAACTCACCCCAACTTAATCTGTTCTCAACATTTCAAAGCGGTCCATTTAAAGTACATTGGATCCTACATCCCTCTCTTCCAAAACCCTAATAGCTTTCTATCACAGTCACAGTAAAAGCCAAAGTCCCCCACTTGCTTACAACATCCTCTACCACCTGCTCTCAAGTTACCTGACCGAGCTCATCTTTACCACTCTCCCTGTCTCTCACTTGCTCTGCTCTGTCCACGGGACTCCTTGCTCTTTCTAGGATATCCCCAGCCTGCTCCTCATTTCGGGCCTTTGCCGTGTCTGTCTCATGGCCTCAAATGCTCTTCCAGATGCCACGTAGCTGAAGGCTGACTCCTTCACCTCATTTATGTCTTTACTCAAATGTCAATGTTTGATTTAAAATTACACCAGTGGTATGCTGGTAAATGTTTCCTGTTTAAGAAAGGAGCTGCACTTTGTATGATTTGCAAATTTCTACAGTGCAAATATTTGGCCATTTCAAGTTACCAATGTGTTGTCACAGAATTGATGCTGCTGAACGTGGAGTTGGGGGAGAGATGCCACCATCAGCTGATTTTTCCAGAGTATGGGTCACTGTCTCATAGAGCATGTTGCTTATCACCACATCCATTGTTTATTATCTGCCTCTTCCTTATCATTCCCCCAGGGATTTTTGTCTGTTGTCTCCATTGATGTTTTGTAAGAACAAGGCCTCGTGCGGAGTAGGCTGTCAATATGTTGTTAAATGAATGAACGAATTTCCTAAAGAGGGTGACATAATGCAGCTATAGTAATAATGATCGACCAGGAGAATGTTCAGGCAGAACACTGTGGTCAGATTTGAAGATCTGGGTAGACAGGACAGACGTGACCATACTGTAAAGTGGAGTGAAATGGAATCTGTACCTCTGGAGCTGAGAATCTCATGAGGGAGGCTGGGGAATTCTGAGCAGCTGCCACCTATATGTTGTTTTTTAAAAAGAATTTCACGGACCTATGGATAATATACAATATTATATAAGTTACAGGTGTACAACATAGTCACAATTTTAAAGGTTACACTTCATTTATAGTTATTATAAAATATTAACTATATTTCCTGTGTGGTACAATATATTCTTGTAACTTATTTTATACTGAATAGCTTGTAATTCTTAACCCTGTACCTGTATATTGCCCCTCACCTCTTCCCTCTCCCCACTAGTAACCACTAGTTTGTTCTCTATATCTATGAGTCTGCTTCTTTTTTTATTATATTCACTACTTTGCTAGTTGTTATATATCACTAGTATGATATAAGCAATAGCATACAGTATTTGTCTTTCTCTGCCTGACTTATTTCACTTAGCATAATGCCCTCCATGTTCATTCCTATACCTGCAAATGTCAAAATTCCACTCTTTTTTATGGTTGAGCAATATTCCATTGTGTGTATGTATGTGTGTGTCTCACATCTTTTTTATCCATTCATCTTGTTGATAGATACTTAGGTTGCTTCCGTATTTTGGCTATTGTAAATAAGGCTGCTATGAACATTGAGGTGCATGTAACTTTTTGAATTAGTGGGAGGTGTTTTTTTGGGATATATACCAGGAGTGGAATTGCTGGGTCATCAGATCAAGATCAGATCGGTTGCTCAGTCGTGTCCGACTCTTTGCGACCCCATGAATCTCAGCACACCAGGCCTCCCTGTCCATCACCAACTCCCAGAGTTCACTGAGACTCATGTCCATCGAGTCAGTGATGCCATCCAGCCATCTCATCCTCTGTCGTCCCCTTCTCCTCCTGCCCCCAATCCCTCCCAGCATCACAGTCTTTTCCAATGAGTCAACTCTTCGCATGAGGTGGCCAAAGTACTGGAGTTTCAGCTTTAGTATCATTCCTTCCAAAGAAATCCCAGGGCTGATCTCCTTCAGAATGGACTGGTTGGATCTCCTTGCAGTCCAAAGGACTCTCAAGAGTCTTCTCCAACACCACAGTTCAAAAGCATCAATTCTTTGGCACTGAGCCTTCTTCACAGTCCAACTCTCACATCCATACATGACCGCAGGAAAAGCCATAGCCTTGACTAGACTGACCTTTGTTGGCAAAGTAATGTCTCTGCTTTTCAATATGCTATCTAGGTTGGTCATAACTTTCCTTCCAAGGAGTAAGCGTCTTTTAATTTCATGGCTGCAGTCACCATCTGCAGTGATTTTGGAGCCCAGAAAAACAAAGTCTGCCACTGTTTCCACTGTTTCCCCATCTATTTCCCATGAAGTGATAGGACCGGATGCCATGATCTTCGTTTTCTGAATGTTGAGCTTTAAGCCAACTTTTTCACTCTCCACTTTCACTTTCAGCAAGAGGCTTTTGAGTTCCTCTTCACTTTCTGCCATAAGGGTGGTGTCATCTGCATATCTGAGGTTATTGATATTTCTCCCGGCAATCTTGATTCCAGCTTGTGTTTCTTCCAGTCCAATGTTTCTCATGATGTACTCTGCATATAAGTTAAATAAACAGGGTGACAATATACAGCCTTGACATACTCCTTTTCCTATTTGGAACCAGTCTGTTGTTCCATGTCCAGTTCTAACTGTTGCTTCCTGACCTGCATACAAATTTCTCAAGAGGCAGATCAGGTGGTCTGGTATTCCCATCTCTTTCAGAATTTTCCACAGTTGATTGTGATCCACACAGTCAAAGGCTTTGGCTTAGTCGATAAAGCAGAAATAGATGATTTTGTGGAACTCTCTTGCTTTTTCCATGATCCAGCGGATGTTGGCAATTTGATCTCTGGTTCCTCTGCCTTTTCTAAAACCAGCTTGAACATCAGGAAGTTCACGGTTCACATATTGCTGAAGCCTGGCTTGGAGAATTTTGAGCATTACTTTACTAGCGTGTGAGATGAGTGCAATTGTGTGGTAGTTTGAGCATTCTTTGGCATTGCCTTTCTTTGGGATTGGAATGAAAACTGACCTTTTTACGGTAGCTCTATTTTCAATTTTCTGAGAAACCTTCATACTGTTTTCCACAGTGGCTGCACAATCTACATTCCCACTAATGGTGACATTTATGTAGTTTTAGAACCAACTCCTTTCCTTTGCAGTAAGGAGACATGGTTAGAAACCTCTGGGCTTTATGAGGTTGAGTAGCAGCTCTTTGTTCTGAAGCTTTATATTTAACTTAATGAACATTATTTCAGGCTGTCATAATTATGGGTTTGAATAAAAAGAATAAGGTGCACTGAAAATTAACAAAAGAAATTTATAGGTGTGCACTTACTAGAGAGAGAAAGAGAGAAAAAAACTTGAGTTTTAGGAACTCTTTGCTGTCACTCTCCTTTGAATAATCTGCCCTAGAGATTTTCTTTTATTTAGTGAATGTATCAATGCAACACAATCTTCACATCCTGATCCAGGGCCTTGAACATCTGGATTTTTCTCCTCTTGCAAATGCATGCCTTCTTAACATTTAGAAATTCTATTTACACTGAAGCTTCTAATAAAACTATTTTCCTAATATACCACAGAAATCTACATCTTCTCCATGTATTCACTGACATAGGACCATGAAAGTGTGTTGTTTTTATGAGTTTGAAGTATAATCATTAATTGATGGTCCTGCGTTTTTGAAGCTCAGTGGCATACTGTTTTTCCAAAGGAGATTTTTTTTCATGAATGACATAAAGGTAAACCACCATTTAATATTCTCTGACGTGTTGTTGGATTTGCTGTTTTAGGTGTAGAGCAGCCAGGATGGGAAACATTGAAGTTAATTTTATCTACTTATAATTTTTTTTTAAGTCCTCCCCAGTGTAAGTTTCCAAAAACAGAAATGAAGGGAAGAGCAGACTACAGGTGATATGCGTATGTCCTGGTTCTTGGCACTGACAATGAGAGCAAACCTCTACAAGGCATCTCCCGAAGGACAGTGGTATTCAGGCTCTCCTAGAGAAGCCTTCGCGGCAGCTGTTTATTTTGGCCTGAGGGAGCTGAGTGTGGGCTGTGGTCAGGAGGCTGCCATCAGCAGTGCGGCTGTTGTGAATTCCTTCCCTGACTTGGAATTCTCCTCACCCAGGGCTGGCCCCACGGCAGGGCCCACTCTCTTCATCCAGGAGGCCGGTCTTGCCCCCTGAGTTCGTGATCCTTGCCCTTCGCCCTGACGGTTGCCAGAAGTTTCTGTCTTGCTCACTGTCCACCTCACATGCCCCTACCCTGCTAGCTCTGTCGGATGGCTCCTAACAAGCTTTCCTTCTCCAAGTAGGGATTCTGCTGATCTGAGCCAAGCTGACGAGACCCAGGCCACAGCTTCAGTTCTGCCTGCTGATTCCATGCCACCCCCTGGCCAGTCACCAGCCCAGAATTTGTCTTAATCACTATAGGGACCAAGCCATGGATGCCATTGGATCAGTCCAAGACAATCCTTCCTGGGAAAAACCTTTAAAATCCTTGCTTTAGGAATAAAGTCATTCACCAAATGTTAATTTGGTCACCTCATCTGGGCATCTACCCTCATGAAGCTTATGTGAGGAGTCAGGTTAAAAAAAAAAAAAAAAGGTAAATTGTAGAGGGACTTCCTTGGTGGCCCAGTGGTTAAGACTCCATGCTCCCATTGCAGGGGTCATGGGTTTGATCCCTAGTCGGGGAACTAAAATCCTGCATGCTACTCAGAGTGGCCAAAATAAATAAAAATAAAGTCTCCAGCCATGGGAAAAAAGATTATAGAGAGTGCTGAATGCTATAAAGAAAATATAACAAGGAGAGGGTATAGCGAGGAGAGGGAGGTCTCAGAGAACATGAAGACGGGAGTCAGGAGTTCACTTAGAAAACAGGGTCCCCACGTTCATATGCAGAATACGCCTCAAAACCAAGAGTGACAGCAATTCTTGGTACATGAAATCCTACTGCATGTAGGTCAGGCTTTTGTTCATGAAAACAGTCAAATGAGAAAACACAAATGGGAAAGGCAAAGTATAATGTGAATCTGAAATTAAGACGAGCTAAAGGAACAATAAATTCTAAGGGGAAACATACATATGAAAATGCCCAGCTTCAGGTCAGGGATTCTGACTATGGCCTCATCTCTTCCCCAGCTGAGGTGGATGTAAATAAACATGCACATCCATCAGAGGCTTAAGCCTGCCATCACCTGTGTCCGAACGGAAGGCGCTCGCGTCTGCTTGTGGTCAGTAGCTGTCCTGCTCTCGGCCCCTAGGCTATTCTCCAGCACCAGCGGTCTCGCTCTGTGTCACTCGACACTGTTGCACTCAGAAACAGGAGCCAGGGGTCTGTGCCTGATCCCAGGACAACCAGGCCAGAGGCCGACCAGTGACCTGTGAGCCGGCCCAAGGTGATAAGTTCTGCGCCAGCGCGGTGCGTGCTCTCTTTCTGCTACCAGGAAATCTGGTGGCAGGAGAAAAAGCAGGGAAGCAGAGACCGAGAGACAGGCTGAAGCACGTTAATGCTTCACCGGAGAGAGGACTCAGGTACGGTGAGTAGGTATTAGCAGTATCTGCCCACTCTTCCCCTCTCATCTCCCTGCCAGCCCTTCGGTGGCTCTGGCTGACGCCAGGTGCCAGCATCTGTGTCTCTCAGCCTAAAGATCTTACTTCCAGAACCTACAGCAGACTAGAAATACGGGGGAATTAGCACTTCTCAGGACCAGTCCTCAATCAACGGCTCACAGGAGGTCCTATATAAACACTACCCCCGCTCCGTCACCTCTTGGCTTGGATAACTCCGGGTTTGCGTTTTCATAGCATCCTACCATGAGATGAAGCTTTAGTCACCCCTGTGATAGCGCTTAATCACACATCCTTGATTGCCTGCTGCTACTCCATTCTCTTCCATACCTCTCTACAAGTATTTCCTGTACCTCCCAAACAAAGTAGTTGCGCTTTAATTCTTTTCTCAGACTTACTTCCCTTAGGAGGCAAGAAGATGGTTCATACCCTGAAGCAATTTGAATCTTGTGCGCCAGTTGCCAAGTATTCACTCCTGAATAAGCTGGGCTTGGCATGTTGGGATGTTTTTCACTTTTTTCTTTTTTCAGATATATCTTTACTCAGCAAATGTCCTTTACTAGTGACCAAGAGCCTAAATTCTTAAGGCAGGAAACAGGTATCTGGGGAAAGAAGAAACTGGTGGTTTCTTAAAGATAGAATCATATCCTCCTTTAGGAAGTATTTTTGGTAAATATTTGTTTTGAGCTAGGACATTCTATTAAAGCAAAGGCAGGTTCCTAGTCAAAATATTTAATCAGGGCTTCAAAACATCCTCTCTGTGAATATCCTATGATTGATGGCCATATAAGCATGGACAACATAAAAGATAAGAGCTGATTGTCTAGTACAATCTGCTCATGACACATTTTGGGGGGAAAGCTAATAATCTATGATTTGGGGGGATTCTTTGGCAATAATGCATAATTGGTTGTGTGATGCTTATTTAATAGATGCCACTTAGAGAGGGTCACAGAACCAGGTGATTCTGTTATGTTAATTCCGAAGAGAAAATATTCCTCCACAACTTGAATTTAGACCCATGTGTGTGTATGTGTGTGAATAGTGATTACATTATGATACGTTGATATAACAAAGTATTATGTACAGGAATCCAGGAAAAATGCAGAAGACCTCTGAGTGCCCTGTGTAGCCCACTCTTCTGACTTATCCCCAGCTTTCATTGTCTTTGAGGTATTTTGTGCTCTAGCTTGTAGAAAATGCTTATAGTGAAAGTGACTAATGTCCAGAGAAATGCAAGTGTGGTGTCAGATGCAATTTATTATCATGTGGTGGATCTTGACCAGTTTTGTGGGCATGTTAAGTTCATTGCAGCATTTCAGATTGCCTGTCTATGTGTGGTACTTTGAATTATTTGAGGTGGCTGTATTAAAAATATCTTACTGGTTCCATCTTTGATTAATTATTCAGATAAAATCTTTTATTAGTATTCATTTTATAATAACATGAGTGTCATGATTTTACCCTTTAAAAAATTGCCCTTTGACAATACCACGTAAGTAAGGGGGAGAAAACCACATTGTGCATTAGGATGAATTGTGAGATCAAGCTTCAGAGTGTGGGGGTTTGTCTGGAAATTGTTGGGAAGTGATTTCAGAACCAGAGAATGCCTTTAGGATGAATACTGTCAGACTCCCCCTGAGAAGGCAGTCTGATGTTGAGTTGAGCATGCTGGCGTGGGAATCAAGCAGTGTGTGCTGTGCTGTGCTGTGAGTTCAGTTGCTTCAGTCGTGTCTGACTCTTTGCAACCCGCTCTGTCCACAAGATTCTCCAGGCAAGAATACTGGAGTGGGTTGCCATGCCCTCCTCCAAGAGATCTTCCCGACTCAGGAATCAAACTGCATCTTCTGTGCATCTCCTGCATTGCAGGCAGATTCTTTTTTTTAACTGCTGAGCCACCAGGGAAGCCCAGGAATCAAGCAGAGATAGATTCAGGTTTGGATTCCAAATTTACTAGCTTCATGGCTTTGGGCAAAACCCTTCTACACATCAGTTTTCCTATTTGTAAAACAGCAGTATCTTAGGGTTCTTGGAGGATTAATCGGTGCATGTTACACCCTTCGTGGTGCCTGCACATATATGTGGTAACTAGCTACTGGAGTGGGTTGTCACTTCCTTCTCCAGGGGATCTTCCTGACCCAGGGATCGAACCTGCGTCTCTTGTGTCTCCTGCATTGGCAGGAGTTTACCAACTTTGCCACCTGAGAAACCCTGGGCTGGATAGGGGGAAATCACCTATTGCGAGCTGAGCAGTCGAGGCTTTGCAGGAAACTGAAGTGGCCAGTGTTCTTCCTAACTCGAGAGAGACCAGTGCTGGAGCTTCTAGTACAGATTGCAAGGTCTATGAAGCCAGATTCCGAATTCAGTCAGAGAAGCCACACAGAGCAGGAGACTGAAAGCTCCATGCTTGGGTTTTGCATCAGTCCAGATGCCTTCTTGCCAGGACAGGCAAAGATAGGAACGGGCAACAGAGCCCACAGGCTAGACCTGGGAGTTCACGGTGTCAGGAAGCTGGTACAGCCACAAGGTGAGTGGCAAGTCCTCTTTCATTGTAGACTGTGGATGTTGGACTATGATTCCCTAAGGCTGTCCAGCCCAAAGATGAATAAAAACGGCACGCATCCATGCATAGATAAATGTGTGTACACGTGTGCACATGCACACGCACTCACACCGCTTCTGAAAGTGACAGTGAGGGGCAGCCACGAGGCAAATTACATCTGGCAGGAGTGGCGGTAGTGGCAGCTGGCTTTTGAAACCCAGAGTCATGGTGTCTGTGGCTCCGTTTCTTCTTTTCACAGGGTTTTGGGAAAGAATGGATCCCTCACAAGAGAGAAAGGCATGAAAATATATACCAGAGGCCTCTTCCTGTGTGCAAAGGGACACCATCACTGTGTTCTTCTGGGTGCTTTTCTCATTAGATATATTTGCCTGACCCCTTCTTTTTTGTCTGTCTTTCTTTCCTTTATAGAAGGGTTGCAACATTCACATGCAACAATTCATACACCCCCTAAAATAGAGTTCTCTGTTTAGCTGGGTAAATCCTCATCTCAAGCTGTCACCTCTTTTGATAAAGCTGAGGTGAGAACCCCTCTCTGGCCAGTAGTATACCTTCTTTCATTGCTTTTAATGATTTAACTTGATCTTTTCTATGTAAGTATTGTATCTTTTAGATTTTATTCTCAATCCTTGGTCTTCCCAAGGCAGAAACTACTGCCATGTATGGATATGATTTTGTAGAGGGGGAAGAGGATCTCGGGCTCAGAGACAGAGAGACCTCAGGGGCCTTCTGGACTTCATCAGATCCTCCAGGTGTCCTCCTGGTCACTGGGGCTCTACCAGTACCTGCACTGAAGCCTGAGGCTGGTGAACTGAGGCCTGTTCTCTTGGCGGAAGCCTGAGGGCCTGGTCGTCCTCCCTTGCAGACCAGTCCTCTCCTCTGCTCTCACAGGTATGGCCTCTATGTCTCAGCCAAGTTCTGCAGTTGACCTTTGGCTTAAGTTGTCCATGCCGCGGCCTCTGCACAGATATGCCTCTGTGACCATCATGGCAGCTACCATTCAGATGCCTGATAGTTACCAAAGGGGCTTCAGGAATGTTGGAATCCCCTGACACCACAGAGGAGGGGGTCTTAGGCCTCCTCGAGGTGTGTGTGCCTGCTGTGTGCATGGGGCCACCCTGTGTGTTTTTGCTTTGGCTCCATCCCTTCATTCTTTCTGGAGTTATTTCTCCACTGATCTCTAGTAGCATATTGGGCACCTACTGACCTGGGGAGTTCCTCTTTCAGTATCCTATCATTTTGCCTTTTCATTACTGGAGATCAGTGGAAAAATAACTCCAGAAAGAATGAAGGGATGGAGCCAAAGCAAAAACAATACCCAGCTGTGGATGTGACTGGTGATAGAAGCAAGGTCTGATGCTGTAAAGAGCAATATTGCATAGGAACCCGGAATGTCAGGTCCATGAATCAAGGCAAATTGGAAGTGGTCAAACAAGAGATGGCAAGAGTGAATGTCGACATTCTAGGAATCAGCGAATGGGTGAATTTAACTCAGATGACCATTATATCTACTACTGCAGGCAGGAATCCCTCAGAAGAAATGGAGTAGCCATCATGGTCAATAAAAGAGTCTGAAATGCAGGACTTGGATGCAATCTCAAAAACGACAGAATTATCTCTGTTCGTTTCCAAGGCAAACCATTCAATATCACAGTAATCCAAGTCTATGCCCCAACCAGTAATGCTGAAGAAGCTGAAGTTGAACAGTTCTATGAAGACCTACAAGACCTTTTAGAACTAACACCCAAAAAAGATGTCCTTTTCATTATAGGGGACTGGAATGCAAAAGTAGGAAGTCAAGAACACCTGGAGTAACAGACAAATTTGGCCTTGGAATACGGAATGAAGCAGGGCAGACTAATAGAGTTTTGCCAAGAAAATGCACTGGGCATAACAAACACCCTCTTTCAACAACACATGAGAAGATTCTACACATGGACATCACCAGATGGTCAAACCAAAATCAGATTGATTATGTTCTTTGCAGCCAAAGATGGAGAAGCTGTATACAGTCCACAAAAACAAGACCAGGAGCTGACTGTGGCTCAGATCATGAACTCCTTATTGCCAAATTCAGAATTAAATTGAAGAAAGTAGGGAAAACCATTAGACCATTCAGGTAGGACCCAAATCAAATCCCTTATGATTATACAGTGGAAGTGAGAAATAGATTTAAGGGCCTAGATCTGATAGATAGAGTGCCTGATGAACTATGGAATGAGGTTTGTGACATTGTACAGGAGACAGGGATCAAGACCATCCCCATGGAAAAGAAATGCAGAAAAGCAAAATGGCTGTCTGGGGAGGGCTTACAAATAGCTATGAAAAGAAGAGAAGCGAAAAGCAAAGGAGAAAAGGAAAAGTATACACATCTGAATGCAGAGTTCCAAAGAATGACAAGAAGAGATAGGAAAGCCTTCCTCAGTGATCAATGCAAAGAAATAGAGGAAAACAACAGAATGGGGAAGACTAGAGATCTCTTCAAGAAAATCAGAGATATCAAGGGAACATTTCATGCAAAGATGGGCTCGATAAAGGACAGAAATGGTATGGACCTAACAGAAGCAGAAGATATTAAGAAGAGGTGGCAAGAATACACAGAACTGTACAAAAAAGATCTTCATGACCCAGATAATCACAATGGTGTGATCGCTGACCTAGAGCTAGACATCCTGGAATGTGAAGTCAAGTGGGCCTTAGAAAGCATCACTACGAACAAAGCTAGTGGAGGTGATGGAATTCCAGTTGAGCTATTCCAAATCCTGAAAGATGATGCTGTGAAAGTGCTACACTCAATATGCCAGCAAATTTGGAAAACTCAGCAGTGGCCACAGGACTGGAAAAGGTCAGTTTTCACTCCAATCCCAAAGAAAGGCAATGCCAAAGAATGTTCAAACTACCACACAATTGCACTCATCTCACACGCTAGTAAAGTAATGCTCAAAATTATCCAAGCCAGGCTTCAGCAATACATGAACCGTGAACTTCCTGATGTTCAAGCTGGTTTTAGAAAAGGCAGAGGAACCAGAGACCAAATTGCCAACATCCGCTGGATCATGGAAAAAGCAAGAGAGTTCCAGAAAAACATCTATTTCTGCTTTATTGACTATGCTAAAGCCTTTGACTGTGTGGATCACAATCAACTGTGGAAAATTCTGAAAGAGATGGGAATACCAGACCACCTGACCTGCCTCTTGAGAAATTTGTATGCAGGTCAGGAAGCAACAGTTAGAACTGGACATGGAACAACAGACTGGTTCCAAATAGGAAAAGGAGTACATCAAGGCTGGATATTGTCACCCTGTTTATTTAACTTATATGCAGAGTACATCATGAGAAACGCTGGACTGGAAGAAGCACAAATGGAATAAAGATTGCCGGGAGAAATACCAATAACCTCAGATATGCAGATGACACCACCCTTATGGCAAAGTGAAGAGGAACTCAAAAGCCTCTTGATGAAAGTGAAAGTGGAGAGTGAAAAAGTTGGCTTAAAGCTCAACATTCAGAAAACGAAGATCATGGCATCCGGTCCCACCACTTCATGGGAAATAGATGGGAAAACAGTGGAAACAGTGTCAGACTTTATTTTGGGGGGCTCCAAAATCACTGCAGATGGTGACTGCAGCCATGAAATTAAAAGACGCTTACTCCTTGGAAGGAAAGTTATTGCCAACCTAGATAGCATATTGAAAAGCAGAGACATTACTTTGCCAACAAAGGTTCGTCTAGTCAAGGCTATGGTTTTTCCTGTGGTCATGTATGGATGTGAGAGTTGGACCGTGAAGAAGGCTGAGCGCTGAAGACTTGATGCTTTTGAACTGTGGTGTTGGAGAAGACTCTTGAGAGTCCCTTGGACTGCAAGGAGATCCAACCAGTCCATTCTGAAGGAGATCAGCCCTGGGATTTCTTTGGAAGGAATGATGCTGAAGCTGAAACTCCAGTACTTTGGCCACCTCATGCGAAGTGCTGACTCACTGGAAAAGACTCTGATGCTGGGAGGGATTGAGGGCAGGATGAGAAGGGGACGCCAGAGGATGAGATGGCTGGATGGCATCACCGACTCGATGGACTTGAGTCTGGGTGAACACCGGGAGTTTATGATGGACAGGGAGGCCTGGCGTGGTGCGATTCATGGGGTCGCAAAGAGTTGGACACGACTCAGCGACTGAACTGAACTGAACTGAACTGAACCCTGTGTGTCTCCTTCCAGAATTCTAACCCAGGAGTGGGGCACAAGATCCCTCTGCTTTCGCTTTCCTCTCAACTAGCAGCAGCCGCTTCTTTGGCATCTCATTTGAGAAGAGGCCAGAACATCTTGGCCTAAGTGTGTGTGTTTCCCCGCCCTCCATCTTTTTTTCTCCTTCCCTCTCTCTTGGAGTGAATGGGATGGGCCTTCCATCTCCTCGTAGTGTGTGGTTGGAACTTCTCTTGTGTTAAATGTAGAAGGGACTCCACCTTCTGAACCAGCCAGACTTAACACAGCCATGCAACAACCAAGGCCAATGTACATCAATTAACATCTCAAAAATGTCTCCCTGTATTCAAGCATTTAATCATCAGAATACCCTGGGCACCTACACATGACAGGCATGGCGGACATCAGAGACACAAAGAGGAGAAAGACTCACTTCCTGCCCTCAGGAGACCTGCATGCTAGTTGAGGAGATGTGCGTGCTAAGCCAGTTCAGTCGGGTCCGACTCTTCTGCGACCCCATGTACCATAGCCAGCCAGGCTCCTCTGTCCATGAGATTCTACAGGCAAGAATACTGGAGTGGGTTGCCATTTCCTTCTCTAGTTAAGGAGGCATACATGAAAATAAATCATTACAATTCAATACAGGTGGTTCCAGAATGCAGGATAAGAAGGGGCAACAGGAGACCCGGGAAGATGTGAGTAACTTTGGTGGCCTGAGTGGTTCTGGGAAAGCTGCTCAGAGGGGAAGATAGGTTAGAGGAACTAACCATCCAGAGAAAGAGAAAGGCCATCCTCACAAGAGCAGTGAATGGAGACTGGACCAGAAGTGATGAGCTTGGAGAACAGAGAGTGGTTGAGGGGGCAGGGGACAGAAGGAGGTGATGAGGTAGGGGGTCTGGCACACAGCTTATGAGTCTGAGGCTGAAGAATTTGGACTTAATTATGTAAGCAGCGGGGTCTACTGGAGAGACTTGTCCATACATGGTGTGGAACGAGATCTCAGCTCCCTTGAAAGTACCCGGGGGAAGGAGCATCATGTCACACCTACACTGAGCCTGATCCCCGCTGCAGTTGCTTCCCTCATTCCTCCTGGTGCTACCAGTGATCTTGCTGCTGGTCACTGTCTGGAGCCCTTGGACAGCTATGCTACTTGGCATGCGGATGCTGCCTCTGCATCATCAGCAGAGAGAGAAGTGTGGGGGCCATGGACTGTGTATTCCCCCAGCACTGTCACACACACTGTAAAGACACAGCAAGCTCAGGAGGGGCTGGGGGAATGGACAAGGTTGACATTACAGCAAGAATCTACCTGGAGCTGCACACGTGTCCAAGTCCCATGATCTGTAGTTCTTAAAGCCAGAAATCTCTGGAAACTGATTTAAAATGTGTGTTCTCACCCATAAAGACTCCACTCTGTGATATCACTATTGGGTTGTATTTGCTGGAACTACTTCTGGCTTAAGGACAGACCATGATCTCAGAGAGTTTAATGTCAGTGCTAGGAGCTCACATCAATGGGAATGACTGTAGCCCAACTTGGCTATATGACTATGAATGAAGCAGTAACATGGTAACAACAAAACAGTTTTTTGGAAACAACAACCCTGATAACCTACTGCCAAGAAAAGTTAAAGAACAAGAGCCTTTCTCTAGGTGCCTGAGAAATGAGGGCCTTTGTGCCATAATATTTTAACTTAAAGCAGACTCTGTTTTCCCCACCAGATAGCCTTCTGCTGGCAGAGGTTGAGGTGTTTATTTCAACCAGCTGTCTCTTACAATCATAGTGAATCTTGGCAACAGAAGGTCACACTGGGGATTAGTCAAAGATAAGGCTAAAGTTGGGCATAAAGTATATGCCCTGAATGGCAAGTTTAGGAATATAAACTTTGCAATAAAGAAGAGTTTTTAAAGATTTTAAACAGAGCATACAAATACAGTCAATCTTCACTATTTTCAGTAGTAATGTTCTATAGAGTCATGGTAACACTTAAATAGTGAAGACTTATCCATTCCTCCTGGGAAAATACAGGGTTAATAAAAATTAATTTAAAAATTAATGTGTAAGAATCCAAATGCTTAAAATGATATATAAGTGTGGCAGGGTAATGGATATGTTTTCATTTTTACATAAAATATGTATTAAAGATAAGCTTGATAATAAAAATATGAATTGACTAAAAAATAAAGGAAAAATGTTCATATATTATAAATGAAATCACCAGTCGGTAGGTATAAGGAGAAAAAAATCAAGAGTTAGTAAATGCAGTTTGCCTCTGAGCTTTAAAATACTCTTAGTATTCCACTGGCGTACGCTATCACCCTGTCTTTGCATTCTTAGAGCGGGAGCGTGGATGGCTGGGTAGTGTACCGCATCCTGTTGTGATAAACAAAGGGAAGAACATGGAAATTGACTTTCTATCCTCTGCTGCATTTTTCCTATCTGGATTAATTCTAGATATCTTTTTCATCAAAGTGACACTAGTGGTAAAGAACCCACCTGCCAATCGCCAGAGACATAAGAGACGCGGATTCAATCCCTGAGTGGGGAAGATTCCCTGAAGGAGGGCATGGCAACCTGCTCCAGTGTTCTTGCCTGGAGAATTTCATGGACAGGGGAGTCTGACAGGCTCCAGTCCATAGGTTCGCGAAGAGTTGGACACGACTGAAACAACTTAGCATGCACACATGATGGCAAAATTACTCTATGATTTTACTTAAAAAAAAAAAAAAAAAAAACTCCATTACTTGCAGTATAATCAATTTTTTTAAAAGGTTCTTTTACTGAGAATACCCACATGGCTTTAAAAAGAAAAAAAAACTGTACAGTAACAATAAATTGATGTCAATTGTTCAGTTCATTGTTTCAACTCAGGTTACTCAAAAATCAGTTGAGAACTCTATGGATTTTTTTTTTTTTCTCTTTTAAGAGGAAAATGAATGAGCAAATGAATGTGGGGAGCTTGCCAACCCTGCTTTCTTCAAAGGAAATACTTCACCACAAGGAAAGTGAAGACGGCAGACCACAGTTGCTCCAGCTGTGGCAAGATAAAAATGAATATTAATGATTGATGTCAAATCAGCCAGCACTTTTTCCTTTGCCTGCAGCTGATGCTGTAAGGGATATTGAGTCTCAAGAGATTATTGGAATTTAGGTGGCAGTAATTCATCCAATCACCATTTTAAAAAAGAAAAAAAGCCCTTGTTCTGTTCAGCTTCATAAGACTTCATGTTTTTCGCATTTTAATTGTGTTTGTTCACTCCAGTGATGAAACAGATTTTTTCCCCAGATTGCTTTCCATCTGGTTGTTTTTGTAATCATAAACAAACCACGTTAGAAGTAATTTTTTTAAAGCCCAAACTCCCATTTGCTAGTCTGTGTTATGTCGGTAAGCATTTATTTTCTGTCTTTCTTGGTGCACATTTATTATTTAGGGTGTGTCTGTGTGTGTGTTTAAATATATAAATGTATCATATATATATCTGATATACTGATATACACACATATTGATATTTATGTGTGTATATATACATAATGCTGATATATGCAGATACATACATACACAAACCTCTAGCTGTTTTCTTTTATTTGCTTTTTAAAGATGTTCTGTCATGTTCTTTTAGGCTGTGATAGTTTAGGACTTGGACTGTGACCTCAGGTGTATGGCTGGAGGCTGACATCACCAACCCGGGGAGATAGGATTTGTTTTGACTACTGTATCAGGAAGGAAGGAGCTATGTAGATGTGTCCTGGAGAACTCAGGGCGCTCGTCTGAGGCCCTGAAAATGCCTGATCCATGGTTAGTTGGTCCCCGGGGAAGCCAGGAAGGACGGCGTCCTCCGCACCGTCTCTGTCCTTTGGGCTAAGGCAGAGAGAACCTCGGGGTGGCCTCCCTGCTGGGTCTGCCCTGAGTCATATCAGAGCGATTCCCTACAATCAGTCCTGTCTTCATTTAGAGAGATGCTGTGGGGCTGGGCGGGGGAGCTGGGGTGGAGGATTAGCCTGCAGCTCTCTCTCTGCTCTTTATAAATCTGCATACTCAGCCTGAAAGCTCTGCTTTGGGGAAGGATCCTAGAGGCTGGGGACGGTCTTGTGTCTGTCTGTGAGCAGTGGAGGTCAGTGCTCCACGCTGCCGGCTGGGGGACCCGTAAAGATGTGCACCCGCTTCTGCTCTCAGTGGTTGCCAGGCGCTGCCTGGTCCCCTGCAGCTGCAAGCGGGGGGCCCTGGAGAACCCCAAACACCGCTGCTGCCTGGAGCATTTTGCACTTTAGTGCCCCTAGATAAGGACCTGATGAGGTGGACAGCTGTGGCAGCAGGACTCTGAACAGGCCGGAAGGCCAGTCTGGGTTCTGTTTGTGTCCATATGTAGCCACATATGAGTATGTTATGAGGGGTGCGAGAGGACAAGGAAGTGTGCCAAAGGGGTGCAAGAGGAGGAAAGAAAGAAGACATCTCATTCCCTCTTATATAACACACTCTGTGAGACATATATGCTACCCTATGCCTCTTTTGAAATTTAGATGCTATTTTAGTGATCACTAGAAAAAAGAAGAGGGAAAGAAAAGCTCACTCCTAAATGAATACTTGAGCAGTCCTTAATTTGCAAAGACTCTGCAGTGACTATAGGAGGAGTCTCTTCTGCCGGCCTCAGAAGTGGACTCCATCACATACCGTCTCTTCAAATCTTCTGCTTCCTCACATTTCCAGGCTCCTTTTCTGTGGCAGCTAGCCTACACATACTTGCAAGAATGCATGCAAGAATCTATCAGGCAAAGGAAAACAAGCACTCATTTGAACCGTGCTATCTATCAAGTGCCCCTTGGCTCCTGCCTTTTTATATGACTTCTCAAAAGAAAAGGGTACACGCACCATCTCTACTCCTTCACATCAGGTTTGTTCTCAGAGCATTGGAATCTGTCTTCTGAGCTTATTGTTGTTGGAAAGCGCTCATTGTTCACCAAAGCCAATCTAACTTTCAATCCATCAGACTCTATTTATTCTTTATCTCTCTGGACCTCTTTGCCACACTGACATCAGAGTGTCATTCTTATCTGGGTGGGGATTTTGTTGTTTTCTCTCTGCTGTATCCAGAGGGTCTGGAATGGTGCCTGGCGTGGAGACTGTGTGCAATAAGTATTGGCTGAAGGAATAAACTGGTGAGTTCTTTCCCAGGACTCACTGAAGGGTCCACATCTGGGCTTCAGTGGCCCTCTTGGCTCTTCTCTCTGACCATCTTTTTTGCCTCCTTCATGGACACCCTTTCTGCATGGACACCCTTTTATGAACATCCTGCGTGTTGCTCTTCCCCAGGGTTTTTTGCTGGTCTGCATCTCTTCTCATTCTATTACTCATTACTCTGAGTAATCTGGTCGACTTTATGTTTTAGTTACTCGGGTATACTGAGGAGTCCCAAATAATATCTTCAGCCATGACCTTTCTTTTGAATTTCAGGTTCAAATATCCAAACATCTGTTGGTCACCTTTCCTTTGCATCCTATGTGATCAGTTGCTTCAGTGGTGCCCGACTCATTGAGACCCGATGGACTGTAACCAGGCTTCTCTGACCATGGGATTCTCTAGACAAGAATACTGGAGTAGGTTGCCATGTCCTCCTCCAGGGGATCTTTCTACTCAGGGATTGAACTTGTGTCTCTTATGTCTCTGGCATTGGCTGGTGGGTTCTCTACCACTAATTCTATCTGGGAAGCCCATCCTATGAAGTGCCTCAAAAATCAACATTTCCAAAACCAAATCCTCAGTCTCATCTACCATTCTGCTTCTCCTCTTGAGAAGGTAGCACCCCAGCCAGCTTATCACTGAAGCTCAGCACGAACTTTATTATGAGTCCCTGTTTGAAGTTAGACATGTCTTGTTTGTATTTGCTGCTGCTACTGCTGCTAAGTCACTTCAGTAGTGTCCAACTCTGTGTGACCCCATAGACGGCAGCCCACTAGGCAAGAACACTGGAGTGGGTTGCCATTTCCTTCTCCAATGCATGAAAGTGAAAAGTGAAAGTGAAGTCCCTCAGTCATGTCTGACTCTTAGCGACCCCATGGACTGCAGCCAACCAGGCTCCTTGGTCCATGGGATTTTCCAGGCAAGAGTACTGGAGTGGGGTGCCATTGCCTTCTCCTTGTTTGTATCTAGCCAACTGGAAAGACGCGTCTGCCTCGGAAACCTATTTACGTAAGGGATTACAAATTCTCTTCGGAAAGGGCACATCCTAAGAGAGGGAGAGATGGACAGAACAGGGTGGCTTGAAACTGCTGAGTCTGGGAAATCGGATGGTCATCTGCAACCTTATCCCACCAGGATAAAGAAAGGAGAAACAGCAGGGGTGCTGGGTTGGAGGCTGAAACTTTCCAGGAAAGGCTTGAAAAAGTCGATTGTTAAAACTTCATGCTTCCTTCTGAAGGATTTTCTGGATCTTCTTCTTAGCTTTGATTCTTCCTTTAGGTGGTTGTTGATGCTCTTGAGCTCTGGGGCTGGTGGAATATGAGAAGCCAGATCCTTCCTTATTTTCCCTCCACTTAAAGCAGGGCTGCTAACTCAAATGCATGGTCCCATACAGCTCAGGAGCTTCAGATAACAGAGTAGCCGCTGGTAATGATAAAGTGGGCTTGCTCCGTCTATGCTCTGTCTGTGGCTCTTGCTTGGAGCCTGCGGTGGAAGCCAATGAAAGACGGGATTCAGGGTTTCAGAGGTGTCAATCCTGCTGATGCAGAGGCACAACTACGGCACGCCACGCTGAATCTTAGCCCTGGGCCTCTTTTCCTAAGCCCTCTGCCTACCTCCTTTTCTTCCCTCTCCTTGATGACTCTACTCGTTCTGAAAGACACATTTTGTTTTTTTGTTTTTGTTTTTTTAATTTTTATTTTTTTTTATTTTATTTTTAAACTTTACATAATTGTATTAGTTTTGCCAAATATCAAAATGAATCCATCACAGGTATACATGTGTTCCCCATCCTGAACCCTCCTCCCTCCTCCCTCCCCAAACCATCCCTCTGGGTCGTCCCAGTGCACTAGCCCCAAGCATCCAGTATCGTGCGTTGAACCTGGACTGGCATCTCGTTTCATACATGATATTTTACATGTTTCAATGCCATTCTCCCAAATCTTCCCACCCTCTCCCTCTCCCACAGAGTCCATAAGACTGTTCCATACATCAGTGTCTCTTTTGAAAGACACATTTTGGATGTTCTTCTGGGCATGCTTTCCTGACCCCTGCCTGTGACACCAATGTTGGGTTTATCGTATCTTCTTTTACTGATGTATTAATATGTCTCTCTCCCTCATGGGACTGTGTGTCTTAAGAGCAGCAACATTATCTTGTTCATCTTAGATTCCACTGCCTGCTCATAGCAGGTGATCAGTTAATATTACATGAATAAATGGATGGATGGATGAGTATGCGAATGATGGATGCTTTTCTGAGGTTCCCCACAGTACCTGATACAATGTGTTATTCATATTTTTGGATCAATAAATATTACCATCTGATTGACTGGAAACCGGGTTTCAAAATACTCTCATTAAACTAAGCTACAGAACCAAAATAAAAACCAGACTGCTGGTCTTGCTGCCAGTACTTTTGTGTGTCAGGAATATCCCCAGATTTGGATTAAGTTTGGGCCAGTTTAGAGGTAGACCCAAAGATGGAAGAGGCAGATTGGTAGAGTGAGTGGCTGCCAGTGCTCCAGCAGAACAAACAGCTCATCAGCCAAGAACTCTCTCAGATGTCCATTTATGCATTTCTCAATTAAAGATTAAATTCATTACTATCATGTAAAAAATTGTTTAGTCTGGGTTTATTTTAAACTTTGTAAAATGGGTATTATTATGGTTGAAATCTTCCAAGACTTTTAACTTTTTGAAAATTGCATTGCTAAAATTCATTCATATGACTTCATGTGCCCTAATTTGTTATTCCGTTTCATGGCTGTATTACAGTTTATTTATCTATTTCTTGATGATGGACATTGGAGGATTTTCCCCAATTTTTGCTGTTAAAAGCTACATTGCTTAGACCTGATTGTGCGCCTCTCTACATACACAGGTACAAAAGTTCATCTTGGATATGCCTAGAAAAAGAGTTGCTAGGTTGTAGGGAAATATGATGGTCAACTTATAAGGCGCTGCCAAACTGTTTTCGAAGGTGCTTGTATAAAGTTACTTTCCCATCGGCAACAGATTAAGAATTGCTTGGTCCCTTTTTCCAGCATTTAGTGTTTTCAGAGGTTTTTTTTTTTTTTCTTCTTGCTATCATCTCTTTGCTGTATGTATGCATTTCCATGATCACGAATGAGGTTTGAGACTTTTATGATTTGGGACCAAATAGTTTTTCTTTTGTACGAAATACCTTTTCATGTGTTTTGCCCACTTCACTTTTTTATTACTGTCATATTTATCCCGAATTTAATTCTAGTGTACTTGAAGATATATTGACTTGAGAGTAGAAAACCTGGGTCATGGTTAACATCTGACGATTACTTGCCAAGTTTTCTTGAGCAAGTCATTTTCTCTCTCTGAATCTCTATGTTCATCAGAAAAGTGGAAAAAATAATACTTGTTCTGCCTATTTCACCATCTTGGGGTGATAACTGAATTAGATTAGGTATGTCAAAAGCTTCATAAACTATAAGTTGTTATACAAGTGTTGAGTGTTGTAGTTGTATTGCACATCATTCATTAAATCCATGGGATTTGGGAGGAATGCATGCATGCAGTGAAGTAAGAACTTTACTTGATAGAAACATTTGCAGATTCAATTATGTCTTATCTCAAGCTAATCCGTCCAAATAGTTCTTTTACCTGTATTAACCTTAGATACCATTTTTATTGAAACTTTAAAAAATATTTTAGTTATAAACAAGTCTCTTTGTACATAGAATTCCATCTTCTTTTTGTCATGTTGGCAGTCTCAATTAAATACCTGACGTCTTTTAATTCTTTTTTTTAAGTAAATAAGACACTGGTCCATAGTGAAGCTAAAGATGGAACAGGAAATACTTTTGCTAACACAGAAACTCATATATGTGTGGGTATATGCCTGCATGTATGTATGTGTGTGTGTGTAGAGTGGTCATTACTTTATTGAGAACTTTTCTTTCCTTCTAATTCACCATTGTCTTTTTCCATTGCTTTTATATTTACTTAATTGAATTTTAAGAATGTGGTTTAAATTATAACTTAAAGTAGGCTAAATAATGGCCCCTAATAATAGCACACACTAATCCCTGGAACCTGTAAATGTAACCTTAAACAGAAAAAGGATCTTTGCAGATATAAGTAAATTAAGGGGTTTGACATGGGGAAATTATGCTGGATTATCCAGGAAGATCCCAAATGCAAACATAAGTGTCCTTATAGAAGACAGACAGAGGTAGATGTGACAAGCAGAAGAGAAGATCATGTGACCATGGAGGCAGAGATTGACGTGGTGTGGCCATAAGCCAAGGAACGCTGGCAGCCACCAGCAGCTGAGAGCAGCAAGGAATGAAGTCTCCCCGGAACCTCCAGAGGAAATGGCTCTGCTGACACCTGATTTTGGCCCAGTGAAACTTGTTTTGGATTTCTGACTTCTAGAACTTTGAGAGAATAAATTTCTGCTATTTGCAGCCACCAAGTGTGTGGCCAGTTGCTTCCATAGCATTAGGAAACCAACACTAACCCTTCATATGTGTCAGGCAGAAGGGCACTCAGTTATAAGGACTAGTTACAAATCAGTGATTCCTAACTTCTTCTCCAAGATTTAATAACAATGTGTTCATTGAGCCTTGTAAGGTGCCTGAATGGCAGTAGGTGCAGCAAGGAACATAAAAGGAATAAGAGACATTCTTATTTAGAATGTCATCCAGTTGAAAAACCTAGATGAACTGTCATCTAGTTGAAGAATCATCTAGTCGAAGAATCAAAATGAATAGATGCAAAAACATTTAGCATACAATTAAAGACAGTGCCTAAATCAAGCACTCTTGCCTGGAAAATCCCATGGATGGAGGAGCCTGGTAGGCTGCAGTCCATGGGGTTGCTAAGAGTAGGACACGACTGAGCGACTTCACTTTCACTTTTCACTTTCATGCATTGGAGAAAGAAATGGCAACCCGCTCCAGTGTTCTTGCCTGGAGAATCCCAGGGACGGGGGAGCCTGGTGGGCTGTGACCCCATCACTCTGTGATGGGGTCGCACAGAGTCAGACACGACTGAAGCGACTTAGCAGCAGCAGCAACCTAAATCAAGGGATAAATTCCTCTGGTCATGTGAACAAAATGAGCAAAGCTAAAGGCCAGGATAAACAAAGTAAATAATAGGCAGGGAGTCTGTCAAACCCTTGGGATGGAAAGCTCATAATAGGAATAAATTTAGCTGCTAGGAGGACTCCCTCGAAAAGGGAAAATTAGCAGCAGGATGTCATCTTAATATTAGAGGAAGCAAGGAGCCATTAGTTATTTGGGGCAGAAGAATCGAATGATGGAAACCATGTCTAAGGAAGGCTCATTTGTTTCTGATGGAGCAGGTGGTACACTCTGGTTTGCTTGTCAGTCTCTTTTCTCCTAATAGGCAGTATGACATTATATTTTAGAATAATTTTTTTCTGAAAAATATCTGGGACAGCTATGATGCTCCTTAGGATAAATAGAAACACTCTGGGATGTCAGAAACAAGAAATATAAATCCTTCTCTCAGTATTCCCAATCAGATGTAATTGATATTTCTCCATATCTCACCAACTAAAAAACCAAGAACATTCTTCTTTAATATCCACATTGCAATAGAACCCTCTTCATGGGCTGCAGGAAGCCCATTTTTCTTCTGAATTTACTTCTCAAGTGGTTTCTGAACATCCTGGAAGAAGGTGTGCAAACTGTTGAATCTTGGCTCTCTGGAGTTCCTCAAAACTTCCAGGGTGTGTTTGACTTCTGCAGGCTGCTCTGGTTCCACTGTGCCTGTTGCTCTGAGCAAGGACTCCAGTTGCTCTCTCCATCCTCATGGCCAAGCAAAGTCTGGGCTGTGGTGGGGATAAACAGACATTTAGAATAAAGAGTAACAGGCACTGCTGCTACATGGGTACTGCTAAGGGCCAGGTACCCAGAGGAACCTCAGAGCATGGGGTATTAAGGGAAACTTCTATCAGACTTCAACATGGAGGGGCCAAACCAACCCCAACCAAAGAGCATGCCTAGATATCTTCCCACCTGGGAGTCCAGCCTCAGGAAGAGAAGTTCCTTCCCTCCTCCATCCTGGGCCAGCTCATTCCCACATCATGATGACTGTCAGTGGGAATAGCCATTTTCTTCATTAAGGCTTAATGCACACACCACTAGGCTTTCTCCATGGACCAGACAAGACACTTGACTAGTCAGTTACATATCAGAACATCAGTGATGGAGCCTGGAGAGCCCTGGTCTGTGCCATCCACTCCTGTCATGGTCCTCCTCAGCTTTCAGCTTAAGGTGAAAGGAAGATCAGGCTGCCTCTCCCTCCCTCTGGGGCTCAGGCTCACAACCTCTTATGGGTACATATTTGGCCTTGACGACACAAAAGGAACTTCAAGAAACAACAAGAATTTTTGAGGACAAACCAATCTCAACCCCAAATTTCCTAGTGCTTTACTTTAACTCAGCGAAGTCTCAGGAAATGTGCGCTTATTTTTTTATTACTATGCAGAACATTCAACATCTCAAGTTGCAATATCCTTAGTTTAACAATGTGCTAAGTCACTTCAGTCATGCCCAACTCTTTGCGACCCCATGGACCATAGCCCACCAGGCTCCTGTCCATGAGATTCTCTAAGCAAGAATACTGGAGTGGGTTGCCATTTCTTACTCCAGGGGATCTTCCTGATTCAGGGATCGAATCCATGCCTCTTACATCTCCTACATTGGCAGGCAAGTTCTTTATCACTAGCACCACCTGGAAAGCTTAACAATAATTCCACATTTCCCCCATAACAATTTGTGGTAATTTTGTTTTTATGTGTCAGCTTGATTGGGCTAAGAATGCCCAAATAGCTATCAAACATGATTTCTGGGTGTGTCCTGTGAGGGTGTCTGTTAGCATCTGGATCAGTAGACTGAGCAAAGATCACCCTCATCAATGTGGGTGGGCATCAAGCAATCTGATGAGGACCTGAACAGAACAAAAGGTCTGAGGAAGGGTGAATTTTCTGTCTCGTTGCTTGAGCTGAAATATTCATCTTCTCCTGCCCTCGGATCTGGGACATCAGTGCTCCTGGTTTTTAGCCTTTAGACTCAGACCAGGAAATTCACCATTGGTGTCTGGATTCTCAAGCTTTTGGATTCAGACTGAATTATACCACTGGTTTTCCAGTTGCAGATGGCAGAGAGGTTGTGTGACTTCTTGTCTTCCATAAAACTGTGAGCCAATTCTGATAATACATCTGCTATCTAGATCTATCCTATTTGTTCCATTTCTCTGGAGAACCCTGACTAATACACTCCACATTTATAAATAAAGAAATAAATTGCCTATTCTACTCATTATTTTCCGTGACAGAAATGTGTTACAGAAAAATTGCTAGCAGCTTTAATTGGTATTCCTCCAGTTTTCAAGAGTAAATTAAAAACTTATCACCACCGTATTCCATTCCATATTTATTGAACTATAAATGTGATTCAACAGCTATTCATTTATTCATTCATTCAACAAATACTTTTTAAATGCCTACTATGTGCCCAGTGCTGTTCTAGACACTGGAATACAGCAGTGAACAAAGAAAAATCCCTGCCTTCAGGGTATCTGGTATTTCATTCTGATGCGGGAAAGTGGTGAATAAACAAATAAAACTGGAATATATTAGCTGATATTATTTGCTGAAAAGGAATAAAAACTTAGGATAAAGGGATATACAGTGACTGGGTGAGGCCATTTTCAGAAGGGTTAAAAGGAGAGATTTTTCTGACCAGGATATATTTGACTGATATACTTGATATATCAAATATTTGACATATTTAATATATACCCATCCTGTATTCTTTTATTGCCTTTAGTCATAGCACCTCAGAGTTTTTGCAAAGTGAATGGATGACATCTGTACTGACTACATTTCCCAGCTTTCCTTGCAACCCTGTGTGCCACAGACTAATGGAGGAGGGCTTCCCAGGTGGCTCAGTGAGTAAAGAATCTGCCTGTAATGCAGGAGAAACAGGTACAATTCCTGAGTCGGGAAGATCCTCTGGAGAAGGAAATGGTAACCCACCCCAGTATTCTTGCCTGGAGAATCCCATGGACAGAGGAGCCTGGGGTGGGCTTCAGTCCATGGCGTTGCAGAGTTGGACAGGACTGAAGTGACTGAGCAGGCACATATGCATGCACATACAGTTGCTGCTGCTGCTAAGTCACTTCAGTCATGTCCGACTCTGTGTGACCCCACAGACAGCAGCCTACCAGGCTCCCCCGTCCCTGGGATTCTCCAGGCAAGAACACTGGAGTGGGTTGCCATTTCCTTCTCCAATGCATGAAAGTGAAAAGTGAAAGGGAAGTCACTCAGTCATGTCCGACTCTTCGCAACCCCATGAACTGCAGCCTACCAGGCTCCTCCGTCCATTGGATTTTCCAGGCAAGAGTACTGGAGTGGGGTGCCATTGCCTTCTCCAACACATACAGTAGGTACTTACTAAGAATGTTGGAGGAACAGCAAAGAGGTTTGTGAGGTTGTGGTAGAGTAGGAGGAGACAAAATCAGACTTGTATCAGAGGACAGCTCATCTTATGCCTTGGAACCCTCATTAGCGGTTGGGGTTTTATTCTTATGAGCTGTGGACATACTGTTGGAGCAAAGGAATGACATTATGTGATTTCTGTTTTAAAAAGACCATCCTGGCTGTTGTGCTGAGAATAGAGCAGAAAGGCAAGTGTGGGAGCCCAAAGAGACTGCTTTAGAGGTTATGACAGTAATCCAGGCAAGATAGTACAGCAGCTGGGACTAGGGTGCTAGTGGTGGGTGCACTTACAGAGCATTTCTAAAATAGAGATGCTCGGTGTGCTGATGGATTGTAAATGAAAGAAGTAAGGGCGATGAGCATAGAGGGAAAAGGGATTGACATGAGAATTAGAAAATCACATGAGAAGGTCTAGGGGTGGAGCAGGCAGTGACTTATATTTTTTTGATCAGGAGCTTCATATGACCACTTTTTTTGGACAATTGTAATTAATTTTATCTCAGTCTCCACCAATCAAGTGTCCCTCGTGGCTCAGCTGGTAAAGAATCTGCCTTCAATGTGGGACATCTAGGTTTGATCCCTGGGTTGGGAAGATCCCCTGGAGAAGGGAAAGGCTACCCACTCCAGTATTCTGGTCTGGAGAATTCCATGGACTGTATAGTCCAGGGGTGGCAAAGAGTAGGACACGACTGAGCGACTTTCACTTCACTTCACTTCCACCAATCAGACTTTGCATAGGGAGTTCTGCGGATGCTCTCTCTCTCTCTCTCTCTCTGTCTGTCTGTCTCTCTCTCTCTCTCTGTCTCCTCGTTTGACCTCTGCCATGTCTTTCTGTCCTTAGCCTAAGCATTGCTTAACCCAGTCATCTCTCTGGGGAGATGTTCAGTGCCAGCAGAAGATAGTGATCTCTGAGTGACATAACTTAATTATCTTCTCTCTCAAAAGCACTTAGGGAAAGAGAAAATGAGAGCAGGGATATTGAATCAATGTTGAAGATACGCACTGTAATTGGAGAAACGATGGGAGGTTGAAATACCGATGAAGGTCAGGAGGGAAGAGAAATCCCAAGCCTGAGACTGTGAGAACAAATGAGAAAGTGAGCAGTGGAAGACAAAGAGCAGGCATCAGTGGTCTCCATGACCACGAGGTGAACCGGAGGTGAGGGGGGAAGTGATGAGGATGAGCAAACGGGAGGATTGACCTCGTTTCTCCTCACTTGTAACTGATGCAGTCTTTAGGTGCCCCGTAAATTGATGGGATTAAGTAAACTTGAGGAAGAGGCCCAAAGACAAT